>NC_143016.1:162643664-162976164 GCF_055824585.1 Amblyomma mixtum | reverse complement strand
TTTTAAAAGCTTGTTTTAAAAGTTAGTTTATGCGCCTCTTTTTTGTTTTGTAGTGCAAGAAAGTTGCTCACCAAAATAAGTTGTTACAGTAAGCCACCATAGCTTACCTGCTTTTTTTATTCAAATGGTCGCATAGTGATCTCTACCGTGCTTTTACGTCCGCGTCCTTAGTTTTAATGATGCTACATACAACTCGTGTTTCTTTTGCCCGGTCGTATAAGGTATGGTATTGTAAACAGGGGGATAAATACATATGCCCCGCTCGAAGCCGCCGACCCCACCTCGTGATCGCGAGCGCTATTGAGCGCACGCCGACCACGGTGTCCAAAACAAAGAGCCGTAAAGCGTTACGTGCACGCAGCCGCACGGAGACGTCAGCTCTGTGGTGTGGTCCTACCCCGCTCACAGCATGAAGCAGCTCCTGGCGGTCGATGCCCGCCGTATTGGACTTCGCCGGAGCGCACAGTGCCGAGCTGCAATACCAACAAGCTCGTAGAGGCTCCAGCGGCCGCAAGCGCGATTGCCGCAAGTGGCCGCAAGCGAAGCTCGCGGGAGCGCGATTCCCGGAGCCGAAACAAGATAGCAGAAAATATTATGTACACAAAACTCGGACCACCATCACGTCTTCCGTGATGGCTTGAGAACTCCCCGGGCGCTATGCCTCGCGCTCCCTCGATCCGGACGACATGATTGTCGTACTGAAGAAGCGCAAGAAAAATGCACCGGGCATGTCGGACGTTCCAAATATGCTGCAGCGAGATCCACCTAGCATTCTTGGCAGGTCTTGGCGATCAAAATTCACGCTAGGCATATCACTTGCCAAAACCAGACAAAGAGCATTCATTGCTCGAAGCGAACAGACGGTCGCCCAATGTTCTAAGAGCAAGTCCCCCGTTGGGCGCCAGGATATGTGTGTGTGTGCGCGTGTGTGGGTGTGTGTGCGTGTGCGTGCGTGTGTGTGTGTGTGTGTGTGTGCCCGTGTGCGTGCGTTTGTGTGTGCGCGTGTGTGTGTTGTGTGCGCGCGCGTGCGCGCGTGCGTGCGTGCGTGTGCGTGCGTGTGCGTGCGTGTGTGTGTGTGTGTGTGTGTGTGCGTGTGTGCGTGTGTGTGTGTGTGTGTGTGCGTGTGTGTGTGCACGTGCGTGTGCGTGCGTGCGTGTGTGTGTGCGTGTGTGCATTGTGCGCGCGTGCGTGTGCGTGCGTGAGTGTGTGTATGTGTGTGTGTGCATTGTGCGCGCGTGCGTGTGCGTGCGTGAGTGTGTGTATGTGTGTGTGTGCGTGTGCGTGCGTGCGCGCGCGCGTGTGTGTGTGTGTGTGTGTTTCGGTTTGTGTGTTTCATCGCTACATGGCATCGTAACCAAAATCGTGACGATGCAAGGTTTCAGTTCACAAGATGACGTGAAACGAGATTAATAGCCCTGCTAAGAGATGGGTCAATTGATCAGCCTTATTTACAGCATACTGCATGCTAAATGTATTATCAACTTTCCTTTATCTCCTTCTGTCACAACGGATTTACTAAACTGAGAAGGTGTGAAAAGTTATCTATCACCTGTTCTATATTCCAGACGCAAGAAAACACCAAGTTGTGTCAGGAGTAACAATCGCATCGCTACGCCAGTCGCAGCGAATCTGTTCGAGAGACGATCAAAATTGATCGGATCGGGATAATCTGTTTTACGTGGAAGCATACTGATGATATTTTCCCACACATACTTATACTATTTTTTTCTTTCTTCTCTATTGCGGCTTCCAGAAGGCGTTTGTCTAGTGGTGTCAAAATTTAGTTCACTGATGTGGATTCGCTCTTAGTGTCCGCAAAAAATAGTTTCTTTTTGATCGGGTCGTCATTCTCACAACTGGGTTACCATCACTACTTTTTAATCATGCTATGAGCGATGTGAGTGTCGGTTCAGCCAAGAGGATTTCCGTGGCTTACGCAATCTCCAAGACAATTTCAGCTTTCGAACAGAAAACCCAGCGCAGAAAGACGACAGGACGATGACGAAATATACGACAGGACAAGCGCTTGTCCGCTTATCCTGTCCTGTTACTTGCCTCGTCCTCTCGTGTTTCTGGATTATGTTTTAAGTTTAACGATGGATTACCAACGTGCATACGCCTATTAATTTCAGAAATTAATTACAGCTGCTGTGTCCTTTTATGGTTAGTTGTAAGCCATCTTTGATGCGTTATCATTAGAAAGGTCACGCGATTGAGAACCTGTTGTCCGTCTGTCGGTGGCAAGCTTCTGAGAAAGCCGAATACAAACTTTACGAACCAATGGCCTCGAACCGGATTCGAACCAGCGGTTGGGTGAACAGATCGGCTCCGCATTATACGGTGCTTTAATGGACTCTGATATTGTCGCAGCCTTTCACCCGGCGTGTTAAACTGCCAGCATATCGCGCTATGTTTCGGATATCATCGTCTCCGTAACGTTGGTCTGTACCCGAGTGTCCAAACGCAGAGGCAGGCAGGCCCGTGCACAAAAAATATACGTGAAAAAAAAAACCGCAAGGAAGCGCCATCTGGCGCACATCGAGACAGCCACACTGAACAGCGGGAGAGAGAGAGAGAGAGAAAACTTTATTACAACAGGAATTCGGGGCACGCCCCGGGGTCCCCGCACGACCCCACTGCACTCAAATGTTTAGGTTCCTAAGGTCCATAACACTGGCAGCACGGCCGGTGGCGATAGTCTGCACGGCCGGGTCCTCCGAGCGGAGCAGGGTCTCTCTGAACAGCGGGAACGAAGCGCCATATGATCAGCATGGAGCAAGTCGCACAGAAAGATGGGTAATGTGAACCAGCGCAACAGGGTAACGCAGAACTTAAATAGCCATTTCTCAACAAACGCAGTTTGTCAATGCACAGCGCTAAACAAATCGGAGCCCATGTGCTAGCACACTCCCCTCCGCATCAGTCGCATTGATCGCTTGTTAATTTTTGTTCGTACACTGTTCAGCCGGCCGCATATTTCCAAGTCAGCAATCCTACGTTCAGGTTTATTCTGTCTTTCTGTTCGAGCTTTTTTTTTTGCATTACAATAGCGCAGCCACTCGTTCTCTTCTTTACCTTAGAACACAAAGCTTGTAGTTCCTTTAAAGCGTTTCTAATTTTGCACTTTGACTCATAGTCTGAATCTATGCTCACATTTAGCACGTGAAGTCCTGACGGGCCTTCACAACTTCGGCTGTATCTGCTGGCATTGTTAGCCAATTTCACAAGACACGCACAATCGGCAGCGGCAGACAACTAAAAGTTCATCAGGGAGGAGCCGACGCCTAGGTACAAGCGCAGACGCCTACGAAACGCAAATAAATAGCATACGCTATAGTTAGTTGTCTGCAGAATGTGCCACTGCCGACTGAAAGCCGAATGTGAAGATAGGGTCCTTTTTTAGCCTAGGCAGCAGACACCTGATGGGGACGTCACAGCGATGCATTTGGCCCGTCGTTCTCGTACGCGTTCAAGATGCAGTGCGCTTCTGCGGTGTCTTCAGGCGCAGCTTCCTGGTGTCAGCATTCTATACCAAACGTAGAGAAATAGCATGCCACGCAGTTGTTTGAACGATGTGGCATTGACAACTGAAGAAGTGCGCCCTTAAATACTTTTACTTATACGAAACGTTGTAAAAATGTGTCTCCCGATGTTCTTAGTATAGGCCTCCTTTTGAGGCCAAACGTTCCAATGTGACATAAAGGTTGTGCGCATAGGCAGACTGAGCGACACCGCCACCCGCCGCAGGGGATGTCACTGATAATGAACCGCTAAAAATATCAATATCCACGTTGGCCACCTGACTGCATTCAAGTAGCTGCCGTGTTGCATGTGAATATAGAAGTTTTTTGCACTTTGAAGAATTGGAATGCATGCGTCAACATCGCATCGACTGCACAACTCAAGAAAAAAATTAATGAACACTACTGACACCATGCTCCACATTAAGTATTTCAATTTACTCTTGGCGAAATTAAAAATGCATGGTATGGGCTCTTGAAAACATTAGTTGGCAATCAGGGTCTCTCGCGTATGCTTCCCATTCCTTTCTAAGGCCCGAGGTTAAGGCCAGCAGTGTCCTGTAAAAAAGATAATAAATAACTCGGCTGCACTGTGGTACCGAAGCAGCTTCCTTCCAACACGTACCACTCACTTCGCAAGGAAACAGAAGGACGGACCACTGTCCAGTACTGTTACGCACAAGGCCGGCACTCTCCACGCACAAGTGTGTGCAGAGGAACCAACAGATGCCTGCCACTTACGATTATCGGATCCTATGGGTCCGCGCGGGGCAGTGCTTCGCCAGGAAGTGGATGGGGAGACACTTACGCCCTGTGTCCATTATATTCCTGCCGTATACTGACCACGTTGCACAAATTGGCCCCACTGCAGGTGGACTAGGTTATCCCCTATCATCCCCTCGTTGCATTTTGCCGCTCAGACGCAAATGTCTACAAGAGGACGCGCTGTGCAGCCTAGGTTCAGCCACCACGGAGGTGCCGGAGTGTAGTTCGCATCTGGCATGACCAGTGTTCGGTCGAAAATGTGGAAACGGCTCCGAAAGCAGAGGTTCACCGTGATTAAGACCTCTGCATATGTTAAGTAATAGGACACGAACTCTCGAATTCTTAAACCTGCTGAGAAGGCAACAGTAGAAAATAAAATATCTTGAAAAAATTTTTTGCTTTAAAAGTGGTCTTTTTTTTTTCCCTGTCCTGTCACCGAAAGTTCTCGAGTGTAACAACTACAAAAATGAGGGCACTTAGTTTTGCTTTATTCTCTCTTGCTAACGAACTACTATCATCTTTCAAGAATTGTTTCCACAGCTCCAAGTTGCCCCGCACCGACCGCTATACCATCAGAGCTAGTATAGACGTCTTTGTGACCACTTCAAAGCGTATAGCTTCTTGACAGACCAAGGTGAAAATTTTCTCTGGAATATATGATCGCACTCGATTGATTCCTGTTATGATCGACAGGCTCGTAGACCCAAATGATTACTGGATTCGCCCAGTTCGCATAAAGAAGAAGTATTTCCTGTTGCGATTTTCGCTCACAAGCAGACGCGCTGTGTTCAGTCTGCTTAAAGTACCAGACAATAAACTGAAATGTGCCGCTTATGAAAGCATGCAAACTCTGCCGGTCTCAGGCTGACCCGTGTGCAAGCGTCGTGACGACAGGGTAGAGACAATGCTTTGAATGCTTTAGAACGCTTTAGAAGTGTCCGTCTACAAGTCAGGCAACTGTGCGTTTTTCTTTTCTCGGAAGCAATTTCCAACGTCGACATTATCATGCCCAAGAATTTATCCTTGTCGTCGCGTAAGCTTTGGTCAAATGTCAAAGTTTTCTTCCGTATCCGTGTCTGGGCAGTGATACGAGAAAACGACTCCGGATAGCTGAAGGGAACAATCAACGCTATCACGTCGTACCCTTCACGCGCAGCTTAAATGTCCCCAGATTTTTTTTTTTTTTTAACTCCACACTTTGCTAAGCGCAGATCGGCCTTATGTACACTTTGTAACCCAGTGTTCGACCTTTCACTACAGGTCACTGAGGAAGTGATAGCGCTATTTACACTGCCTTCCTCTCGCGCTCTCTAGAAGTACTAGTACGAAAGAAGCGATGCTATTATCTCTATGCTTCGGAATCCAAACCTCCGCATGAAAACAGCAGTGCGATGCCAGCTTAAGTTGAACAGCACGAAGCGCTGCACATCTCATACCTTCAAGGTCATGATTATCGCCATCAGCCTAACTATGTCTACAGCAGGACAAAGGCCTCTCCCGTATCTATCCAATCAACCATGTTGCGTGCCAGCTTGGGCATCTTATCCCCGCAAACTTCCTTATCTTATCCGCCCACCTGAACCCTTGGCGGCCCCTGCCATGCTTGCCCTCTCTGGTAATCAATTGTGTTACCCTAAAGGACCACCGGTTATATTTACTTTGCATTATTTGTCTTGCAGATGCATGCAAGTGCCAGAAGACCCCCGAGCGACCGTAGGTACCCTTTAAAACTATCGTGTAATACTCTTAGGTTAAACTTAAGTGCCCCGAATTTTTTTACTTCCTTGACGCCGATATACCAAGAAAGTGATGTTTCCTAATGAACTCCTTCGAAGACGATACTTCCAGCTAGCGTAATCGCCGCTGCTGTCTATTGTTATAGAGGTTATAAAAAGCCACCGTATTTGCTAGCACAATAAACGCCTTTTTTTCCCAAGGAACCTCTTAATATTAGGGGCCTGAGTTCATTACGCCGCATAAGATTTTGAGAAAACATTGCAAGCGATAAAAACTAAACACAATAAGGCTGATGAAATAAATCCTTCACCCGGTATGAGTAAGGGTTGGACATTGCGGTTTAAACCGGAAAAAAAACACAATAAAAATATGCCGAATTCAGCTTCTGAAATTATGTTTTAACCGAAAAAGGTAAGTATTTTGCCTTCCAAGGCATACCTAGCTAGTTGTTGACGAGTTACGCTCAGCCGAAGTTCAAAATTAACTAAATAGGGAAGCCAGGGGCGTGATCCGACAAATTGTAGATCGACGCGTAATAAATGAATAAGAAAATTGGCCACTCTGGAACCGCTGAAGTATCGTCGGTATACACCTAATGGAAACATAAAAGATTTGGCCCGTGGGAAACTGGGATTTCGCCATCCAAAGGTGGAAAGAAATCAATGCGGGAATGTCTGCTAAAGCGACCCGGCAGTGGCATTGATGCATACGCAGCGTAGTTCTGCGATTTCATGCATCGTTCCGCTAGAGCCAGCGCCTCAGCAGACAGGGAAGCGCCGCCTCATCGCTGTCTGCTAGATAAGGACTGTTCGTCTATGTCATCATTCACAGGTTTATGCAGGTTTATAAACTTCATGTAAGACATTGACAAAAATCCGTGCAATGACGCCACAAACAAGTATCGTATTCTCCCTACGGCGACTATTAAGCCGCAGTTCCGTTACAGCCATCAAAATGCAGACCCCATGATGCCCCACCCTCTCGCTTAACCTAGCGATAACATGTCAGCCTAGCTCTTAGAAGTGAACTTCCACTTGCGTTTTTGTCTGCCGACTGTTCCATTTAACTTGCGCGATTGGTTAATGACCACAGCAGTTTCTTTTACAAGCTCAACTCTAAGTACTACCATTCGTATTTTAATTTGCTGCTAAATAAATTGTTCATGCTTAGAGAAATACACCAAGATACTCTAAGTGACTCTGACCGCATGGGATTGCCACAATAAAATACCGAAAAGAGTCAGTAATTCATTCGTGTAAAATAATACTTGCCGAAAGAACCGGAACTAATATTCTGAAATAAACACCGAAAAAGCCAAACTCTCAACCAAACCCGAAAAGTCCGGCACCTAGATTGACTAACCTTCGAAATAAAGCAAAACTTCCTCTGAAGCAAGGCTTCCCTGGTGGAGAACGTAGTCAACTTTTATCTTAAGCGCGCACTTATAACTCTTGTAGCAGCCCACAAAACTGTCCAAGACATCACAACCAGTGTTTACCTTAGAACAACTCACAGCATGGCGCGAAGCACAGTGGCAATAAGTTTCTACATTCACTGCTAGATCGGACAGAGAAATTTTAACGTCGAGGTTTGGTTTTATTGGTTCTTGAATTCTGCGTGGAACAATCTTTGTTGTTTGTCCCGTTGGATGAGGTAATGGGTATATTAGTTTAAACATTACAGTACTCCATACTTCTTTCGGCGTTCCAAAAAGGAAGCATGCTAGCATTTAATAGCGTTATCTGTAGGCAGCCCACCAAAAGACAGGGGTGCGTTTATTGCACGAAGGAAAAATATATTGCACTTTTTGGCAGGTAAAGTAGAGGGGTTCGTTCATCAAGCGCGCGGTTGATACGCGAGTAAATAGTGTAGACTTATTTACTAACGTCGACGCCGTTCCTATGTGCTGTTCGTAATGACTCGTGTCGCGATTATGGACGACAATAACGAAAACTAAGGCGCGTAACCACTGAGCCACCAAAACCTGTTGCATGTGTCTGTAGTCTTCATGCAGCAAAATGGTTGGCAGTAAAGCCGCCGTGAAAAGCCCAGAAAAGATTTGCGGGGCTCTTAAGCTCCGCCTCGAAAGTTGATGCGATAGCGTTAACGGGTCCTGGCAGTGGCTCTTCTTGCCCACGCAGACTCGGACAGTTTCTTTTTTTTTTTTCAGATTATGTGAAAGTGCACATAACGAACATATGCACTGCGCGCTTTAACAAATCTGTACGAACGTGTCTGTGTCGTCGGTCATTGATGTTGTAACTTCAATCCAATATAGAAAAAAAAAAGTGCCTGCGTAGCTTATGGATAGTTTCTCTGACTCTGAATCTAAGGGTCAGGGGTTCGATCCCCGACAAACCCCATATTCTTTTCAGCGCAGTCCATTTACTCTATATATACATACATGGCGAAATGACGCTTTAGTGATGTCGCGACCGTCTAGTTACCAGATTTCTACTCTTTTACTCTCTTTTCGAATTCACCGCTGTACAAGTTACGTAGCCACCCTTCCGGTCAATCCGGTTTTTTTCGCTAATAGCGCCAACGATGACGACGACGCCAGATTTCCTGCGACATATAACGCTCAACTCTATCGCGTTAGCACACTCACCGAATAGGTTAATCGCGTCGCAACTGACACAGACACCATGCATCCACCATCGTAAAATCGGCGTTTTCTGTGCAAACATATCAGAAACAACAGATAGTCTTTGCTGCACAAAAATGCGCTGATATGAGTATTAAAAGGCGACATAAAAGCCGACTAAGTAGATGACATCAAAGCGCAAACTTGTGGCTTATTATGCAGGGGTACCCTGAGCGGTCTCGAATAGAGTAATCCATCAACACCAATGCCGTTATTTGAGCGCACTCTGAATGCGGCCTCCACGGCACGGGTGACACCATGCGCGACCATTGAAATAACGTAACTCTGTCTTAAACTTACGAAAACTGATGCCAAACGCTGTTGCGACAGTGAATGCATCTGCAGTCTCACACGCGCGGTTCCAAGAGTCCAGCGTCAAGATCTCCAATTTCGCCGTCACCGAATGCCATGGAGCTCTATGAGTCTACTGATTATCATGCAGCTCCTCAAAGCCGCCCAAAATATCCGTTTTCATTTCCATCCCACCTGCTTTTCTTGTGATCTCTCCACTTCCACGTGCTGATTTCCGCGATGCATTCATAGCGAACCATTTCCCTCCCTTTTTTTTATATATTTTTCCTCGTTCGGGAAGCATATCACGTTCAATCGCTTGCTATATATAAAGCGCGTGTCAGGTTGGCGACAGCCCCAGCTCGCCACGTCGCTCAGAGAACTTCATTGGCGGCATACAAAACTGCCAGCGCCATCTCGCGCGCCCAGCGGGAGATCGTTTCGCGATCGTTTCTGTGTCATGCTGAAGAAACTTTACTCCTAGCTAGTCTTGCCAACGTGTAGTTGCAAACAGCCTGGGCTTCGCACGTAATGCATGCAGAGCAGATGCGTCGCACGTTTGGGTGGTGTAAGGAAGCTTGCGTGTTTTTGGTTATTTCGGGAAGTTCAGGTAGCGTGGTTCTTTTTTTTACTCCATGAGCAAGCAAAATAGCTTCTTTAAACTTTGCGCAACCTCACTCACGCCATATCTAAGGATAATTTATGACAAATTTCTGAAACAGTCCTGTCTTCCAGGTGAGTAGAAAGTTGGAAGCGTTGTATACAAGTCGGGTACCTGAAGTGATGTTCCGAATTACCGACCAGTATTTTGGCATGTACTGACAACATACCTGGTACAGTACTGTGTTCGCGCATATTAATTCGCTTTGTTTGTTTAATTCAGCTCAACATAGCCTTCTGAAAGGCCTTTTTTGCATTACACAATTAACAGAATTTTCGCGCAAGGCTAAAACCTCAGTGTCAAGACATTTGACACTGTACCAAATGCTTTATTAATTGAAAACCTTGCAGCTAATAGCGTTATTCCACAGTTTATTTCTTGAATACGGTAGTATCTCGCGTTACTAAGAGAGTATGTGGTTCCTAATGGGGCTCAATCTCGAATCGTTTGTCCTTAAGGATTAGTGCTCGGTTCACTATTATTCCTACTATACCTAAATGATATAACTGAAGGCATCCAATCTCGTACACGTTTATTAATCGATGATCGCGTAGTGGGCAAGGAAATAAAAGTCACAGGGGATCAACACATCCTCCAACAAGACTTAGGCAGAATTAGCCAATGGTGCGAAAAATTGCATATTAACTTAATTTAAACAAAACTGCCTGGATGACATTTACCAGGAAGAAGATCCCGCATGTGAGTAGTCATAATTTAAATTGCAGAACTCACGCCACGGTGGCTCAGTGGTTATGGCGCTCGGCTGCTGACCCGAAAGACGCGGGTTCGATCCCGGCCGCGGCGGCTGAATTTCGATAAAGGCGAAATTATAAAGTCCCGTGTGCTGTGCGATGTCAGTGCACGTTAAAGAACCCCAGGTGGTGGAAATTTCCGGAGCCCTTCACTACGGCGTCCCTCACAGCCTGAGTTGCTTTGGGACGTTAATTAAACCCCAATAATCAACCAATAACCAACCAAATTGCATAACATTGAATCAACCTTCAAAGTACAAATACTTTGGCGTTTATTTTACATCCCGGCTAAGGTGGCAGTGACATGCTGGTCATGTTGCAGCGAGAGCTAAGGAAGCTTCGTGCTTTTTGCGTCGGTAAGTCTGAACTTTTCCTTTGTCGAATAATTGCTGCATAAGACCAATGTTAGGCCAATTCTTGAATACGCGTGCACAGTGTGGGAACCTCTAGCGGCACGATACAAGGAGAAATATCAAAGGGACCAGAATTTACCTGCTCGGTTTGTGTCGGGAGCTTACAGCACAGATGTCCGTGCGGAGAGCTTGAAAGGAAGGCTGCATTGGGAACATTTGGAACACCATCAACGTAATTTTCGATTGCAGGTATTCGCGATGCTTGACGACGCTGGGTAGGTGCGGCCAGAGCCGGCAAGGCCAGCACTATATTAGAGACGATGCAGGAAAGTCTCGATGTCCAGGCCACCGGAAACACAGCAAACGATTCTTGTAGCTCTAGGGCTGAGCTATATATCATATAGCTCAGCCTGAGCTATATACTATATCGTACCATATCATACCTTAGCATACCGTGCCATACTACACCATATTAACCTCCATGGCGAAAACCAGGCTGTACATATTGGTTTACGGGGATATTAAGGTTTTGATTTTTTTTTATCAGGCCCAGCTACTCGTCGCAGACCTACTGCGCTGAGTAGAGGCATATATCGATCTCAAGCTACAATATGTACCATGCATGCGTATTTAAACGCAAGAATAACTGTTCCAGCGGTAGACATAAGGTAACGAGTCCTGCTCCAGACCAAGTGTTCATCGTTTGATTCCCCGCTCACGTGTGCACTATAAGAGATTTTTCGCCCTTTCGGGATTAACAATATGACTGGCTTTTCTGTAACCGTCTGAGTCTGGGTATTTTCATGCGAAAGCACCTCAAGCTTAGTTTCGATGTCTTAAATGTGCAGAAAAAAAAAGTAACAGTCTCGCTAGGGAACGGCAGTTTACAATTGCTAGCGAGGATCTGAAAGTGGTTAGGGAATGCAGGTATGTCTGCTTAGGGCAGGTAGTGACCTCAGATGCGGATCAAAAGTGGGAAATAATTGAAAGAATAAGAAAGGGGTGGAGCGCATTTGGCAGGCCCTCGCAGACAAAGAGACCAATGGAGGGACCAACGACCTCACTTTTAGTCTCCGCTCTGTTGCTGTGCTCAGCTGTAAATCACCAACTTTGGCGGCATGTTTGCTGCTTATTAAATTATGGCCTCTTGCAATCGAAGTCCGCGATAGTACGCAACAAGGGAAAAAAAATGGGCAGTGGTTTAGCTGTGCTTAAACCTGGAGGATTGCGAAATCAACGAGGAGAGAGAGGGAGAGGCGATGGAGAGCGCGCGGCAGCGGAGGCGGCCCCGGCACGCCAGCTATGCGCCGCTACTGCGCATGCGCAACTGGCGAGCCCGGCGGCGGCACCTAAGGCGCGTTCACACTTGCCCAAAAATCCGGCGAGCGAAGCGGATTCGGCCGCTTTTGACGCCGAGCGAGGCGGATAGCGGCGCGGCGAGGCCGATCGGTCCAGACCGATTTCCGCCGCGTGGCGACAAACATGGCGGCGCCCTGCGAAGCCGGACCCCTCGCTTCGGACTGAATTCTCGTTGTTGCAGCTTTTTAAACCGAAAGCTTTACTACTTGCACTTTCAAGCCTTTGCCGTGACGCGGCGGTGCCACCATTGACCTTTCGCATGACCTCTGTGTGACGTCACGCCGAAGAGCTGGGCGACCATCTCGCGCCGTGTGCGAGTAGTAGCGGTGCCACCACCGGCGGCTTTGATTAGATTGGATTAGATTACATTAGATTAGATTAGATTAGATTAGATTGGATGGGATTGAATTGAATTGAATTAGATTGGATTGGATTGGTTAGATTAGATTAGATTAGATTGTATTGGATTGTATTGGATTGGATTGGATTGTATAACCGATGCATCGCCACAAGTCTAACCACAAGCACCACCACCACCTACACTACCAGCTGAACCATGACGTAGGTACGGATATTGCTTTCGCAATTACCGGGCTTAACCAAGCTAAGCCAGAGCGAATTTTTTTTCAGTGTGTTCACTGGCCATAAATGGGCGGGCGCAGTCCTATATCTTTAGGCTTTCTCTCACTGCCGGTAAGTATTTGGTTCTGTACTGTCTGGCAGCAAAGCTGTGTGAGATGGGTCACACGGCCGATTGCCTTCGCGTCACCGTGCACTCGACGTCGCCCCGCGCAGTGCCGCCTCGCTAGGCGGAGATACGAGACCAGACACTTGCGGCGGCGGCGGCGAAGCAAGAAAACCGCGCCGATAAGCCGCCGGTAAATGTCGAGTAAACGTTGCCACGACCACTACAGCAGCGCCAGAGAAGAAGCACGCGTCAGAACACACGACTCGACCACATTTTTTTGTAGGAAGAACGCTGACTGTTTTAAAGCTTATCAACGCCTGATGCTGAAGCGTATGAAAACAAAACCGCCACATAATGCTCGACTAATAGCAATGCGTTTAATAAATCTCGGCTGCGCTAGGCTTACCTGTTCTATGTTTATACATACCAGGTGTCCCAGCTAAATGTAACCGAGCTTTTAAAAAACGCGGGGTGTCCTAGCCGTCTGAAACCAACTGAGGGTTGTTTATAGTCGCTTGACCTAGTCTGCAGTATTTTTTTCGTTCTTGAAGGTTGACTAGTTATTTAAGCTTAATTAACTAACTTTTTAATTATTGACTTGAGGAACAAAGTGTCAATGGAAAAGTTGTAGATCGCTTTGAGAAACAGCTTACTGAGACATCTGCAACAAAGTAATATTTACGTCAAGTAGTTTTTTACGGGCCTTTAACCATAACCCGCACAATAAGAAAAAGCTTCCACATGACAACTCTGCACACTTCAACGCCCCAAGACACGCCTTAAAGAATAAAATCTGTTTTTTCTGAAGTCCTCTCCTCGATGAGACTTTGGGTGCACATTGGGGCAGAGAAGTGAGCGAGCAGCTGGTCACGTGACAACTTTCTTTTGCACAAGTTGCACGCTTTCCCGTGAAGACAAGGCTTCAGAAAAAAAGAAGAAATTTTTATATCGTCTTTTCATTGCCGTCTATGTGAGTTGCCAAAAACAATTGAGCCTCGCTTCATTGATCGTAAACATGCAACACTGTTTTGGATTGGGCTGCAACGAACATCGATTTATTTATTTATTTTGTGGTGTTGATCAACATCAACACCACAAAATAAATTAATTAATTAAAATCCCCTGTGTTCCTTGGTTTTTGTGGCTGTTGGCTTCTCTCATATATATAAGGAGCCCCTCATTCCCCTTCCCATATATATATATATATATATATATATATATATATATATATATATATATATATATATATATATATATATATATATATATAAGAAGGGGGTGAAGATCGGATGGATCCGGTACAACATAAACGTAATTCGGTTGACACACGGTAGAAAAACAACAATTTTATTCTAACGTTTCGACCAGGGTCTGGCCTTCGTCAGACTCTGACGAAGGCCAGACCCTGGTCGAAACGTTAGAATAAAGTTGTTGTTTTTCTACCGTGTGTCAACCGAATTACGTTTATGTTGTACCGGATCCATCCGATCTTCACCCCCTTCTTATATATATATATATATATATATATATATATATATATATATATATATATATATATATATATATATATATATATATATATATATATATAAGAAGGGGGTGAAGATCGGATGGATCCGGTACAACATAAACGTAATTCGGTTGACACACGGTAGAAAAACAACAACTTTATTCTAACGTTTCGACCAGGGTCTGGCCTTCGTCAGAGTCTGACGAAGGCCAGACCCTGGTCGAAACGTTAGAATAAAATTGTTGTTTTTCTACCGTGTGTCAACCGAACTACGTTTATATATATATATATATATATATATATATATATATATATATATATATATATATATATATATATATATATATATTGTAGTGTGCCAACTGTGACAGGTTCCGCTACCGCCATGCGCCGACACTGCGCTGCGCCTGACGACGACGAAGTTATGCGCCGACACTACGCTGCGCCTGACGACGACGAAGTTGCCCCGCTCTCTTGGTGCTGGCTACGCCCGTCTACGCTGCCAGATCCTGCACGGCGGTTCGGTCTCTTGAGGACGCCTATTAAACGCACCCCTACAATTGGTGGAGGTGCGGGGGAGGTCCCCTACCAACCTGGAACTCCGGACCTGTACGCTGCCGCCTGTGTCAACCATGCCAGATGAGACTGCCCCAACACCGGCGGCCAGTTCAACCACCGTCATTTGTTCTGGCGCCATCCGGCAGCGTGACCCTGCCCTCTTCAGTGGGACTGCCGACCAAGATATTGACGACTGGTTGTCATCGTATGAGCGAGTGAGCAGCTATAACAAGTGGGATGACACTATCAAGCTGAGTAACGTCATCTTTTATCTCACGGACGTGGCGAACCTCTGGTTTCGAAACCATGAGGCGGACCTACCCACTTGGCCCGTATTTAAGAAGAGCTTTGCGGAAGTGTTCGGCCGCCCTGCGGTGCGCAAGCTCCGTGCCGAACAGCGCTTACGGGACCGCGCTCAACACACCGACGAGACCTTCACAAGTTACATTGAGGACATCGTTGACCTCTGCAAACGTGTCAACGCCGCCATGCCAGAAGCGGACAATATCCACCATATCCTCAAAGGCATCGCTGACGACGCATTTCAGATGCTCCTCGCGAAAAATCCCACCACCGTCAGTGAGGTTATTAAGCTTTGCCAGAGCTACGACGAGCTCCGCAAGCAGCGCGCTTCTACACGGCGTGCCGGTGTCTGCGACGAAGCCCTCTCCACACTGGCCCTAAGCGGTGCTACTCCTGAGGACTCCCCTCTTCTCAACCAAATCAAAGCCTTCGTTCGTGAAGAGGTCGCTCGCCAGCTGTCCCTCATATCCCATTTTCAAGACCCCGCCCGCCAAGTTCCTGACTCGACCCCGTCTTTGGCTCCTATCATTCGCCGTGTCGTGCAAGACCAAGTCGCTGATCTGCTACCGTCCAGCCCTGTGCCCGCGCCTGTGACAGCACCCCTGACGTACGCCCAAGCGGTGGCCAGGCCACGACATGCGCCGGCACCCGCTTCCTACCAGGCCGCCCCTTCTTTCCGTCCTCCGCCGCCGTCTGAGCCCCCGTCTCAAGCTCCGTTCTCAAGGGTTCGCCCACATCCTACCAATCCCTGGCGTACTGCGGACAACCGACCCATCTGTTACCCCTGTGGTCTGCCCGGCCATGTCGCGCGGCTTTGCCGCCAGCGCCTTCCACCTTCTCGACCTGATCTGCGCTCCTACCCGTACGATGCCGAACTATCCTCGCCGACAAGGACACCTGGTCCCCCCTTTGTTTCCCCTGATCGCCAAATTTACACCACTCGCCGATCGCCTTCCCCTCGACGCCGTTCCCCTTCCCCAATGCTGCGACGTTCTAGCTCCGCGCTTGAGGGAAACTAACAGCCGCAGTTCCGGGGGCAAGAACTGCGCTTGTTTCGAACTCCTCAAGTCCTCCGTGTCGTCCCGCTAATGTAACCGTAGTGTTCGTGGAAGGTGCCAAGGTTCTCGCCCTCGTCGACACGGGCGCTGCAGTATCTGTCATAAGTGAAGCTCTCTGCCGCCGACTCCGCAAAGTGACTACACCACTTTCTGACTTTTCGCTTCGCACCGCCTCATCACAGCGCATTCATCACTCAGCCGCATGTACGGCCCGTGTCCTCATTCAGGATGTTTTGTACACCATCGAGTTTATTGTGCTGTCTCAATGCTCACACGACATCATCCTGGGATGTGACTTCCTTTCGACTCATCGTGCCGTTATTGACTGCGCTCGAGCTGAAATCGCCTTTTCTCCGCTGTGTGACGCTCCCTTTTGCGACGTACCTACGCAGTCTGCCAAACTTGTGGTCGCGACTGATACCGACATTCCTCCGTTTTCTGCTGCCTTCGTGCCGCTCTCCTGTGTCGGCGTCCCTCATTCAACTGTTTTCTTCACGCCTTCCGAAACCGCTTCCCGCCATCCCTGCCTCCTGCTTCCCTTTGCTGTTCTGACGATCGACCATGGACAAAGTGCAATTTACGTCTCGAACCAATCTTCGTGCCCGTCAGCAGTGCTCCGAGGTGAATGCCTCGGGCGTGTTGAAGAACTTGATTCCTGCCTTCCCTACCCTATTCTTGATACCACCGCTTCCTTCGATGTCGATGTGCTCAGCTCCTGTGATGTTAAGAATGATCCACCGCCCTCCGACGTCTTCCACCGTGCCATTGACGCCGACCTTCCACCCGCGCTACGTGATCAACACGTCGCCCTCCTCCAGCGCTTTAGTTCTTCTTTCGATCTTCCTCAGACTGCCTTGGGCCGTACGTCTGTTTTTGCGCACACCATCGACACCGGTACACACGCCCCTCTTCGCCAGCGCCCCTATCGTGTCTCGGCTTCTGAGCGCCGCGTCATTTCTGATCACGTGGACGACATGCTCCGTCGGGGTGTCATACAGCCCTCCCACAGTCCCTGGGCGTCTCCTGTTGTGTTGGTAAAAAATTACCGACGATTACGTTACTTCCTAATGCGAAATTTGAGCGCAGCAAATAAGCTGTTTCACCTTTTCGATAGATTGAGGCAAAGAAATCGAGCAACACATGTATGCGCTATCACAGAATTTTTTTTTATTTTTCACACGTATTCCTTTAACGAAGACTCCACTAACAGTTCTTGACAGTCATGAAGGAAGCTTTGTGGTCGGAGAAATAGACTGATATATGTTCGACTTGGTACACCAATGCTTGATTCTCAAAGACGAGATCTATACAAGTGCCTCGCGAGGTTGTCACAGCCGTGGGACGCGTTACGAGCGAGAGGAACGGGATGTTCTCCCGCATAAGTGTTAGGAAATTGCTGTTTGTCTTTATGTCAACTTTAAAGTCCCCCACTACTAACATCGGTGTGGATCGATCGACGGTTAATGCGAGTTGCAGGAAGTGCACGACGTCTTTCGTGAGTGCGGTAGGGGCGAAGTAGGCAGCTACTACCAGCAAGCCGTTGGGCAACTTTGCGGCGCACAGTTCGCCAACTTCATGTGACGTGCCAAACATTTCGACTGGTATTGCAGAGAGACCTGTGCGCAAGTAGATAGCGACTCCCGCCGCTCTGTTGTGGTCTCTGCGAGCACCACAGCAGTATAGGAAATCTATGATTTCGAGAGGCTCTTCGGGATCCATCCAGGTTTCAGCAAAGCAAAGTACAGAGGAATGGCGCAGAATGTGATCGTGGTGTACGTCCTTGGCATGTGCGGCAAGGGAGCGTACGTTAAGAATGTGGTTGTGAATGATGAATCAAGTGCTGCCAGCGAATGACGCGTCCATTGGCTGTCTGCGTGTGTTACTGATGTGTGGTTAACATGTTAAGCTTCGCCTGTAAGAGTGGAAAGCGACAGCGTCTTGCAACGCTGCCAGGGAGTCCACAGAACGCCATCGCCAATTCGGCTGTACGCCTTGCTGGACGGTAAATTTATTTTTTGAGGAAAGGAAATGTATCTCTCTCGCATATCTGGGTGGACACCTGCACCTCACCGTAAGGGAAAGGGGGAAGATGGGAGTGAACGAAGACGCCGTATTAGCTAGACGCGCCTTTGTTCATTCCAAACCATTCAGCTGGCATTACGGAGTGGCTAGCGTGCTCGTATCGCACTCCGGAGGCCCTGGTTCGATTCCCCAACTCGACCAATTTCGTTCTCGGTTTTATTGATTTATGCGGTCTAACTAGAAAGGTTAATTAGGCTATTTCATATTTATATTCTTGTATTTCTATCCATCATGTTCTGTCATTAACCTGTCAATTGTTGGAACTGTCTAGGATGTTCGACACAACGTATATGAAACGAGCAACGTCTTACTGAGTGGGGAAGTGCGTGGTGGGGGAGGGAACGCGGCTTCGTACTTATCTGTTTTTTTTTCAGCAGCGTCTCCTTTTGTCGCTGCGGCGCGCGTCTTTCTTTTCTTTTCTTCTGACCTCTTCATTCTCCTCTATATTAATTAGGCTAATTGATTAATTAAGCAATTAACTAAACTCAGTCCAACTTAGTTGCAGCATCACTATACGATCCCTTTGATTGGTTGCATGGTTACTAGCCAAAGTACAATTGGCCCCATTTGAAATTCGCGCACTGTGACGTCACGAGCATTTCGACCAATTGAAAAGCGTGACATTGGGGGCGGAGCTGGTTACGAGGCCGACGCCGACGACGACGCGAAACCCAGGAACGGACGCCAAAGAGCTGCGCTCTAAAAAGAAAGATGGTTCCATCAGGTTCTGTGTTGATTACCGCCGGCTCAACAACATCACACGCAAGGACGTCTATCCCCTGCCACGAATCGATGACGCCCTGGACTGCTTGCAGGGAGCTGAGTATTTCTCCTCGCTGGATTTGAGGTCAGGCTACTGGCAGGTGCCCATGGCTGACGCTGATCGCTCAAAAACTGCCTTCATAACACCTGACGGCTTATATGAGTTCAACGTCATGCCGTTTGGACTTTGCAACGCCCCGGCAACTTTCGAACGCCTGATGGACACTATCCTTAGTGGACCCAAGTGGGAGAGTTGTCTTTGCTATCTCGATGACATCGTCGTCTTTTTTGCGGACTTTTCTTCTCATCTCATCCGCCTCGAGCGCGTTCTGACTTGTCTTACTGACGCTGGGCTCCAGATGAATTTGAAAAAGTGCCGCTTTGCTACCCGACAACTCACCATTTTAGGACATGTAGTCTCTAAAGACGGCATTCTTCCGGACCCCGCCAAACTTCGTGCAGTTGCCGAATTTCCGAAGCCCACCTCACTGAAGCAGCTCCGTAGCTTCGTTGGCTTTTGCTCTTACTTCCGTCGCTTCATCTTGAATTTCGCCACGATCATCGCTCCTCTGACCCAGCTACTCGCAGGCAGCTCCAACCTCTCCGCTTGGACGCCTGCTTGCGATGACGCCTTCGACACCTTGCGCCGCCTTTTGGTTCCGCCTCCCATCCTGCGCCACTTTGACCCGACTGCGCCTACTGAGATCCACACTGACGCCAGCGGTATTGGACTGGGTGCCGTTCTCACTCAACGCAAACCTGGCTTCCGTGAATATGTGGTCGCCTACGCCAGTCGGATCTTGAGCAAAGCGGAGGCCAACTATTCTGTTACCGAACGAGAATGTTTGGCCATCATTTGGGCCATTGGAAAATTTCGTCCCTATGTCTACGGTCACCCGTTCTGTATAGTAACCGACCACCATGTTCTGTATAGTAACCGACCACCATGCCCTGTGCTGGCTGGCCTCTCTCAAAGACCCGTCAGGCCGCCTAGCTCGCTGGGCTCCGCGATTGCAGGGGTATGACATTCATGTCATTTACCGCTCTGGCCTCAAGCATAATGACGCGGACGCTCTTTCCCGCTCGCCGCTACCTAGTGCTTCATCGCCTACTCCTGTGTCTGCTTACGACTTGTCCTCGCTTGCCACTGCCGACATGTCCACCGAGCAGCGGAAAGACCCTTGGATCGCCACTCTTATTAACTTCATTTCGAGTCCTACGACTGATAATTCGTCCCGTTCCCTCTTACGTCAAGCCCGTCACTTTTCTATCCGGGACGGTCTCCTCTATCGTCGCAATTACCTGTTCGACGGACGCAAATGGCTCCTAGTGATCCCCCGCCATCTACGCACCGACATTTGCGCCGCTTTCCATGCGGACCCCCAGTGTGCACACGGCGGCGTGTTGAAAACCTATACTCGTCTGCGTCTCCGATTCTACTGGCGTGGCATGTACCGCTTTGTTCGCCACTTTGTGCGATCTTGCCCATCCTGTCAACGGCGTAAATGTCCGCCTCACACCTCGCCTGCTCCACTGCAGCCGTTACCCTGTCCTGCCCACCCATTTGACCGCGTTGGCATAGACCTCTGCGGCCCCCTCCCTCCCACTCCCGCTGGTCACCGCTGGATTATCGTGGCCGTGGATCATCTCACACGTTATGCTGAAACGTCTCCATTACCATCTGCCTCCGCCCGCGACGTGGCTTCCTTTCTTCTAAAGAACCTGATTCTTCGCCATGGTGCTCCTCAAGAACTGCTCAGCGACCGTGGACGCGTATTCCTGTCTGACGCTCTTGAGGCCCTCCTCAAGGAATGCCGCATTATCCATCGAACCGCTTCGTCTTACCACCCTCAGACCAACGGCCTGACCGAGCGTTTCAACCGAACCCTCAGTGACATGCTGTCCATGTACGTCGACGCCAACCACTCCAACTGGGACCAAGTTCTTCCCTTCGTCACCTACGCATATAACACTGCGACAAAAAACACCACTGGATTCTCTCCCTTCTTCTGTACGGCCGCGAGCCCCCCTGCACGGTGGATACTCTTCTTCGCTACCGACCCGACATTTCCGAGTCCACGCCACTGTCCGACGCTGCCAGGTACGCCGAAAAATGCCGCCAGCTTGCTCGCTCGTTTACCACGCAGACCCAGTGGCAGCAAAAACATGACCGCGACACTTCCGCGGCCTCTACCTCCTACCCTGCCGACTCCCTTGTGTGGCTCTGGGTGCCTCCCACAACTCCCGGCCTTTCGCGGAAATTGCTGCATCGGTATCATGGTCCCTACCGGGTTCTCAAGCAAACATCTCCGGTCAATTATATTGTTGAGCCTGTTGCACCCGCTGCGGACTTGCGTCGCCGTGGCCGCGAAACCGTCCACGTCGACCGACTAAAGCCGTACTACGACCCCTCTGTTCTTCCTTCCCCTTAAGACGCCAGGATGGCTCCTTTTCACCCGGGGGAAACTGTAGTGTGCCAACTGTGACAGGTTCCGCTACCGCCATGCGCCGACACTGCGCTGCGCCTGACGACGACGAAGCTATGCGCCGACACTACGCTGCGCCTGACGACGACGAAGTTGCCCCGCTCTCTTGGTGCTGGCTACGCCCCTCTACGCTGCCAGATCCTGCACGGCGGTTCGGTCTCTTGAGGACGCCTAATAAACGCACCCCTACAATATATATATATATATATATATATATATATATATATACTTTGTCACCAATATGCGCTTTTCAAGCAGCTATCCCCGATGATGTAAAAGTGTTAAAATACCTTTTTAAAGTGTAGGCCAATATCTGCTTTCGAACTTTTACAAGGGCTTAAAACTAGTTCACACGTGCCTTAACTTTGTTGCTGAACACTCAGTAATAACTTGTTTTCACCGCGGCTTCACATAGGACAGCTGAGTGAAACATGCATTACTCGTCCAAAAATAATGCATATTATAAACAGTGCCCCATTTTCCAACCCTGGGATTTGGTTGATTTTAGCAAAGCCTTCCATACCTTCAATCAAAATATTCGTGTCGCGGAATTTTACGCACTATGACACATGCGGGGCGGGCTCTCGTTGTTCTTCAGATTTAAAAAAAAAAATCAAAAGGTTGAATTTCACGTAGCGTTTGGGGCCACTCCTATGAAACAGATACATAAACGACATCCCTAAGATAGTAGCTGCGCAAAAACCATATTTGTGCCGTTCCATGCCAAGCGAACCAGAGTTAGCGCTCGAGCCCTCCGATCTTTTTCATAAAATTTGTGGCTTTTGATTCTTTCGTTTAAGCTAATTTACCTTAATAACAATTTTCGCGAGAACAATTTTGTAGTCATGTGAGAGGCCTTTAAATTCCTCAAACGTGTGCAAAAGTTGGCCTCACTAGATAAATTACTAAAAATCAAATATTTCTTTTGCGCTGGAAAAGTTGTAGAGATAGTACATTTGCATTGTGTTTTTTTTTATACACAAAAAGAAATTTTCAGCACAAAGTTTTTCGCATTGTTTAAATTGACGACTTTACCCCAAGAAGCATCAATTCTTATATTTTGAAGAACTTTTCGGAACTTATTTTCAACGTCTCTCTCTTTCAGAAAATGGTTTAAACAACATTGAAACAGAATACAACAGGTGTATCTTACCGGTACTCACCTATGGGGCAGAAACGTGGAGGCTAACAAAGAGGGTTCAGCTTAAGTTAAGGACAACGCAGCGAGCTATGGGAAGAAAAATGATAGGTGTAACGTTAAGAGATCGGAAGCGGGCGGAGTCGGTGAGAGAACAAACGCGCGTAAATGATATCCTAGTTGAAATCAAAAGGAGGATGTGGGCTTGGGCAGGGCATGTAATGCGAAGGTAAGATAACCCCTGGTCCTTAAGGGTAACGGAGTGGATTCCAAGAGAAGGCAAACGTAGCAGGGGGCGGCAGAAAATTAGGTTGGCGGATGAGATTAAGAGGTTTGCGGGGATACAGTGGCGGCAACTGACAAAGGACAGGGTTAATTGGAGAGACATAGGAGAGGCCTTTGCCCTGCAGTGGGCGTAGTCAGCCTGATGATGATGATGATGATATTTTAAAAAAATGAACTTAATAAAGCGTGTTATGTCGGGTTCTTGGCTATAATATTTGTACAGAGGGGTCCCTGGTATCATTGCAATCTTGCTCGGCGAATTTCATCAGATCCTTTTTCGTTTTAAGGGGCAAAAAGTGTTCTAGTTGAGCGCCGCACCTCGAACCGTCCTTGCCCCGTACTGCCACTGCACTGCGGAACACGGCCGTGACGCCACTCAGAATTCTTTGCTGGGCTTACACGAGAAATGGTATGCAAGAGCAGCATCAAATTAGTTGAGGAGTCATCGGGAACAGCGTTGCATAAATGAAATGAAATATGATTCCCTCAGGAAGCAGGCGTCTCGGCACCTTTGCGGTCTGCTTCCTCCTGCTCCCATTCACCCTTCAGGCGAAGCCGGCCCAATTCGCTTTGCTGCCTAATTTTGCAACGGAAGTAGTTCGCCAGGTTTGGTAGAGATTTTTCGCCTTCCACCGCACTTTCATCACTGGGCCTGCAACCACTCTCATCTCGACGAAGGACTGAGTCTTTAAAATTTTTGTATTGCATTATTAACTCTTTCTGCCGGACCTCTGCAAATGATTACCTAATTCCTGCTATACCATCTAAAACTAGAAGTCACCACAGCCTAAACATCACGCCTTATTTTGCCCGCACGGACACTTTTAAATACAGTTTTTTTCCGCGTGCAATCGAATATTGGAATTGTTTACCCGGTTCTACTCGCTCTCTTCCTTTAGAGCTGTTTTTAACGGCTATTGAATAGTTTTTTCGTTTTTCTTGTTTTCACTCGTACTGTTTCGGATGTTTGCCATTGTTGTGCTCCATGTTTTCCTACACTGTTGTTCACACCCACCCCTGCAATAGCCCAATAGGGCTGCAGTATGTATAAATAAATAAATAAATAAATAAATAAATAAATAATAAAGAAGATGCGATACAGCCCTTATTCTAAATACAGAATGAATGCATTTCACCCTATCATTGCAGCAAGCAGCGTAGTCTGCTGTTTTCTTCCACTGCTGCCCCAGTAGATATGGAGCATGCTACGCCTTAAATAAATGAGGCGATGTAATATTTCCCAGAACATTTATCGTGAGCGTGATTGCTTTCCTCGAACTAATAAAGGTAAAGAATGTCACCATGTTCCTAGACGCTTTGGGAATGCGAAATTTCGTAAGGCCGCTTGCATAAAACCGGAGAAGATGTTTGGAGAGCCATTACGTGATTACAGATTACGTTTCTGTACATCGTGGAAATACTAACTACACCCGAGAAAAGGTCAGCGGCCTTCAAAGGACAGCTGACGGAGTTGAGCGTTGTTCGCATCCTTCGGAAAAGCTTCTACTACTGCTGCCATTACCCCCGAAAATGATGCAAGATAGCATTACTTTTTTTGTGTGTGCATTAGGAACCTGGGATTTGCGTGCTGTTGTTGTTGTTGTTGTCGCCTCGGTGGCATGGCACATACCCACGACGGGAGACAGGACAGAGTTCAGTGAGGAGAGTCAAAAGAATGTAAATTGGTGCCAAGCTAATGGATTACCTTTTGTCGCCAAGCTAATGATTTAACTTTGGGTAAGTATTCTGAAGAATTAAAGATGGAAGTATAGATTAAAAAAATGAAAAAAAAATAATTGGAAAAATAATTGGGCGTAAATATTAGAGAATTGAATACAAGAAAAATTCGTGAATGATTTTGCATGCTGTTGGTCTATTTGAAATTACGCTGCTATTTTTCGTCTTCATTAGTTCTTTTCTTCATTTAAACTCGTGAACAAATGAAGGAGAAATTTAGATTAGCGATTTATTTTCATCAACTGAAATCGACATCAAGCAATTAAGTCTTCACCTCACCTCTTTCAAAACGTTGAGGCATACTCGTCACCAGTGCCCTAGTTCTTTAACTCCTTATTTTGCGCCAACAAATGTGTTAAAATTACTGTACTGTCCTTGCGTGGTAAGTAGGTAGAGTAAATCTTAGTTGCATTCAGTCAATAAAATGATATTTTATTTAGGTTGATTATTCTTGTTTTCTTTTTATTTGCGGCTGTCCTGCTGCAGTTCTGCATATGAACTCTATAATTACGTAAACAAAATAAATAAAACTAAAATACAACTGCTGATCATCCGGTTGACTGACACAATGTGATCAGCAAATCTGAAAGCATCTCAGCTCACCCAGTGCAGCCAAGTCAGAGCAGTGCTTTCACACGAGCGACAAGTAGTGCACCCGCCGAACGCACCCGCATCACAGGCGCCCGCTGGAAACGGCTCGGTGCTGCCCCCTATTCTGCTCCCACAAGTGCTCGCACTACGGCCACGTTACGGGAGCGAGCCAGGCACTCCAAGAACAGCTGCCACCCTGTTTAAAATTTCATGCGCACCTGCACTGCGTTTGTCTACCCGTGCAAGCGGTTTCATGTCGTTCGTTTACTTCTTTATTCTTTCTGCTCTTGCCAGTACACTGCTAATACGTGTTGCTCATGTCTGAGAGGTGCGATATCAAACTCCGGATAATGCGGAAAGGAGCCGTTTCGTTTCTGTCTTGACGTAAAATGCTAGAAATGCATCATATAAATTTTATTTCATGTCCACACTGTGCACATGTCTGCCGTTGCGTGATTAGTATTTGAAAGAGAATTCGCGCAAGTTGCGATTTTCGCCAGCGGCGGTTGAGACCGGCGACGGGGACTCCGTCCCAAGCATCCCCACAGGCAACCCTCCCCCCCCCCCCCCCCCCCCCCCCCCCCTCACGCGCCCACTTTTCGCTGTCTGGTCTCCCATGGTCAGAAAACAGTTGCCTGGCCAGGGACCTTTTGTACGTCGAATTCCGGCTCGGGCGTCAGCGGGGCCAGCCGGGGCTCGGCGCGGGACGTTTCGGCGCGATAGTTTACGTTTCGTCGCCGCCTGTGATTCGTCGGTCCCGGGCCCCGGGCTGTCTGGTGACGGTGAGAGAGAGAGGGGGACACTACGGGGGAAATGTGGTATATCGCAGATAGGAGTAGAGGTGGAGATTTTGGATGTGGCGGTGTGTCGGCTAACCGCGCGTGTGTGCAGTGTCAGCCGAGAGGTGGTCGGCTCGTCGCGGAGTGTCTGGGCAACGAGTTGCGATTGCGGGGACCCGACATCGACAGCCCGACGCCCATTTCGGCTCGGACCTCGACCACCCGAACAGCTAAGCCCCCGCCACTCCCACATTTACGAAGTATGCCCTAATTCTTTCCGTCAAAAGTGCCTTGTATTTGTATTTCATCTCACCTGCCATATTGAATGCTGAATGTCAAAACTAAAATTTGTTCCGTCTGTCTTGTGTCTACACTGTGCTATTGTTGATGAATTGGTGAAAGTGTTTATTTATTTATTTATTTCGCATACCCTCAATCGCCGAAGCATTGTAGAGGGGAGTGGGTTACAAAAAGCAACAACAGAACATGAAAGCGGCAGGTATATAGTACAAAATACAAAATAAATCATACAGCGTGAAAGGCTAAAAAAGCGAGAAAAACGAACATAATTGCACTAGAAAAGTAAATCGAAAAGCAACACAAGACATGAATAACAATAACAAAAAAAAGCGGCATAAAGGAAAAAAAGGCATTAATAAACTCTTAGGTGACATCACAAATATGATTGAACAATGCTTGCCTGAAAAGAGTGTAGTCTGGTATGGATGCGATCTCAGCGATCTTTGCTAATTAAATTTTATTCACACCCATTCCCGACTCCTGTGTCGTGCCTCCGGTCAGCGGCTGGTCAGGCGTGGACCTATCGCCGGTTAGCGACTCGGTCCTGCTTAAGATCTGGCACCTGGGTGAAGGTGTCTGTCTCTCCTCCCCTAGAATCGGTAACAGAGAGTGTGGAGCCCATCGGGGGCGTGCTGCCCACTTCGTAACAGTATTACAGTGGTCAATACAACGGCACCTTGATCATCGCTTACGATGTCAAAGTAAAAGGACGCAAGCATAGCGCAAACGAGGGAAAGGAAATAATTATTTATTTCTTTTTGCAGGCGACCTCGAATAACTACTTTTTTCTTTTTTTGTCAATTCTCAGCCCATAAATAGGTGCAAATGGAATGAAAGTACAGGAGGACGTCACTCTGCCGGCTGCGTTCCTTAGCCTTTGGCTCCTAAATTGAAATTGCCCAGTGATGATATACAGTGTAGCAGTCAGCTTGTGGCATAATTTAGAATCATGCTCCTCAGCACCTGGTCCACCTAGACAGTCTGTAGTCCGTCTCACAACTTATTGTAGCGGAGGAGAGGCAACGAGCCGGAGTACTTGCGCGAGGCAGCAACTGTGCACTACGCTGCTCAGTATTTCAACGCGACAGCGTTAAAGGTGCTGAACGAGTTCGTCGCACTGCCTTGTAAACGAATTACATTGCAAAAACGTAAAGTTCATTAGTGTGCTAATTAACATCGCCAATTAATGCAAAAAGTGACATATACTAAAGCAGCATGCGATGGCAACAAGCGCGTCGAAATCTAAGAAGGGGTGCCACAGGGGACCCCCAAGCTACCGTATACGCACCCTTAACACTATCGCATCATACTGTTCAGGTGAACTTAAGTGTCCTCAAGCTTTTGGAGAGAACGCTCCACTTCTCGCGTACATTGAAGGCCATGCTACGGCGCAGATGTGACCTTGCTAAAAGGGAACAGCGCAAACACAGGACAGAGGAACGTACAGCACAGGCTCTGGTGTTGTACGTTCCTCTGTCCTGTGTTTGCGCTGTTCCCTTTTAGCAATGTTCAACCAACTAGCCCGCAACAGCAGCATTGAGATATGATCTTGAAGAGGCCTCAAGTAATAAAAAAAAAAGCAGAAGAACATTGTGGTGTAGATGGGAATCGCACCCGGGCCTCCCGCATGCTACACGGGGACGCTTCCACTCCGCCAAGACAGTTTTTTTTTTTTATCTCCTGCATGGCTTTCTCTCCTCCTGCTCCTACATGCGGGAGATAGCTATGTACAGGCGCGGACAGAAGTAAACGGAGCACGCAACTGTCTTCGAATATTTTTCATGCGTCACCTAATTGAAATTTCCAGCAGTGGTACGCGCATGCTGGTAGAGGAGGTTGGCGGGCCTTCTTGTAGACAAACAACGCTTCTTCATTGCCAATGGAGAAAGCGTGATTGCACTTCGAACGCAATAGCGTGCTCCGTTTACTTATGGCCGCGCCTGTACATCATTTACAAAGTAATCAGCCAGTAGCCGAGCAAGATTAATGGAAACGCAACACCACAGAACTAAAACACACGTCTTAACACAGCCTTACTAAAACGGTGGCAAGGAAAGACAAGACATCAGCAACGGGGACCAGTCACTGTCTGCGTAAGTCTCTTTCAGATGGCGCACCATCCGTCCTAAACGTGTGCTGGAGGCTAAGCATAGGCTAACGATAGGCTAAGCATGCCGGTCCAACATGCGCGTTTTCCACAGGCTGTGCAGTCCGTGCAGGAAAATCATGTCAAAAGGGTTCGTGGTCATGTTGGGTGGCCTTAAGGTAACGCACACTGTGAGAATTCAAAACAAAGTCTTTCTTTCGTGTCCTTTGTAGAATGTCCCAAAAATTATATCGCGTCTTTGCAGCCAAAGAAGCAGTGTTCGATGGTTTCAAGTCGACCACAGTGGCGGCAATTAACACAAGAAACAGAAATATTTTTTTATGGAGACACATTTTAACAGGTAGAACTTCGTTATAAATGTTATAAAAGTGTTATAAAAGTGCAATCCTTGGAAAACTGGACTCATTTTTATCAAATGCCAACCTCAAACACACCGATTACGTGTACCCATATAGACAGCAACCTCCATGGCAAATACCATTTTCACGCACAGAGTACGGTCGGCAGCGGGCAAGTTGTACTCTACCTAAACTAATCAACTACTATTATCAACTAGGTATCGATGTACTGACACTAAATAATCGACGCCTAACAGAATTATTCTTGTAGTTAATATGGATCACATCTCACTAGACAGGAATGAAAAAAAATCAATTCTGAGCGCAACCATGTTTTTCTGTGTCTCTTGTGTATGACATGCATCTGCCTTTTAAGATTTTCATCTTTGATAGCCATGTCCTATTTCTACACAGTTTTCTGTTAATACTTATATGTTATCATAAATGACAAATCTGAGTAATATTACTCTCTTTATCACCCTTGACCAGCATCGATTACATGTTTTTTCTTTTCTTATCAGTGTACGCGCATGTACGTATCTTTTTTATTTTTTTACATGTACTATAGCCTGTCACTGCTCGAGGGGCGGACGGGGCTTTTGTCAAGCTGTAAAACTTGCAGCTTTTTCTCCGCCGCCCTTTTTCACCACCTGTATACTCTGCTGGTGAAATAAATGCTCATTGATTTGAAAGTGAACATTAAAGAAACACGTTTTAGTACAAGTCGAAATGGGCTTTTGCGTACTCGTCTCAGCACATCATGACCAATACAATTAGTCACATTGGAGACGGAAAGAACATAAATATCAAACCTTTGTACAAACTTCTACGTGAAACCGAGAATAAGTACTCATAACAAAAACGAACTACCAGAAAACGCACTCATTCAAACTTCCTTCATGCAACCAAATAATATGGGCTGCTCGATTAAGTTAGAAGAGACCGCTGAGTTGGGAAGATGATTCTCAAAGTGAGTTTGCAGGGATGCTCAGATTAATGGATGGGAGCTGTCAGGGAAAAAGAAGAAACGTGCAACTAACTGTCTCACATATCGATATGTCAGACCTAGTCCGCCAGCAGAAACAGGCCTGAATAGGTTATTGCGCCGCATCGGCTCAAAACTGGAGGACCATACGAACGTCGCAAATGTTCAGTGAAAGATTTGGACGCAGTGTCTCGCGCAATGGAGTACCTGCAATACGTAATAAATTTTTGTTGCCACAAACACGTTGCAGGCCTGCGCTCGACCATAATTTGACAGGCGGTGCGAAATAAACGTTGGAGGATAGCTCTGAAGGGCCGGGACCCGCTCCTTCCAGTAATTCCCGATAGACTTGAATGCATGAAGGGCAACTCCAAGGTATTTTGGGGGTGCATGGGACCATTCGTTTCCAGCACAATGAGCCGGCACTGATGACATGAACCCAGCCACAGACCTGAGCGTTTAGAGCTATGACAGCACCAAGAAAAGCGCACTGATCTAAAATCATTGCAATTTACTTTGTTTTCATTCTATTTATTAATGAACGGCCAATAGCGAAACGTGGTATTGGCCATGCATTAACAGAAATAAATAACTTATGGTCATTACTCAGAAATAAATAAATAAATATTTAAATGTGCTCATTAGTATACTGCTTCCACAGCCGAGCACTGAAGACCGATATTAGTTGCCCACGACACAAATTTCGTAACTTCTCTGCTGAAAAACGTTTGCACTTCGTAAGACACATTATCAGAAACTTTTGCATTTCGTAAGGCTCACTATCGGGCAGTGACCTCTTTGCATGTTCTGCATGGAGAGAAAGGAAAGAGGGAGAAACCTTACGCTTTTCAGCTAAATTCGGTTTATCGAAACGAATTGGTTACACTGCAGGAACAGGATGCGTCTTCTTGATGTCTTGCTTCTTGGTGCGCGCAGATGTGGTCGTTCACGGAAGGCGCGTTCCTGGAGAGCAGTGGCGACGCTTTCGCTGAATCGATCCCGCCGTAATAACGGCTCCTGTTATTTGCGCTTTCAAATTACGCAGGGACGCGTAATTCAGACCGTATCCTCGCTGACTGCGGAAGTAGCATTTGTGCGGCTTTATTTATGGCCGCGCTTTACCGTCGTGCCAGTATTTGCAAGGAGCGCACGGAAACATGAAACAAAAAAAAATATGGGAACTTTTTACTCCAGCCACCTCTCACGGTTGCGGAACGAATGTCTTCCTTGAGAAATGCCCTCATCTCGTCAGCGCAGCAAGCGGACGCTAACGACTAGGTTTTACAGCCCTCTGCAAGATCGAGTGAGCATCATTTAGAAATATATTCCCATCTCGCTCACAGTACACCGACCATTCGATTGCCGAGCTTGGCCGATGCAGTGTGCACACCTCGATTGCAGCTATCTAGGTGTTTGTTGGACGGGGCGGTTATGAGGAAACGAGACGAAGGCGCTTTAATTGCTTGAATTTCCTTGGACACCTGACCAGCACTTTGAGAGAAGGGATAAAGTTTGCCATGAAATGAGGCAGAGAGAAAGAGACCAGATGGTTGAGGGCTGGGTATTGAATTCGACCGCCTGGTGTTATTGCGCACTGAGGTGGCGCAGGTCAGCGGAGCTTTTGTTATCAGAATCATCTATGTAGGAGAAAAGCTTTGTGCGATTACGGTGAAAAAGGAAATTTAATTTTTTGATGAGTTTAAAGGAGGTACTAAACTTACTCAGCGTCTGTGGGAGCCAGGCTAAAACATCTACAAAAGAGTTCCTGTCGTACTTTGGCTCTGCAGGGGAGGTGGGACTGTCACCTGACACACCGCTTCCGTCATGCCTACGAAGCCAATTCGTCTTGATGCCTTGAGATTTCTTCCGTGTCCGCTACGTCAACGACGACGTCTTCATTCTGTACCTACCCACTGAAGCTGCGGTTTATCCGAAACAAACAAACGAGAAATCGCGTTGGATTTCTTCGTCGCTTTCAGCATAGGAACATAGGAATAAAAGGTACGCCAGGTAATATAAACAGGTGGAAGTGCTTGTTGCTCAATACACTGCGGGGTTTCATGAGGACCGGAGGAAAGCGCAAGGTATATCGCTGATTGAGGACCTCTTTTGTACTTCTGTACTCTTATTTAGACCTGTAGCAACAGCGTTGAGATTGCTTTTAGCCGTATGTGCATCTGAGGCTGGTCAATCAGTCCGGAACCTGTCAGGATTTTTTCCCTTTCATTTTTGCCACAGAGAATCAGAATTAGCAGACAGGGCTTGACATTTTTTTTTGTCTCCGTTTGTAGGCCACGTTGCTATCGAACTCAGCCAGGCGGTTGACCGATCGGCCGATCGAATCATTTTGCTTTTCGCGCTGAGCAGCAACCACACTGCGTGGTAGCCAAGGCTGGCTATTATAAACCGCCTACGGCCGGAAGTCACGGCGAAATTGCTATGCCACCTGGACGATGAAAAAGCACCGATTATAACTCCAGAGGCGATTATCGTGTTAACTGAACGGTTTGTTTGTTTGTTTGTTTGTTTATTGGGGTTCAACGTCTCAAAGTAACTCAGGCTATGAGAGACGCCGTAGTGAAGGGCTCCGGAAATTTCGACCACCTGGGGCTCTTTAACGTGCACTGACATCGCACAGTACACGAACCTCTAGAATTTCGCCTTCATCGAAATTCAGCCGCCGCAGCCGGGATCGAACCCGCGTCTTTCGGGACAGCAGTCGAGTGCGGTAACCACTGAGCCACCGCGGCGGGGCTTAACTGAACGGGTGCGGTGAAAACAGTATCAGGTTGCTTCGGTGCGTGCTTCAGTAGCCGTGAACTCGTTTATATCCGGCTTACTATATCCCTTCTGCAGGCGACGCTGGTGATCTTACTACAGCTATACTTTCGGGGTGGCTTAGGAGAATAGGCGTACGTCGTCGTCGTGTGTTTCAGTCGCTCAGCGATTCTCTAAAATTGCTGTTTGTTGTGTGTAGTAGGCAAAAAAGCTCGGGAGTCTACTCAGGGGACTTTTGTCGGCTGGCTGGGACAATTAACGTGCAGAATTTCAGTGTAGGCTGAGCGATAAGCCGCAAGCACTAACGATGTCGTCTTAAAACAGTTGTTACCAGTGCGTGCCTTTCGTATAGTTTATAGTACAGCTTCCAGTCTCTTAAGGTGCTTGTCGAAAGTAATTGTCAAGACATACTTTGGACTTCCAATACTTCGTCTGCAAAGGTGCTGCGCAAGAGCTTCTAGAACGCGAACCTGTCTAACTTAAACCAATCAATATGAAAAGTGGCCTCTCTTCGATCGGTTCTGTTTACTTTAAATAGCCGCTTTTGCGATCGATCAGCGAGAAATCCCAACGTATGGCAAGCGTGGTAGAGCTTAGCGTGGATTCGCGGGAAAGAGCACTGGCTACTACCGTTGGCGACGCTGGTGCTGAAAATGATTATTGCTCCCTGATTGTCGTGTCACATCCTCTGAACTGTGCACTTTTTTAAAATCAAGGAATTATTTGAAGCCATTGTACCAGCCGGATTTGGCCGCACTGGTCACTGAGCTGGGCGGTGAAACCTATTTTGCGTTACTTGCCTTAAGAACGATCTGCAAAGAAAGGTCGATATTCAACACTATCTAGGTAGACAAGGGCGCATCTACGCCTATAGTCATCCTAATGCTGATAACCGCTCACTCTCAAGCAAGATTCTAGATGTTCGAGGATCCAAACAATGACGACGGGAATCACCTGCAAGTGTACACTGATAGCGCAGTGCGCAAAACGAGCAGTAACACTGTGTCGCATTTGTAAAGCCCAGCCTCGGTATGTCTAGTGTAAGTCGACTTCACCGAGTGGTGTACTCTACAGTGGCACAGTTTCTGGCAACCGAACGGCTCTTATGCGCCCTTTTGCTGTGGACCACATAGTGCAGTGACTCTGAGACCAAGTCGGCCCTAGAGCTTCTAGAATGCGAGGCTCCCTCGGCGAAGTTTGTTAAACTGGACAACCATAAAGGATTTACAATGTGCTTCCAGTGGTTTCCTTCTGGCATCGAAGTCACTGGTAACAGGAAGCAAATTGCCTTGCGCAAGAAACTCTGTCATGCCACCACTAAGATCTCGAAAACACTAGAACTTCGCAAAGCAGCTTCTGTCACATGACTTCGTTTGGGTCACCACTGCATCACCCTTCTGACACACGGGATCCACGAGTGGAGAAAGAGACTTTCTTTTATCGGCTGCACACCGTCTCCAACCACGCCCCGACATGGCTGTACAAGAACCATCTCGCTGCGTCACGTCTGTGCCTGGACTGCGCTGTATTGGGCGACGCACAAAGACTACACCTGAATGTGCCCATGTCGCAATAAGCGCGAGACCTTTAAGCGCGACCTGAGGAGATGGAATGTGCAAGTGGACAAAGTTGTTCCGGTAGTCTTCCCTGAAGATGCATGACCGAGGAGGCACGCTGTAGCAAGACTATTTTTTTTAAATTTCCTAAGGGACACTGGTTTAGAGGACGCTGGTAGGCTGTATATTTCATTTAACCTGTAAGACAGGCGTAGCAAGTAATATTTGGTGTCGTTAAGTAGAGACTAACCACGCCTGTCCGCCACGTAACTACCACAGGACGTCCCGCAGCAGGGGGTGATGGATAGCCCAGGGACATCCCAGCTATGGGAAGCTTGAAAACACGCTGCACCTCTTCGTTTGCTCGCTTTCATTAAACTAATACCCGTGCCACACGCGCACAAGAAATGGCAGTAAATGCTTAAGGCCTTAAGCTTGTTAATGCCATTATTTTCGGAGTTGGTGCTACACGTCCACTTTCAATGCCGTTATCGAAAGTGACGATGACGATAACGCTTGCAAGGTAGTCAAAAGTTTCATCTTAATATAAACATTCCTAATGAGCAGAATATATCGGGAATGATGTTCCAATGTAATGTAGAAACGATTTTCCAGAAAATACGGCTGTTCCTGCTTTACAAGTCGAAAAAGTAGCCATAAACTCTCATGTCAGCACATAAGTAGAGAATACCAGTCAATAAGGCTGGTTAAAATGGCGCTCTTCGCATCGAAAATGCGGTTTAGGTGCCTCATCTGGCTGAAAGTTAAGAATTAACCATTTTATAGTGGGCTAGGCAGTTGTAACTGACAAAGCTGCATGCTTTTCTGCGTGTGGAATGGGAACGAGAGTACACATTGCACGGGCAAATGAGTTGAGGCGAACTCAGTAGGTCGCGAATGGCAGTAAGGCTAATGCCATTAAATTTATGCGTGTGGCACCGCACCAATGCCATTAAAACTTAAGGCAGTAAGCACTTAATGGCATTAAATCTGTCCGTGTGGCACGGGTATAACAGGAGTTCAGAGGACAATCTGCGCTAATTCTTGCGCGGTGATAAGATGCAAAGCCTTTGGAAGGATTTAGATATTTACAAATTTTACGTGCGTATGGTTGAGGTCTTGGCGAATGGATGCCTTAGTGGTCCGCGTTACTGGGCTGCTGTGGCTGAATAGCGAAGCGGTATGTTTCTCAGATATGGAACATAGAGTAATCTTTAGTATAAATCTACGATCTCTGGTTACAGCGTCTTCAGAGTCCACGATCTTTGGTCAAAGCGTCTTCAGGCGCACCTGATGAATTTCGGTCAAGACCCACAATTCATGGCATTGCGAATATGCTGGCTTAGTCGATCAACTTTCCAGATATTGCTTTTTTTGCCGCCTTTGTTGTGAACGATGAGTGCTGGCAAAGAAATAGCTGGCATTAATAGCAGTCGAGCATTCGCGCGAACATGGTCCCACCCGTGGCGCTGAACATGTAGGAATTTAGAGTGATTATGAGCGGCGAGATCGAACAATTAGGGGATCAGTGATGCTCTTTGCACATGGGCTGCCCACTTACCACTGGCATAGTTGAAAATTTAGACCAATTCTCTAGGCCGGTGGGAATGCGACTTTCAAACTATGCCTCTTATACCGGGTGTTTGTTTTAGAAGGTCCAAAATTTTTAAAAAAAGGTAAATTACTTTAGATTTATTTTATCACTGGTGCTATAGAGGCGGGCGCCAGGCAAGATAAAAACTGCTTTAATTAGTTCGCTGATTAACTAAATATGTTAATGCACTTTACTAATTTTTATTTTAGGGGTTATGTTGTATTCGCAGAATACAACATGATCGTCCTCGTAACAGTCCAACCGAGAAAAAACAAGTTTAATTAAAAATTTTTCACGCACGGTACGAGGCGAGAGAAAATCACCCTGGTAGGCATCTTCACACCGTAACTCAGCGGCGGGGAGCGCCTCTGACGTAGTTTGCTTCGCCCTGCGCTTTGCGTCACACGGTTGACGTCACCTGAAGCCCGGACGGGCGGTCTGCGCTATCGCTGCTTGTTTCGATTCAAGCGTAGAAAGTTGGGCTAGTTGGTTGGTAGTACTATTGTGATACATTCCAGCGGCTAAAAAGACAGGGACGAAGGTAGACGAGACAGGACGAACGCCGTTCGTCCTGTCTCGTCTACCTTCGTCCCCAACGTTTATAGATGCTTTTTTAGTTCCATAACTCCTCGCAGCGCCCGCAGGGAGCAGGCGGCCTGTCGCCGTCCCCGCCACCGCGGCGCTGCAATCGCGGGTTGAGCTAGGAGGGCGAGAGTCGTCTGCTAGCGTGCAGCGTTTTGCACGAGCACTCGCATTCGAATCATCGCTGCGCGACGGCTGTTTTTTGTTTCCGGCTCTTGCCCGGAGGTATTTCATAACATATGTGTGCTTAGCGCGTTTGCGAACTTAAGACCGGTGTTCTGAGCCGTGTCACAAGCGGCCGTTTTGTACGGGCAATGACGAAATGCATGCTTCGATTCTGCTTCTCGTGAGATGAACCTAACCTTGCTACTTCAATAGATTCGGATTATCCGCCGAACCAGTTTTTCGCGACTGGCTGTTGTGTCTCGCATTTCGCGCAAAATTACTTTTACGTTTTATTACAGCAATACTGGTGCAAATAAAACCCGCCGCTGTCTCGGTGGCTACGGCCCGCGGCTTTTTTCCCGAAAGCCGCGAGTTCGATGCCGGTGTAGGCGAAATGCAAGAGTAATTCAAGGCCCTTGGCATTTAAATAGAAAAAATTCATAGCCTGCCAAATAGTACAAGGCTGTTTCTTCTGGTGATGGAACACTGTATCTGTGGTCGTTGGAAGCATTGGAGAGGTCCCTGAAAGGTATCGGCATCAGCTCTTGCCAGATCTGTTCTTTCTAGCCTTTTTCTGGATGAGGGCGTCGTGACGCTTTTCTCCGAGGCTCTCGAAGGCACTAAATAAGACACGATCAGTTCCCGTCTCACAGTTCCATTTCACAGCTACTTCAACAGGTGTGTAAAAGAAAGCAGCCTAAATAATGATCAGATGGAAGACTCCATCTGAAGCTGCAAAAAATATTGTAAAATAGAGCAAATAAACGTTTTCCACCACCACCTAAATAATTGCCTGAACTTTGTCACTGTAGGGTGGTCTTCGTCACCTCCTAATGGGCTCACTAGGCCAAAAAAATCTCTGAATTAAAAAAACACATTATATATGAGCATTTCTAGGCTTTTTCAACGTGCCAGTCTAATTACCTCAAGCGGGTCTTGGTTTAACTTCGCTGTGAGAATATACCTGACACCCTTGCTGTGTAGGAAGTCTATAAAGGGCAGCACTGACATCAATGTCACCCGCAGGGACTCAACGGTTTGATTTGATGCAATGAGTTTGATATTTCCTCTTGCTTCCGTACGGATGGCGTTTCTCCGGGTTGCTCTTGTACCCGCTGGTATAGCCGGGCACGAAGCAAGTTGGCATTGTCGCGCTCGAAAGCTGCTTCACGGCCAGCAGCGTTTGTTGTTCTGGGTGCACGATGGGGACCACGTGTTCGCAGAGCGCATAGGAACACAAATGGACAAAAAAAGGCAACGACAAACCCGCGCACACTGGCTAAGCAGTAACTGCAGCCTGCAGGAGAGGAGCCGCGCGCGCGTCGGCGACCGCGCAAACCTAGTGTGCCTAGGGTGCCTCGATGCCAGCGCCGCCGTCCTGGGCATCGAGGCACCCTAAGTGTGCCTCGATGCCAGCGCCGCCGTTCAGGGTGGTGCCATCCTTTGACCGCTCCAACGCCGCCTCTCTCTCCCTGCGGCGCCATGTTGAATCACAGCGGTCGGTCGGGCTGGTCGCCGTTGCTTAGTGCAAGCAGCTGAGCTTCCGTTTTTCGAGGCCCAGTGGCTGCGGACGATCGCTGGTGGCTTTATTTGTTTGACAGTGCTCTACCGCATGATTGAGGAGCTTCTCAAGTCCACCGAGGCAGCATGACGGGTTGTTGTGTTCTAATGTGCGCCGGGTCAACGCGTAAAGGTCTACGCTGTTTTCGCTTCCCCCGAGACTCCGAGCGAAGGAAAAAATGGGAAGCTCAAGTAAAGCGGGATCAGCCCTAGAGTACATTGCTTTAAATGTTACACCTCACTGTGCTTTTTATCACTCTTTCTCGTTCTGCTATTTCGTGGTTTGCATCTTTTTTTTTCATACTTTGTTTTCATGTTTACGGCGAAGGTTACACAACACTGGACACAAGAACATTTTTCCCCTAGGTCTTGTTAACTTATTTCGTGGTTTGAACCTTTTTTCATGCTTTACTTTTATGTTTTCCTTTAAAGTTGCACCCCACGGTACATGCCCCACTTTTCTGTCCCAATGTCTTGCTTACTTATACTGTAGTTAGTTCGCGTTTTTTTCATGACCTGAAATTACAGTTGGCATTAAATGAATAATTTGCATTGTCTTTTGTTTTGTTCTCTGTAACCTCTGTAAGAGGGTAGGCTGAAAAGCTATGTTACATATTTGTCTTCATCAGTAGTAAAGATCAACTTTTAGGTAGGAGTTGTTTTTCTAACAGCCTAATCCATCTGCACACAATTTTGTAGACAGAATAGGTATATACACTGATAGCCAACGTTAAAACCGAGTTTTTTTTAACAAAACCCTCTATGGTCGATTTTTTTCGAAAAGCATGACTTTTCAATGTCGATTAATTCGATTTCGAATTTAAAATTTTCACTATTACTGCAGTTTTTTAATGACTAAAATCCACCCTTTTTGAACAGGTTTACTTGCATGGTTTATTAATGAATACCGATTGGCTTGAACAAAAAAAAATATGAAAAAATGTGCGTAAAATTGTGTTTCACAAACTGAGGAATCGCGGGAGAGCAACCGGTGCGTATGTGCATGGCGCAAGCGAAGTGTGCATGCGAGCGCACGCAAGAACATTCGGTGGTTGTGCACCCCTCATAAAAATGAAACGAGTGAGAAACTTCCAGTAATCCTTTATGCTATCGCCAACGAGGGGCGAATCGTTTTCTTTGGCCTCGAGAAAGAAAACGCAGGAGCAGTGGCAACGTCGGTATACGGCGGCATCATTTGTATATACCAGCGACCACCCCATAAGCATATGTAATTGCGCCCTTGTGAGCAATAAACGGGCGAGCAACTCGTAGTTACCCTTTGAAAGATTAGAAAGAAGACAGACACAAGTTTTTGCGAGCAAAAGGAACGGAAACAGCCCGCGCGACGATAGCGAAACCAGCCGCAGTGCTCGGGCGGCTGACGGCACGCGAGCGCTAACAGAACGTGCGAATTAAAATCCAAAATATCGTGGAAAAAACAGAGGCAGCAATTTATTCTATCCGCATGGAGCAGCGGCACCTGCCCGGCAACAGATCTTTAAAATAAGAGCGCGTTTTTCAAACCAACAGACGGAACAGTAAATGTTCAACCTCGACCACCTGGGGCTGTAAAATTAAGTCATGAAATTACGCCTTCGACCCTCGGATGTTAAAATGGCTATTATGAGTGAAAAGATACGCAGTGCGATGTTGATGAAAAAGACTGTTCTAGTCAAAAGCACTCTCACGCCCGCCGAGAGTAAGAGTGGCGCCGTTACACACGCTAGAGCAGCTGATGCCATGTGATTCAATATGGCGGCGCCCGCGATGTTGTCTCCACTCTGAACAGCGGCGCTGGCATCGAGGCACCCTACGCAAACCTCGACTGCAGCGCCCTCTCACTGCCCGGGTACAAGCAGCGCCCGCTTTCAGGGGAGGAGTTATGGAACTAAAAAAGTATCTATAAACGTTGTTCGTCCCTGTCTTTTTAGCCGCTGGAATGTATCACAATAGTGTTTCGATTCGCTCCGCGGCCTCACGGAATGCTGCGTTGGAACAAAAACGCACTGACACAAAGCGCAGGGCGGAGCGAGCTACGTCACAGGCGCTCACAGACGCTGTGCTACAGTGTGAAGCTGCCTACCAGGGTGACTTTTTCTCGCTTCGTAACGCGTGCAAAAAATTTTTTCATAACATTTATTTCTTAGCTGGACTGCTTGGAAGACGATCACCAATTCTGCTAACACAACTTATCGCCCAAAATAAAAATTATAAAAGTTAATTAACGTATTCAGTTAATCAGCGAACTAATTGAAGTAGTTTGCCTCTTACCTGGCATCCGCCGTAGCCCTCAGTATAGCCCCAGGGTTAAAATAAATCTAAAGGAATTTACCTTTCTTTAAAAATTTTGGACCTTCTAAAAAAACACCCGGTATTGTCGGCACACTGGAGGCATCTAAACTCCTTTATTCAGACAGACCAAGGTAGTCAAGGCAGGGTCTGCCGACAGTTAATGACACTACTGAATTGCCAGTCGTGCTCTTCAGGACCATGTTTCTACGGATGTCGGCCGAAGAACGCACGCCGAATAAAGTTTGAAGGAAGATATTTTCTTGCCGGCTGGTGCTTACACGCGTATGTGTCACACACAAGCAGGCTGGCTGGCTACTTTCTCCATGCCTCTCTTGACGCCATGACAAAAAAAAAAATTAAGACGCCACGGCAATCAGCCTACTTGCTGCTGAAAGGTAGAAAAATGTAATCATCAGAACACGTGGCGTTTATTCGTCACCGTGCAACATGGATGCCTCGTTACCGTTTCCTTCGGGATTTCAGGATGCGTTATACATAAAAGAGCAATCGCTCACGCCTCCGACTCACGCTAATTTTTTTCTGCCAGCTGGAGCCTTGCTGACATTTTCGCGCCAGAGTCAAGTGCGTTAGGCTCAACCGATGTTTAACGAGAGGCTGGAGCAAGCGCCCAGTGGCTGCCACGTATGAAATACTTGCCTGTACCAGCATCCCCACTTTTGAGTACGAAAGGCTGGTGTACAGTATTGAGGTGCTACCTTATCAGTGCGAGACTGAATGCTTTTGGTTCTTTGCCATTTTTGTTAGGCGGCATAATTTTTTTGTTGTTGTTTTGTTATTGCCTTTGAGGCAATGCCCTGTACGGTGTTTTGCAAGAGCATAAAACTTTTGTTTCGAGAAAGAAAAATACCGACCCTCTATCAACCCCACCATATGTGTTTTACAGTACCATTCAAAACGCTCCAGTAACTAGGGTCGTCATCATCATCATCAGCCTGGCTAAGCCCACAGCAGGACGAAGGCCTCTACAATATCTCTACAAATCACGCTGTCCTGTGCCAGTCGCGGACATATATCGGTAACCTTTTTAATTTCATCCACCCGCCTAACTATATGCTGCCCCGTGCTCCGCGTGTCTTCTCTTGGTAGTTAGTCCGTCCCCCTTGCATTCAATCAATCAAGCAAGCAATCAGCCTTTTATTTTCTCTATATTAGAGAAGGAGACAGGAATAAAAGCTCGGAAGCTTGACTGAGGTTCTGCCCCCTTTTTCCACGTTGGCATTGCATCAGACAAGCGGCAATAAATTCTGCGCTATACATTATAGCACAAAAGAAGATAACACACCTTGGAAAAAAAAGCAAAAAGTACCAACACAAAAATACATGCAGCGTCATCACACAAACTTGTTAAGAAAAAATTCTTAATAACAGTATTTAAATGCCGGAAAGGGTCAAACATTTCTTTGTTTAAGTTATTTAATAGCACTTTCAGCGCAGTACATTCGCAGTACATGCTCTGCACATGCCCATTTGTTCTTGTTTATTTCGACTGAGATGTCACTAACCCTTGTTTCTTCCCTGACCCACTCTGGCCTCTTCGTGTCTCTGGGGTACAACATTTCAGCTGCCCTCGCAGTTAACGGCATGTCTGTGTAAGTGCTTCAAAAATCTCCTATAATAGCAACGGTTACTCTCACCTGACTAGAATGAACTTCACCACCACAGTAGCATTCATCCATGTTAGAGAATAATTAAAAGCCGTGCCTACGTCAGTGTGCTGCGGCTCTTCCGGAATGCATTTCATACATCCTCCCATGCAAACAGAAATTGTATAACATGTTGCATAAGAAATAATAAAGGGAGCAAGCACGCTATATACATGTAAAGCTTTACAGTCAGGAACAAGTCAAACACTGTGTTATAACCTCCCACTATTTTGCAGTTGCGAAGCAAGTAAAGAAAGCTGAAGAAATGGAATATCGGTGTCGGCAAAGGCGGACCGATGTGCGACAAAAACAAAAAAAATCTCTGCCTCTGTGTCACAAAGTGCGCGCATGCTTTATTTTTCTTCTTTCTTCTCCGACCAAAGTGGCCACGGCTGGCCACGGCGCCGGTAGTATGCGGGCATGTCGCGACGCAGCGGCGATGACTTTGCCTCCCCCCGCGTGGGCGTTGACCCCTCGCGACGCTGGGGGGTCAAGACTACGCCGCCCCCCTCCTCAGGATTACCTCCGGGAAGCGAGTGCTTTCACGAGGGGGGCACGGGAAGCGGCCGGTGAATGCCCTAGCACCCGTCCCAACCTTGGGAAGTTAACATCGCTCCTCGTTAGGCCCATACCTTTCCTACGCGTCTCCTTCAGTTTCTTCATGTTTCTTCTCCCCCCTTCTCAACATCTGTAAATCGTTGGTGCACGGGGCCGAGAGGATTCGTTTGCTTTTATTTGTTTTTTTGTGGTTTGTCACGTGAACACGGTGGCGGGAAAATCACGACCGAGTTATACCCCTGTCACACGGGACGTTGCATGTCATTCGCAGGAAATGACATTCACACCGAATGTCATTGAGAACTGGCGTTCCCGTTCTACACGGGTACACAAAATGGCATTTGCTATTGATGGCGATGTCCATCGGAGAACTGCTATGACAACAAAACGTTATAAGTCATGGTTTTCATATATATATGTTCTGTTTATTGTTAGTAGCACACTGTTAAACATGAATAGACTGTTTAAAAATTCGTTACAACGCCATGCGACAGCAATAGTCAACAAGCAATCCACTGAAATATCCAAAGCAAGACAGGCTCAAAGCCGCTCACGATCGTCCCTCCCGCCCGGCATTCCTTCATAGTCGGCATTATGGAGGGCTGCGACATCAGTGCCGAATTTTTTACAGTCGCTAATGAGCAACAATGTAAGAGAGCATTACTCCTTCTGCAACTATTAAGGATGAAGCGCCGGAAGCGGCTGCAGCGGCTGAAGCTTGCAATTCAAGAACGCGTCAAGACGACGAGAGATTTAGAGCTGCGTCTGCTGGCGAATACGTTCACGTCGGCCGCTGTTTGGGCGTCCACTTCGTCAGGTATTATCCGCGAGCGGTGGGCCTTCCCAAGAAATGAGAATTGGTTCGAAGACACGTTGCCTAACCTCGGGGAATCCCATTTCAAGCAGGCGTTCCGCGTGAGTCCTGCCACGTTCAGGTACCTTGTAGAATCGCTGCAGTGCGTTTTGCAGCGTCAGGTGACCAACATGAGGAAGCCGGTTTCCCTAGAGAAACGTGTAGCCGTTGGATTATATCGCCTGTGTTCCAGCGCCGAGGACCGGACAATAGCGCATCTTTTTGGCATCGGCCGCTCAACTGTGAACATTGTGTACCGGGAGTTTTGCCGAGCGATCGTCGACGTTCTCGAAGGCGCCTGGGTACACATGCCGAGGGAGGCGGAGATGGCCGAGCACATGCGCGCGTTCTACGCCGTCACTGGTTTCCCGCAGGCCATCGGCGCACTGGACGGCTGCCACTTCGCCATCTCACCGCCCAAGAAAGACGCAGCTGACTACTACAACTACAAGGGATGGTAGGTCTTTTATGTTGCTTTTAAATTTGTGAGTAGCAGTGCAGGGCAATGACAAAACAGCAGATGACCGAAAACTGCGTTATTCTTTTATGCACAAATCATTAACTAGGACTTAATGAAAGCAGGTGCAACAGAATTAATCTTTATCCAAAAAAAGTGGCGATTTGGGATATTGAGGCATATGTAGCTTGGCCACTAAAATGCACGGTGTTGTATCGGCACTTTCATTGGCAGGTGCGGGCGTTTAGTTTTCTCTGTGCATGCTAAGTGGCACACGAGAACTTTTCTTGCACAGTGAATAGCATGCAAGTTCTAGCATCCGTGACTAATATTTCTTCCTGCACACTAGTGCAGTAGGTATTTTCTTATGTGCCCAATTTTAAGTGTCAGTTTAAAATTATGCTCACAAAAGAGTCAACTTAAAAAGCATCATTAACCAGTGTTTTTTTTTAGGCAACAACATGACCTATGAATCCTGTATAAGTGGAAATATTTCTGTATATAATCCGTTCGTATTTTTAAGCTCAATGTTCACAGAATGCTTCAATTTTTTATTTCACTTCAGACGGTGTCTTCGTCGTGCTGGTAACCTCTTCTTACATGCAGGTACAGCATCATACTGCTGGCAATCGTCGACCACCGCTACCGTTTCCTCTACCTGAACGTGGGGAGCCCGGGCAGGTGCCACGACGCCCATGTCTACGGCCGGTCACGGCTGAAGAATTTTGTGGAGAGTGACCGCTTCAAGTCACCTGTGTCAGTGATTGAAGGCACTCCAGTGGCACGACTCATACTCTGCGACCAGGCATTCCCACTGACGCCGCATTTGCTCAAGCCGTATCCTAATGCCCCGAGCGGTACCAAGCAGGCAATATTCAACTATAACCTGTCAAGGTCAAGGCGAATTGTGGAGAATGGGTTCGGTCGTGTGAAGGCCCGCTTCAGATTCATCATGAAGCGGATGGAATGTAAACTGCTAAACGCAAAGCAGGCTATTAGGGCGTCCTGCACTCTGCACAACATATGTGAAGCCTTTAGAGATCATGTGGAGGAGCAGTGGGTGCAGGACGTGCACAACTACAATGCTTTGTACGAGCAGCCTTCGCACAACACTGATACTTGCATTGGTGAAGGCCAAGATGTCAGGGCTGCACTTGCCGAATACTTCTGGAAACTGGCCCAGTAATTTCGGTGCTACACATGTAGCTCAGGGAAATGCTGAAACCGGATGACGCAACCGGACGACGCAGTTACAGACGTCTTGCCCATTGAGAGTGGAGCAGAGTTGGAGGAAATTGGATCTCCTAGCGTGTCAAAAGCAGGAGTTGTAGGGAATGGCAGAGAGGATGTTCGGCTGGACGTTAATGAAAAGGCCAGTGTCAGTTCTAGCGAAGTCAAAGAGGATGAAACACTGTGTTGTGCATCGGGTTCGGCAGAAATGCAGGCCACTGCCAGTTCTAGCAAAGTCAAAGAGGATGAAACACTGTGTTGTGCATCGCGTTCAGCAGAAACGCAGGCCAGTGCCAGTTCTAGCGAAGTCAAAGAGGATGAAACACTGTGTTGTGCATCGCGTTCGGCAGAAACGCAGGCCAGTGCCAGTTCAGTGCCAGTCCACCACAATGAGGAAGACTTTGCCTTGGAAGGGCCCAGCAAAATCGATGTGTAGTCTTGTCCAAGGACGCTTGATGAATTCCCAAGGGTGAATCTTTGCAGCTGCTGGCGCAGACCTGGATTCCTGACAACGTGCACAGTCTCTCACCTTCTGCTCAACATCTCTGTCGATTCCTGGCCACCACACGGCTCCTCTGGCAAGCCCCTTCATCTTGACAATCCCTGGATGAGCTGTGTGAAGAATGTCCATGACATACGGTCGAGCTGGCTCTGGAATGACCACACGACTGCCCCACAGCAAACAACCTTGGTACACCGACAGTTCATGCTTGCGGCTCACAAACGCTGCAAACTCTTCTGGCAGCTTGCCCTCTGGCCACCCATGCTGCACCCAATTGCAGACTCTAGCAAACAGCTTATCCCTTGACGTGAATCTTGCCACCTTCCTAGAGTTCCATGCTACTTCCGGCGCCATTTCCAGCATCCCTACTTCTCAAAGACGCTGCTCCTCTTCCTCTGCCCTACTGGCTCTCAGTGGTAAACGACTGAATGCATCAGCATTGGAAAGCTTCTCCGCTGGTCGATACTCAATTTTATAGTCATAAGCCGATAACATGAGATTCCAACGCAGCATCCGTGGTGATAGCACCTGGGGAATGGGCTTGGCATGGTGCAACAGTCCTAAGAGAGGTTTGTGGTCTGTCTGGGCATAATTCCGTTCTGCCGCATTCATAGTTCTCGACGCATAAGCAACCGGTCTCTCGCTGCCATCTTCGCACACATGACTCAACACAGCACCCAGTCCGTACGGGGATGCGTCACAGGCCAGCACTAGAGGCTTGTTGACATCATAGTGCACCAGAACATGTGATGACTGCAGCAGATCTTTCGCCTGGCGAAATGCTTCTGCCTCAGCTTCCATCCAACGCCACTCGCGACCCTTGTCCAACAGCCGGTACAGTGGCTCCAAGGCATGAGCTGCTCCTTTAAGAAACTTGTTGTAAAAGTTCAGAGCTCCTAAAAAGGCTTGAAGTTCCTTTTTGCATGTCGGCTCTGGGGCCTTGTGAATAGCACGCACCTCGTCTTCTGTCGGCTGCACACCTGCAGAGTGCACACGGAATCCCAAGTAACACACTTCCTCAACACAAAATTGACATTTGTCAAACTTTAGTCGCAGACAGTCTTCATGAATTCTTTTGAGCACTTCTTGTAAACGAGCATTGTGCTGCGCCTCATCCTTTCCACCGATCAAGATGTCATCCAAGTACACCATCAATTCCATGCAACAGTTCTTCCATGTACCTCTGAAAAATAGCCACTGCCACGCCAAATTGAAGACGGGTTACGCGGAACAGTCCCCAATGTGTTGTAACCGTCAACAAGTCAGCTGTTTCTTCATCAACAGTCTTCTGTTGAAACGCCTGTCCGAGGTCTAGCCTTGAAAACTTCGAGCAACCTGGCAGCCTGGCACACAGCTGCTCTGGTGTCGGCAGGGGATACGTTTCCCACTGCACTACACGATTGACTGTGCTCTTGTAGTCCCCGCAGATCCTTATTAATCCATCTTTTTTGACAACTGGAACGACAGGTGTTGCCCACTTCGAGTGCCGCACAGGCTGGAAAATACCTTGGCTCAACAGCTTGTCCAGTGCTTCGTCGACCTTCGGTCTCAATGCAAACGGTACTTCTCGTGGCTTCAGAAATCGCGGCGGAGCTGCCGGGTTCACCTCTATGCGTACAGGAGGCCCTTTACTTGTCCCAAGTCCAGGCTCAAAGACTGAAGAATACTTCTTGAGCAAGGCTGTTGTTCCCCTACTGCCAGTTCGACTCGGCTCGTACACACTGTGAACACCACTCAGACTTATTCCCAAGGACTTGAACCAGTCCCGACCGAGAAGTCCGATACTAGCACCCTTAACCACCACCAATCGCAGGCGATGTTCCTGCCCCTTGAATTCTACCTTCACGGTCAGTTCACCCAACACTCGTAGTTCCTTGTTATTGTAAGCTCGGAGATGAAGATTACTTGGGCACAACGCCCTTTTCGATATTCGCAGCTTCTGCATAGTCCGGTCGTCGATGACTGAACACACTGCACCAGAGTCCACCTCCATCTCTAGGGGACTTCCGTTGATGCGCACTTCCACTCTCACGGCTGGCTCTTCACCAGACAGCACGAACACGTCGTAAACGTCCGACGCAGCATTCTTGTGATGGCCTCCACTGGCCCGTTCTTTGTTCTGAGAGTTGGGTTCAGCCGAAGCGCGAGCTGCAGCCTTCCTCCTGCATGCTCTCACTATGTGCCCTCGTTGCTTGCAGAAGTGGCACTGCATATTAATGAATGGGCAACTGCTTAGCGAATGCGCACCCTTGCAGCGGAAACATCCGCTTGTGCTCCCAGGCGAACCAGCCTGCTTCTGGGTACCCTCCTTGGCTGTCACTGGCGCAGAGACCTTCGCAACACACGGGTCGAAACGCTTCCCGCTCACGCTGCCAACTTCACACGATGCGGCACTGCTGAGAATTTGCTCGGTCTGTCGCTGCGCAGATTCCATTGCAATGGCTTTCTCCCGAGCTGTCGCAAACGTAAGCTCCGGCTCCGCCAGCAACCGACGCTGAAGAGTCTCGCTTCGCACCCCGCACACTAGCCGGTCGCGCAACATGTCATCGAGCGACGCACCTAAATCGCAGTGTTCCGAGAGATGTCGCAATTCTGCGATGTAGTTGGCAATTGACTCACCGGGCTGCTGTTGACGTGTGCCAAACTTGAAACACCGTACTGTCACTGACGGTCGCGGTGAGAAGTGGTTTGAGAGACGCCTGACGATCTCATCGTAGGCCACGGCCGACGGCGCATCCGGAGAACAAAGGGAGCGAACGATGGCATATGTTGCTGGGCCGCAAACGCTGCAGAGCGTTGCTCGCTTCTTCTCGTTACCGTCGATGTCGTTTGCTTGAAAGAAAAATTCGAGGGGCTCCAAATACAAGGGCCAAGACGTCGCCTCCGTCGGAACGAATTCCCCAATTGTGCCCAGCGCAGTTGCCATTTTTACCTCGTCGCCAATTGCGCACAATTGCGCACAATTTGCCACCAGCAATAAAGGACATAACACATGTAGCTCAGGGAAATGCTTTATTTTTCGAGATACTTAACTAGCGCCTCAGTGAGACGTTTCTCTGTTGCGGCTGATTCACGGAGAACCTCTAACTCCATTCTTCTCAGTTCCATTTCTTCTTTTCGGCTCTCTTTGATGTCGGAGCATAACTGCCTGTTCGTGCTGACTAGCTCGGCCAGCAGACTCTTTTGCGTGGCATGCCGGCTTTGTTTTGCTGCTTGGCGGCCTGCTTCCACTGGTGGAGCCCTGCTGCTGTCCTCTGTGTCCACTACTGGTGAAGAGGTTGCGGGCACTGCAGCAGACTCCAACAGCACTTCATGTGCTGGTGCCAGAGGCGTCAGACCAGCACTGCCATCCATTGCACAGTCTTCATCAGCTGCTCCTCCATTTTGCATGCTATCAATTATCTGAGAAAGCAAAAATATACCGCATGTAAACATATTTGTGCTTCCAAGAATACACATGCAGCTCAAGCAACACTATTTTTGTAGGTACTTGAGAAATAATTACCTGTTGCATGCAGCCTTCACAATCTTAACAGGCGCATTAAACCCATTCCTATATTGAATATTCTGCACTACTTTAGCATTTTGTGGTGAATGTGACATTTCTCATGAGCAACTTTCATGTGTACATGATTTGAACTCATAGTTTTTCAGCGTAGCGGCACACGGCCAAAGAAAAGAAGCAGGAAGAGAAGAAGGACGAACACAGCGCTGTTCGTCCTTCTTCTCTTCCTGCTTCTTTTCTTTGGCCATGTGCTGTTGCGCTCAAAAACTATGAGTTCAAATCAAGTATACCAACTAGCCTAAGAACAAACTCTACTGAAGTTCATGTGTACATTTTTACTCACCCGCAAGAGGCGCTTGAGGAACTGGAATGAATGAATGAGCTGTTTATCTAGAAAGGGAGCCTCAAGGCCTTTTGTTGGGGAATTGGGTTGTTAAGGAAGGGAAAAGTAGGGTTCAATTAATAGATGAAAGAACGGCATGGGTGGTCCAGCCAATCTCGACACTTCACCCGTATAAAAGACTGCAACATGTATAATATCCTCGTGGGACATTTGTGATGTACGGTTAGCACAGGCCACACACGATTCGCGCTAAATAGCCAAACAGCAGTCTCTCTTTGTAACTTACTTCCACAAATTCTTTCTTTCTCCATACCCCCAATCTCAAACGGCTCAAAAGGAGTCAAACACCGGATTCCCGCTCCTAATGCAACGATTTCTAGCCCACTTCGCCAATACACGGTCAGTTTGCCACGGCTGTGTACTGTGCAAGCCTCGGTGTGGTCTCAAAGGATCGTGCTCAAAGCTCTGTCATGCTCTCTTCGACACGTCATAATATACGCATACTGCGCCTGTAGTGGAGGAAAAAAACGAGGGTATTTTACTTTATTTGCAAATACCAGAAAGAGCTGGGGGGAGGAGAACGAAGTGTGTCCACAACACGCCGACTAGTTTCACCAAGCCGATGTGTCTCCGTCGAGACGGTGTGTTTCTCTTGAAGTTGGAAGTTTGCGCACTCTGGACTTGGGCGCATTTAGCACGATAAATAAAAAAATTAAACCCATTAAACCCATTCCTATATTGAATATTCTGCACTACTTTAGCATTTTGTGGTGAATGTGATATTTCTCATGAGCAACTTTCATGTGTACATGATTTGAACTCATAGTTTTTCAGCGCAGCGGCACACGGCCAAAAAAAAAGAAGCAGGAAGAGAAGAAGGACGAACACAGCGCTGTTCGTCCTTCTTCTCTTCCTGCTTCTTTTCTTTGGCCGTGTGCTGTTGCGCTCAAAAACTGAGTTCAAATCAAGTATACCAACTAGCCTAAGAACAAACTCTACTGAAGTTCATGTGTACATTTTTACTCACCCGCAAGAGGCGCTGTGGGTATTGAATCAATAAATATGCCAAGTTTCCATGTGTCATGCCATAGAGGATCAATGTGTCTGGTTCCTGATAAGTTGCACAAAAAGAAAGAGGTCTTTCTCACGCTGGGTTCACAGCTAGGAGCCCTGCATTGGGCTATAGAAGCGTACTTACCATTTCAACAGTGGCACCATCGCCACTCATGGTCTCCTCCACAAGGCTGCTGTCATTGACAGGCAGGCGGCCAAGAAACCTGGCAATTTCTTTATAGAAACGCCATGTGATGGCGCCTTGCCCTGTCGTTTTTCGGCTCAGCAACCTGCATGAAACGTATGACTTTGTAGCAGTGCTGTTTATAAGCTGCAGAGGACTCTACATGACTGCTGCTAGGAAAACCGTCGCCTCTTCTGAACATGCAGTCACTGCTGATCTGCCCAGCAATGTGTTGCATGTATGTACAGGGTCGTCCACTCTTAGTTAGAACGCGCTAGCGCGTGGCTGCACTCTTCAGAGGGCCACCGCATGCGACGCAGTCGCTCATCTCAGCAAAGTGGCGCAGGAGAAGGTGTACCTGGACGCGGTGCTTCGCGTCATCTGCTACTTCGCTTCGATGCGCAGCCGTTTCGGACGCAGTGACCTTCCAAAGAGCACGGCCAGGCGCTAGCGTATTCTAACTAAAAGTGGACGACCCTGTACTTTCAGTGCTTACACTAGGACCAGTCAAGGGGAGTGAATTCCAAGTAAATATTTCGGCACCGCAATGCTTCTGCGCAAAACTAATACATGTGCACATGTATTATGCACCAAGTAGTCGCCGTGGGGAACGGTTTAGAAAAAGTTTGGCATCCGAGACACAAGGTAAAACCAAGATGCCTTGCAAAAAGAATCAGAAAATTAAAATAAAGTGGAAGTCGTGCGATAAAAATTACGCACAAATACATGAAGCATTTACAAACCTGGCTGAAGTAAACGCAGATATCACTACTACGTTGCGGTGTATGTTGAATCACGACTAAAGGCATGAATATAGAATGACACATAACTTATAATTACCGCCGAGTCAACGGCGAAACACAAAACGACGACTGTTTTCCGTACCGTTTTAAAACGTGGCGCGATAGCACAAGCTGCTCAATACCCACAGAGATTCGGCACGCGAAAAAAATCAACCGCCACTTGCGTCTATCTCTGCGCTAAACAGCGTGCGACGATGCAGGAGTGCGATCTCGCATCTGAAAACAGCACGATGAATGAGCAGCGCACTGTAAGGCAAAATGAAAAGGAAAGGCGCCACTTACCGGTATCTGTTTCCAAGGTTTTCAATCTTCGATTTGATCTCCTTTACGGTCTTATCAACCACTTGCGCACGCAGGCACTCACAGATTGCAACGTATACGCTCATGTTGCGCTTCGCGCGGCGCAAATCGCTGAGGTGGTCTTCCCACACTTTAATCAGCGCCCGCGTTTCGTCGTCGGTCCAGTGCGTCTTCTGCTGGGCTGGCGAAGCTGCGTGGTTGTCTTCCATGATATTGTAATCAATGACCACGCTATAACCACGCTGCTCAACGAAGGATGGAGGACGGCGATAAACGGCCAGGACGGTTTGTAAATAAACATGGCCGTCTCTATGGTAGCCGTCGGCGACTGGGAAGAAGAGTATTGTTGCGCAAAATCGCTTCAAATACCCTGTTTTACATCGAAAAACGATTCAAAAGTTCATTACAACAATTAATAGAAGCGTTTACTTTGATTACATTTTGTTTTTACTAGAAAATTTTGTAAAATTTGACTAAGCCGCTGTCGTCGAGATTACACAGGTCGCGCTTGCATGAGTTCGGTAAACTCATTCACTGGGCGAATGTCGTTAGCTATGAATGTCATTGACTGTGACCGTGTAGCAGCAAAAAAAACGCCATTAACACGTAATGTCATTCGCTGCGAATGACATTACATGTACCGTGTGACAGGGGTATTAGTTGGTTTTGAGATTTCGGTGCGTGCCGACGTGTGTAGGGTCAGCCAGGGCAGTGGTCGGCAAGCGAGCCTAGGCGGTGTCTGACGCGTAGAGCGCGGCGACGGCGGCCCCGAAAGACGCGTGGAAGACGCGTAACCCGGGGCCCAAGTTCGCCCGTATCCGCACCCCCCCCCCCCCCCCCCCCCCCATCAGCACCGCGCGCTTCCGCAGCCCGACGCTCCCTGCGACCGGACCTTGCCACTACGCAGCTAAGTCACCGATTCTCACCACTCGCTCTGCTCTTTTTCTTTGTTCTGTCGCTGTTCTCGTCCTATTCCTTTGTATATTGCTTTAATCATGTAACTTTGTTGTATAGTTCTCGCCCTGTTATTTTTCTTCTTATTGTCAATAGTTGCTTGTGTTCTGATCCTGTGTTTATTCGCGTCGCGCCTGTGTATTTTCGCAATATTGCTTGGTTTATTTTGTAACCGTTTGTTCTTGTTCTTACCCAAGTAAAAGGGTTGCTGAAGAAACTTGCCTATACGCCTCATGCCTCCGGTCAACGGCTAATCAGGCGTGGCCCCTATCGCCGGTCAGCAGTCTAACCTCATCTTCCGCACGCGGGGTGGAGAGGTTTGTCGCTCCACCCCCTCCTAACTTACGGAGAGTGCAGTGGTGGCCAGGGTTGGCCCGATTAATTATAACTTCGGCGCCAATCAAACATCTAGCCGCCCACCATATCGTGACAATTGGCGTCCACGACAGGACTTGCTGACCACGATTAGCCCTGACCGGGAGGCGTAGGGTTCAGGCCAGACTTGACGTACGCGCCCTATTGAAAGGTGCGTAGAGTCGGCGCGATGGAGGACCTAGAAAGACTCATCGGGCGCGGAAAGGCGTTAGGTCTCGAGGGAGCAGCCCTTCGCCAATTTGTGTGCGACGAGCGGATAGCGCTACGCGAGCGTCGTCGCGAGGATGATGAGCGCCGTCGTCAGGAGGACGAGCTAGACAAAGCGCGCTCAGCGCGCAGGCTGCTGGAGATGCAGAAAGAACTTGAGGCTCTTCGAGCAAGGAGCAATCTTAGCAGGAGCGAAGGCTCTGATTACGCTTCAGACGGAAGCGAAGTGCCAGGTGAGGCAGCACGGAAGGTGCTTGAGGCCGGAGAACGGAATTACCGGCAAGGCGACTGCAGGGTGGTTGCAGAAATGACACCGGCAGCAGACCAGGTGGTTTTACGGACACCTCCCGAGCATGGTGAGCAGACGTTCAAAGGGGGGGGGGGGGAACTTTGTATCGTCAAAGGACGAGCTGGTGAGCTCGACCATGCGATCGGGGTAGAGGTGAGTCCGGAAACACCTGACGCGAATACGCTGGAAGTGCGGTTCTGCCGAGTGCCGGCACCACCCTCAGACGTCAAATTGGAGGCAACAGTGTCGCCTGACCTAGAGAATGGGACACTGGGGCGGTCTTTCGGGAACAAAGATCCCGGCGATGTCGCGGCTCCCGAGCGACTGACCCAGAAACGGGCTGTGAAATGCCCCGGTCCTCATGATGATGAGGAAAGAAAGGCCGAGCTCGACGGTGCGGTCCGAGTAGAGGTGAGTGCGGAAACACCTGAAGCGAATACGCTGGAAGAGCGGTTCAGCCGAGTGCGGGCACCACCCTCAGGCGTCGCAAAGGCAGCGACAGCACCGCCTGATCTAGCGAATGGAGCACGGGTGCAGCCTTTCGAGATACGAGAGGATCCTGGGGCTGTCTCAGTTCCTGAGAGGCTGACAGAGCCGCAAGGAGGGGAATGTGACGACCTTGATGTCGTCGAAGAACCCGAGGCCGAGCTCGACGGAGCGGTCAGAGTCGAGGAGCATTGCTCGGACGCGTCGGCTCTAGAGCCGGACCGGGAGAACGGAGCACAGTTGTGCCCCGTAGGGGAATCAGCGCATCATCGTGATGCCGCAGTTCGCGCGTGGCTAGAACCGCGACAAACAGCCGAAACAGGGTCGGTTACTGTAACAGATGACCCGTTTTCGGAGCAGCAGCCAGGAGTGCAGATGGATGTAGAGTCCTACGTGGGGGTAGGGCGAGCCGGTTGCTGCGAGACTGCCGTCTCCGCACAGACAGGCGCACAACCGGCAAATGACGCAGAGTCATTAAATACCCGCCAAGGGGACTATCCGCACGAAAGACCAGGTTACCGCACTGGGGATATGTGCAGCTCAACAAAAGCGGGCGCGCAGGTAAGCCCTGTCAGGCAGTGCCCGTCTTCCAGTGCTGCGTATCAGGAAAGGGAGGAAGAAGCACCTGTAGTGCTTCTTAGCAGCCTGAAAACTATAGGGCACCTGATCTGCATGACTCGTACCCGACTCGGGAAGTACCCAAACGGCGAGAACCGTTTTCACGCTGCAGCGAAAAGTTTGTACGACGCCCGAGCGATCTCTCGCATCAACTGCCGCACAGTCGAAGTAGGCGGAGGGAAATTTCTGTCTGGAAAGTTCCGCACCAAGAAGTACGGTGAAGTCCCCCTCAGTGCCGTACTAAAGGACGACAACAGTCCGGCACTCATTGCACTCCCCGGAACCTAGGCGATCACGAGCTCCGAAGCTCCTTTCCGCCTAAGTGGTCATTCCTTTTCTTTGTCTTTATATGTTGTGGCCTTTTTTGTGCTTGGAATGTTTGGCAACGCAAAATCTGCGGATGTTGTGTGCAGTGTTGAACTGTTTCAATTCCAAGTGTTGTGTGGAACAGTCTGCAGTGACTGTGACGTGACTGCGTGAAGTGTGCAGTGCGCGACTGTGCGAGCCATCGTGGGAAACGTTGTGCGACGAAGAACTGGTGCGCGCTCCTGACAGTGAAGTGCGCGTTAATTCATCTTCGTTTGCTTGCTCGGCAAGACGCATTTGTGCATGCACGACATTTGTGTATTTGATTTTGAAATGTTTTTAAGAATAACATTCTTTTCGTGGGGGTTGTGTCACAAAGTGCGCGCATGCTTTATTTTTCTTCTTTCTTCTCCGACCAAAGTGGCCACGGCTGGCCACGGCGCCGGTAGTATGCGGGCATGTCGCGACGCAGCGGCGATGACTTTGCCTCCCCCCGCGTGGGCGTTGACCCCTCGCGACGCTGGGGGGTCAAGACTACGCCGCCCCCCTCCTCAGGATTACCTCCGGGAAGCGAGTGCTTTCACGAGGGGGGGACGGGAAGCGGCCGGTGAATGCCCTAGCACCCGTCCCAACCTTGGGAAGTTAACATCGCTCCTCGTTAGGACCATACCTTTCCTACGCGTCCCCTTCAGTTTCTTCATGTTTCTTCTCCCCCCTTCTCAACATCTGTAAATCGTTGGTGCACGGGGCCGAGAGGATTCGTTTGCTTTTATTTGTTTTTTTTGTGGTTTGTCACGTGAACACGGTGGCGGGAAAATCACGACCGAGTTAGTTGGTTTTGAGATTTCGGTGCGTGCCGACGTGTGTAGGGTCAGCCAGGGCAGTGGTCGGCAAGCGAGCCTAGGCGGTGTCTGACGCGTAGAGCGCGGCGACGGCGGCCCCGAAAGACGCGTGGAAGACGCGTAACCCGGGGCCCAAGTTCGCCCGTATCCGCACCCCCCCCCCCCCCCCCCCCCCCATCAGCACCGCGCGCTTCCGCAGCCCGACGCTCCCTGCGACCGGACCTTGCCACTACGCAGCTAAGTCACCGATTCTCACCACTCGCTCTGCTCTTTTTCTTTGTTCTGTCGCTGTTCTCGTCCTATTCCTTTGTATATTGCTTTAATCATGTAACTTTGTTGTATAGTTCTCGCCCTGTTATTTTTCTTCTTATTGTCAACAGTTGCTTGTGTTCTGATCCTGTGTTTATTCGCGTCGCGCCTGTGTATTTTCGCAATATTGCTTGGTTTATTTTGTAACCGTTTGTTCTTGTTCTTACCCAAGTAAAAGGGTTGCTGAAGAAACTTGCCTATACGCCTCATGCCTCCGGTCAACGGCTAATCAGGCGTGGCCCCTATCGCCGGTCAGCAGTCTAACCTCATCTTCCGCACGCGGGGTGGAGAGGTTTGTCGCTCCACCCCCTCCTAACTTACGGAGAGTGCATTGGTGGGCAGTTGGCCCGATTAATTATAACTACGGCGCCAATCAAACATCTAGCCGCCCACCATATCGTGACACTCTCCCGTAACCGAGAGTAGAGTAAGCATGAAATGTTTACGGGCATAACACATTGGTTGTAGAAGGTACTAGTCAAAATCTTGAAATGGGTCTCGCGTTCAACACACGAAGCGATCGCCTGCAATAGTGCGGGCTTAGGTAGGGAGCCGCGAACCGTGACGGCCTTGTCGCTTTCGGGAGCGGCCGCATAATCATGGCGTTGTCGGCAGGGGCGAGCAGTCCTGCTGTGGCGTATCACTCGCAAAGGGATCGCTTTCCGCAAGACGCTTCCTCTCCTTTCATCAGGTTCCATGGCTCGGCTTAAGCAGCTGTGACGGTGGTGGCATTGAAATGCAGGACGATGCAGAAGCGTACGCGGACACGACGAGACGCAGGCCTGGCAAGAATGTATATGCAGCGCGTTCGAATACTCCGCGAGCGTGTATACATCTGTCTTCCAAAGGGGGAAACGTCGTGAGCTGAAGGCCCAGCGGCCGTCTTTTACATGCGTGAGTGTGGGACCACAGCGCCATCCTTGGGGACGGCGCGGAAGCAGTTTTTCAGCCCCAAGGCCCATCTCGCCCTGGAGCTCCCCTCTTGCTCTAAGCGGCCTTCTCTCAAAGCCCCTAACAGATCACGTATGAGTCTCGTTAAATCTCTTACGGTGCCTGGATGTTCTCGTTTCAGTGCCCGGATGTTGGCTCTCGGTCTCGGCGTGACGTCACCACACTGCCGACAACAGGAGCTAAAGGCATTTCATGCTTAAAAACAGCGCAAGCTAGTTGCATGCGGTATCCTTACACACATATAGTAGTAGCTGCATGTGTTCACGGTATATGCATAGACGTTAGGAAACAGAAGAAATGTTCATCACACTGTCACGTTCAGTGCCATCGCTGGCATGACTGTGAGCTTTATTTACTGCGGCCCTGTTCCAGGGATCTCCTGAGCAGATTCGCCGTCGGATAGATGCGTTTAACCACGCAGTTCTGGAAAAAATATAAGTATAGTCACTTAGTGTCATGTGCGTACCCAGCGCATGCATAGTAAGAAATATATAGCCTGCGGTAGTTCCCGCTGTCAGCGAACCAGAGCGGCTCGCGAGTTTGTAATAGAGGTGCAAGTTAATAATGCTGCTGATTTGTTTCAGAAAGAGCTTTGACCTACCCCACTTTCTGACTGAAAACTTCCTGAACAGCTCTCCAGAATCGGCAAGCTCTTTTCACACTTCTTTAGTAGGCTGTTAAGGTATATTCTACGTGAAACTGAAATATCTGCGTAAGAGCGCAGGATAGCAGTGCCATGGCGGGCTGCATGTCTGTCGAAACATTGTCGACATTGGTAATTTTTTTTAACAACTTTTTTTTTTAACACTACAACGCTGTAGAGCAGATGCTTTGTATTCGTAAAAATGTTACTCGTTTTATTATGTTTGTATGACGTCATACAAAGTGCATTTGTATGACGTCATACAAATGCACTTTCAACTCGTACGGGTGGGTTTGCAGAGGATGGCCTGAACTGAACACTTACAGCCCTCGGGTCTTTCGATCTGGTCTGCCACTCCGAGGTGATATCCGGCAGCTGTCAACAGCGTATTGCGTTGTGGTGTTTGATCACTGCGCCCGCGAACTAATATCGTGTGCAGATGCTTGAGAAAGGGCATGTAATGCGAAGGCAATTTAACCGCTGGTCCTTAAGGGTAACAGAGTGGATTCCAAGAGAACGCAAACGTCGCACGGGGCGGAAGAAAATTAGGTGGGCGGATGAGATTAAGAAATTTGCGGGAATATGGTGGCCGCAGCTGGCGCAGGACAGGGTTAATTGGAGAGACATGGGAGAGGCCTTTGCCCTGCAGTGGGCGTAGTCAGGCTGATGATGATGATGTAGTCGGCTAGAGAAGTTTGCGGAGGGTCGGAGTCGCTCAAGCGCTAAAATTTTGCAGCTTAGGTGTTCAGCGCAGCTTAGATAATTTGTGCGAGTACACCATACATCCTTCTACAACCAACGCAATGCAGGTCTTAGATTGAGGTCCCAAAAGATGTAACTTTTGCTCGCTTCTTTCAGAAAACGTACATAGAGCAAAACACATGTCTAGAACGACCGAACTGTGTGTTCCGCAGCTCCCAAAACCTCTGCGACCAGGAAGGCAAAAAATTGACTACGAAATACTACTAGTTTGACTGCACATGCTTACATCCAGATAATTTTAAACCAAATGTTGTCGCTAGATATCGCACAGTGAGCCCGAAACACACCCAGAACGTGTTCTAGGCAAGCGTTTTGCCCTCTCTACATTTAGGCGCCCTTAAAGGCCGCTGCTTTATACGGAAGCAATGTTTCGTCAGGATTTCATATATATATACTTAGAACTTTCTTGCGTTCCGCCTTTCTTTTATATTAACCACTTATTCAGTGAGCACAAAATTTCATGTTTTACTTAGTTTACTATTTACTCCTTCCCTTTTCACCTTTAGTTCAAAAATGCATCCTCAACTTAGAGTAGGATGTCTGCGGTGTTTCAACGCTGACTAAATTCTCTGACTTTCAGTGAAGCGCTTCAGGCCCCTGGAAGATGTCCTTGTGTCCACTTCAGGAAATGTGCTGGCAATTCAATATGAAAGTACTCCGACAGCATTAGCCTTGACAATCACAAGAGCTGCGCCTGAGCTCACAGTGGCCGAGTGTGTTGCGCCGATAGTGCGTTTGAGGCTGTGTTGCTTTCGTCCATGGCATAGCAATTATGCTTCAAAGATCCTTTGAAATCGGTATAATTTTTTCTCACCATGCGAGTTTTTTTCGAAGCCTAGATTGCATTCTTGGTTCCTGTGTCGCGCAAACTTTTGCAGCGCCATTTGCACATTGTGGTGTTAATGAAAGCGTAGTATTTGAGCTCGTTTCAAATGAAATTGTTTGGTGTCTATAAAAGCTGGACTTGTGACAAAGAGATCCTCGTGGTTGTTCTTTATCTTTCAAAATTTTTTAGGACCTCGAAAAAGAACTATCAAAGTGGGTACCATGCACTACGCATCAAGATGAACACATACTTTGTATATGTGATGCGACCAGCCGCATGTGGTTGTTTATCGTTTTGCTTACTAATCAAATATCTTAAAAAAATGATTACCCTACTAATCGCCCCGCTGATGAACACCACACATTATAAAAAAGAACATCCCCTATTCTGCTGGGTTTCGGTGACGGTTGGCTCCTGTCAAGCAGCCCACGATTACAAACGAATCTTTTCGCATTCACAGCACAGACGTGTTCTTAGGTGCCCTGTAATTTTATGAACTACAACAGAAGCTCACGCCACTGACACAGAGGACAAGTCGATAATACTGCAAAGAGAGAAAAACCAATTCCGATTTGGCTATAACATCAGTCTCACATTTTTAAATAAAACAAAAGATACGCCTCCAAATGTAACTTCATGGTCCGGTGGAGGCCAGAGGCAGCGTAAGCTCCTTGGCTCATTACTACAATCAAAACAACAAAATAATTAAGATAATTAAATGTCTAGCAGTCGCCGAGCTCTCACACAGCTCGGAACGTTAAAGCAGGGAACGTTAAAGGCATTTCGAAACGTACACTTTTAACTGACCCGTGACATGCAGAAGTCATCCCTTCCATTACTATTGTAAGAAGAACTCAAGCCAAAATTATGTAATAGCATAAAAACCCCCGGCAGTACTTCCAAATCTAGCCTAAGAATTTTGTAACGTTCAACTAAAATTATGTAAATACTTTTTACATCTTGAAACTCAAATATCTGTTGCATAATCAAATACTCAAAGTCGAGGAAGTTTATAAATTGCAGTGTTTACTATTTCTCTTGAATAACTATTGTATAATAATCAGTAGATATTATGTGACTAACTTAAATTTTCCAGGCGTGCAACACAAGTATTGTATAATAAACTAAGAAAAGTGTCTACATTTTTATTATTTCCCGGAATTTTCGTTTTATTGTTCGTATTACTGACAAAATTGTACATTTATTTTCATTTTTATTTTAGCTAAATTACACGTGTAAGAATTGGGAACACGACCTTTTATGCTTTGCAAATTTAATTTTTTTTTTCATTGCCTCGTGCCTCATTATTGATTTTAAATCGAATTAAGCCTATTGTTCCATAGGTAATGCGGGCCGGGCAATTTTTATATTACTTTGTTTCATTGCCCGCTACCTAACGAATGTAAGCTGATGCGCTCCAGTGATGACCAGGGCACGAACAAGATACCAAAGAAGCGGGGTGGAGCTTGTTGGGGTCGCCATACATACTTGGAACTGAGCCAGATGCTGCATCGACGGCTTTTCTATGAACTTTATCTGCGAGGGAAGAATATAAAGAGCAACGGTAAAAGTATAATTTTTCGTTTCCGGAACTATTAATTACGTCAGTAACAAACAAAGCTCCGGAAGAGAGATGGTGTTCGCTACCACCGTAGATTGCCGCTGTCGCTACGCGCGCGCCGTGGCAACCACTAATTGCAGGTTAGAACACGGGACTCGCTGTTGTGACAGCGGGCTGGGGCTTCAGATATTTACTTTAACGCCGCAAGGTTTCATTAGTGTTAATAAGCTTCTCTTCGTGACAACTAAGCATTTTTCACAACGCATAAATTACGCGTTAGAAGGGTGAACTGCTTTTAAAGGGGCCAATGTTAGTAATTGGTTGCATAATGAGAAGAGCCGGTTGTTGCACAAGTTGCACAGAGGAAACATATTTTAAAAGGTCCAACGTACATCCGTACATTGGGATCAAGAAGAAAGAAACGCGGTATGCAACAAACTGCGCATTGCAAGCAGCACTACATGCAAGTTATAAACCCTGCCCTACACTCTCAGAAAAAAACCGGCCCAGGGGGGAGTAAAGACAACTTTAGTCCTAAAAAGGGCTCTTTAGTCCCTAAATTTGCACACGACACACTCCTTGCCAAAAGTGCGCGCCGTGCGCAAACTCAACGGACTAACTGCCGAGAAAGAGACTAACGGGAGGCGAATCGCAGCACAGCAGCACGCGAAAATTGCGCGAGAAGACCCTGACTGCAATAGTACTCGATTTTTGAAGCGCATGGATGTCGTCTAAGGCCAGTGAGGGCACTGCCGCTGCCTGTGACGAGGCGGATACCCTTTTCCGTGAGAAATAGGCTTCGTGCCACCGAAACGGCTGGCAGCTGTGCAAGTGCATAAACAATTACTACGAACTTCAATACGTGTCAAATGTGAGTTGTAAAAGTTAGGGTTGAGCAAGTACACGTAGTTTCATACCGTTGCCGTTGTTTACGAGCTTATGTGATGCTGTGTAAGTATCGGCGACACTTAGCAGTCAATTCCCTGTCACCGCTCTCCGCCGGTAACAAAAAACGAAGTGAACCATCGCCTTCTACCTTTGTTTTTAACAGGCTGTAATGTGCAGCTGCCAATTGCAAGGAAGAAGACCACCTTATACGCAAAAAAAGAAACAAAAAGAAAACCACTGTTGTGGTTGTGAAGTACCGGCCGTAATGTATACACAGTTCAGCACTTCTTTTTTGGCCAAAACGTGATTTAGACCGTTGTGCGTGCGCATTAAAGCTTACCGCAGGTTTTTTCAAAAGCATATAACACCAAAACCACCACACTGTGATAACAATTTGAGCGGTACAGACAGACCGTGTGTGTGTTTCGCATACAGGGCTTTTATTTTCTACCGTGGACTGTCCTCTGTGGTGGCGTAGTCATATCCGCGCTCGGCTCATAATCCAAAGGTTGTCGGTTCGAATCCTGGTGTTTTCATGTATGTTTATTTCTGTTTCCTTTATCGTTGTTATATGTGCGAAGTTCTGTCGGAAACTATCCCGCTATAAATTAGGCTGGAAATCACGCGTCGTTTGCATTTTTTCATTAAATGTCTGCTCCCGGGGACTAACGGTCGCACCCTTTCGAAGGGGACAACAGTTACACCCTTTGCAGTTAGTCCCGAAAAGGACGATTGCCAGTGGCAGGTCAGTTAGTCCACAAAAAGACTAACCTCTCGCCCCCTGTTAGTCCCTTTTTTCTAAGAGTGTATGAAGCGCGGACGCGAGCCGAACACTGAAACCAAACATGGAGCCACCCTACACAACTACGTTGCTCTTCAAAAATAATTGAAAAGTATTTACCTTGAAAACACAAATTAGCTAATCTCTCAACAAAATGTGAAATGAACTGAAAGCGAACAAAAGGCAGTTATCGACGGGCTTCTTGCATTGAGCCACACGACGTTGTCAGAGCTGACCCTTGGATTAGCCCTTTGCACGGATAGTATTGGAGTAAGAGGCGGAAAATATGCAGGTCGGTGACGCATGAAAGCTTGAAACGTCCTTGTCCTCGCAGGGTGGCAACCAAACCGGTCCTGCAGCGTATAGAAACGAGGGCTTCTAAAAAGGCACCGTGTCTAAGAAGCGCACGTTTCTTCGTGCCTGCAATGCATTCCTGAGGCAAGCAAGGCCCCCTCTGGTAAATCCGCCAAGTAGGAAAATATTGTACTGGGGCAACGATTCCTCTGTACGGAGCGTTAAAGCAGGGGTGGCAGTGGTCATCTGCTTAAAGGCTGTCTGCTGTTAGTCATACAGTGCTCTGGCACTTCTGGGGACTTTGCTCCGCGTCTTTCACTTTGGCTCGCTTCCCCGCGATGCACCCTCTTGAGCTTGGTTAGTTGCCTCAACTAACAAGGGAGGGCGCCGGCGTCGCAGCGCCACGAGCGCCACGGATGCCGTGATTGCTGCATGCGCGCACGGGGGAGACGGCCCTCTGCAGCTCGGCACCTGGGCCACGCACTGACGCTCACGCGCGACGCTCCGCTCTTCGCCGGCGGGGCGAAAGGCGAAGCCTCGTGGGGAGGAACGTTCTCCCGCGTCCCGTCCCATCCGGCCGCGGAGTATCCCCTGCCCTAGCGTGGGCGAACACGCGCTCGTAACAGTGCTGGCGAGTCGGAAGTCCTCGATTCCTCAGCGTATTTTGCTGCTGGCTTTCATTATTGTTGTTGTAGCAAAGAATGCCTTGTTTGTGTCAGCCACAGTGCCATTCCTTTGTTTCCCTCGTGGTCGGCGTGCGCTCGGTAGCATACGCGAGCACGGGGTGGAGTCCTGCGGTTTTGAACTGTGTCAGCTGCGGTTAAGCGGGGAAAACGTATTTATCTCCCTCGATTAACCCCCCCCCCCCCATACTAAAGTGCCCATGCGCAGTAGGCTCATCGGCTGTGCAACTGAAGGCGTCTTGAAGCACTATTCCTGCCAGGATTTACGTTCATTTCAATCGCACTCCGTCGTACTGCTGCGCCAGGTTGCCTCCGCAGGGCCAAGCTCATAGTAAGGCACATGGTGCCATTTACTGCTGAAAATTTGTAACTAAAACACAGTGCCGTTCTCAGCCGTTTATGTGCGCTGTTTACTCTGCTACAAAAGTTATTGCGAAAGCACTACTACGCTCCTGAAGGGCCTTTTGTGTAGCGGCGGCCGGTAGCCACGCGTGACATTTAGAATGACCTCTGACGTCATTCCGTGCCTAGTGACGTCATAGCGTTACGTCATACCAGGGTGAGAGATGGGCTGCTAAGCAGAGTCGTCGCGATGCGGTGGCCGGTTGCCACGCGTGACCTGTATAGGCGGCGTACTGCGTTCCTTCTGTTGGAGGGGCTGCGCTTTTGCTTTCGCAACCTACCAGGCTTAACCAAAGCTAAGCCCCCGCCAATTTTTTTTCTTTTTTCAGTGCACGGTAGCAGCGTTGACGCTTTCAAAGCGACAGTGTTGTCGTGAATCCATTTTGACGCGTCCGGACGAAGAAGCAGTGCAAATTCCATTACGGAGCGTTTTTCGACGCATTCCGCTCAATGTCAGTGAGTGCATTGAAAACTGCGTGAGCATACAACAACTAGCACGTGGAGTGCAGACGTGCCCTATTAAAATGCACTGTATTTTCCACGAGCTTACGGTGCTTCCGTGCCAGGGGGTCATCGACGCGGCCTGTATGACCACGGTATTAAAGCCAGCAGGGACTGGCAGAAGCCGCTCTGCTATCCTATCCGCAGATACGGCCGCATCTGGAACGTTGGATTCCCTGATTTTTCGAAAGGGTTATGACGTCATCAGCTGAGCCCAATTTGAAAATTTGAAGTCCAGAATGTTCCAGTTCCTTCTATTGAACGCGGAATTGATCAAAGCGTATACAGCGACTCAGGACACCCAGCGAGAGGTTCGTTTTCACCTTGCATCGACAGCTATTTTTGAAGACAGTGAGGGAACTACAATCAGGAAAATAGCCATCCAATTGCAATGACAGGTACTACACTTGAAATGCAAGGCACGAAGAAAAGCGTACCTGTGGAAGCGTCCCTCCGACGCAGCGCACGACACGGCCAGCCTGTGAACGCAGCGAAGTGAACAATCATGAGAGAGTGCAAGCAGCGCGTGTTTGTTCTCCTGCACGCTTCAAGAGAGCGACCTCGGCACTGCCACTGGGCATGCGTCCTCTTTTTTTGAGGCGGTCATTAGGCGTGTGATTGTCTGCGCATCATCTCGAGCGTTCTTAAGCCTTGAAAACCTTCAAAAACTGAGCGCCTAGAAACGCACAGCCTTTTACGTGCCCGTTCGTTGGGGCACTGCTACTCACAGATCCGACGCTTAAGCATATTTCTGAATACTGCTTTGAAATTACTAAACAGCTGTCGGGGTCAGTTATGTTACGGGAACTTGTTAATGAATTTCGGCAATGAATTCTTGGGTGAGTTTGTTTTATTTCCGCAGGCGTTCATCCCGGACAGCGAATAAGCGCTTCGAGTCACAGCTCTCATTTGGTATTCGCCACAAGGTACAACAGGGGACATTTTCTGCTGCAGCTGGATTAGGACAGAATCTTCGGGTGAAATCATTTCTTTGCGTTTCCGCAAATCATGTATAACGAATAAGCTGAGGTTTTCTTCTTCAAAAACAAACGGCTAAGCCTAAGTGTCTTAAATTTTTACCAGGTTAAAAGTTTTGATGACGAGGAAGGCAGGAAAACACGACTGTTTAAAAAAAAGGCGAATAATTCTGCACCATTTTTTAAACATTTATTTTCGCTTGCACAGCTATCTTTAAAACTATAACTGCAAACATTAAGCGGGATGCAGTACTGGCTGAGCGAAAAAAAAGTCAAGTAATTAAAATGATAAGAGGTGCGTAGAAAAGAACATTACTGCACCTTCACTGGAAACCTCTACTAAAGGCAAGCGACATTACATTTATGGATGGGGTTTATATTTCGTGTAGCGAAAACTCTGACAGACAGACATCAGATGAGAGAGTTACACGGGATGAGCTATTATCAGATCCAACTCAAGAATGAAGCGGAAAATATCCCTCAAAGCAGGCCTTCCAGCCAATGGCATCGACCTAGTGTCCAGACGTCGCGGTTGATCCCCTAGCCCGACATAGCGGGTGTCCGGCAGGTTCCACCCGGAAATGGGATTACCCACGATGATATGACAATCGGTCGACGCCATGGGTTGGACGGCCGTGTCTGAAGGATGTTTGCCGCCTCGTTTTTTAGTTGCATCCGACTATCTAAACATCTCTGATCGGGCTATAGCTACTACACTGCTCATTTCTTCACTGTAGCAAAACTGTGCGGTTTTGTTGCTGATGCCTCTATCTAATACGGACACCTTAAACGCAAAAAAGCTATTAGATTTGCCGTGTCACGTAAACATTATCAAGTAGTCGGTGAACAAAGCATTTTTGTGCGATCTTATCTCCATTTCTCCTGACCACAGCACTGAAGCGCACTAAAGCCAAACACTTAGCGTCTTTATTGTGGCTTAAAATACAACTTCTTAACAATCCAAAATAAATCAAAAGTCACGCACATAGCAATTCCCTACATTGCACCGACGCACAAGCGCACAAAATACCGGATCAAGTATTCATACGATCCAAATGCTAGAAAAGCGGGCGGCCTTTGAAGCAAGTTTTCTTTTTTTTGCGCTAAATGCTACAAAGTGCAGTGATGGTTCTGCCAACCAACTGTGCTTTAGGAATGAATATTTGTTTTTGTCTAAGCTGTAACTTTCCTGCTGGCACGGTCTTGGTCAAAGCTGGGCATTTTTCTAAAACAGTAACAACAAAAAGTGAAATAAGAAGTGATATCCAACACAATACTCTGCAACTCAGTGACGATTTATTGTTGTTTAACACTACATTTAAGGTGGGGTTCATCGATGCTTAACGAAGGGGTGAAATGTTCCTTTAAAGAAAGTACACAAAGAATTGACATAAGGTGTCCTGCATGTCAGGCTGTCGTTGCTACAGTAGGACAACTATCTGACGCCATAGGATACTCAGAGTGTTGAAGTCCCAATAGCTATTTCTTTAATGGAGCTGCAATAACGGCATTTGTGTCGTTTATTCTGAAACACTAACCTGACTCCTGACAAGAACGTAACGGGCATTTTTTTTTAAGGTTTCGCACATCACCGCACACTAACGAGCGCGCATTTCGCTTTGATAGCGTTAATGAGGTTACAGCCCCTGATAATGCAGCTAAGCTATTTTTTGTTTTGTATACGCGAGGCAAAATTAAGCACCGCCGAAATATCGGCGAATGCAATGACTGCATTGAAGAAGATGCGTAGTTTTTTAATGGCAAAGGCTCTACAACTAAAGCCCTACGCTGTGGCTTCAAGCGAATGGTATTAGCCACGCCTAAATGGACGCCTCACGCCTGGAAAACATTATCAATCAAAGCCGCGGCACTAGTTTTCGCTTGAGCGGATTCTTGAGCCGCAAGTCAGATATTGCGAAATCTGGCCTGATGGGGAGGACTCATCTCTCTGAACGAATATGGCTGATATGAGCACTCTTTATTTCACTGACGTCGACGAGTCAGAGATGTCTCGTGAACAAATGAATGTTTCTTTATGACTCGGCCTTCTGAAAAACGTTTTGGGTGAGCTAGGACCGCAGGGTGCGGCAGCGTCGACCTAAATTCGGAGTCTAACTTTTTTTTGCCTAAAGGGGGTCGCGAATTGTGGGGTCGACTTACAATCGGCAATATACGGTAGATGAGTGCGACAAATCTGGTGCGAATTGGACAAAGATTACTACTGTGACTACTTATTCTAATGAAAGCTCAGGCATTTCCTGTAAATTTGAAATATAAAGGTTTGGTTTTTGGGGTTTAACGACCCAAAGCCACTCAGACTCCTGAAATATCGACCACCCGGGGTTCTTTAACGTGCACTGACATCGCACACCACAGGGCGTTCTAGAATTTCACCTCCACCAAAATTCAACCGCCGCGGCCTGGATCCAACCCGTATCTTTCGAGTAAGCAGCCAAGCGCCATAACCACTGAGAAACTGCGGCGGCGAAATATAAAAGATATGAGTTATAAAATTAATTCTCATGAAACTTAGAAGCAGTGTTCAGTACGGAGTGGGTTGTACATTTTGGGTCTGTGCCATATGCGAAATTCCTCTTGCGTTTAACAAGAAGCCCTGGAAAGTGCCATTGCCTTAACGTGACCTGCAAGAGCCCGCATGTTTTCACGGAGACGAAGTCTCGCGGTACTTGGTACAAACTGTTCTTAGGTGTCTATCAACTTGCCTGTCTCCACGGGCTTCTGAACAGTGAACAGCAGTAACTTTAGGCAAACTTGAACGGGAGCTCAGTAAACCCAGTTGAAAATGGATCGGTGAGCATTCATTAGACCAGCAAACTACGGCCACGAAGCCGCCATTTTGACTGGCCGGACTTCTACAAGATTGGCGGCTGAAGGCCCAAGCTCGCTCGGCTCAAAAGCAAGTGCTTTGGTGATGTTTCGACGAGCGAATTTGAAATGAAAAATGATGTTTCCAAACGCTTGCCCTGAAGTGATAATAAAACGGCTCGCAATGAGTGCGCAGTCACAGGATCGTATTGCTCGTAGTATTTTATTTAAATTTTACTACGGATCAAAATACGTGGAAAAGAGAGTGGTTCTTGTACAGTCGTGGCCAATCAACTACAGAGCTCATCTTAGTGACAGTTCTGACGCTGTTTCCCTGTCGTCCTCAACTAACATTAGTAATAGGGAACTAAGGAACTACTGCAGCAAACGTCATAATGACACATGTTTACATTTAGAAATCCCTAGCCAGCAAAATCTATGAACCCTGTATGTTCAACGCTTCTTTCGTGGTTCGCTATTTTGCGTTTTCTTTGAAATACTATTCTATGACAGATAATGTTACATCAGCTAGACAACGACCACTCTTTGCTACTTTCAAGGCGATAACCTGCTGGCTTTGAATTGCGTACCCTGTTAGTGAGGCGCCTTGTGCGCTGTTGTTGCTCTAGTCTAAAATAACTGTAAACAGTTAACAGCAGAGCAATTATTTTAGTGAGCGCCATCAACCCTGAATTCGAGCGAACGTGGGCTGCCATCAACCAACGCGCAATCTCAGTTCGTACAACACGCGGCAACGACCTCTAGCCTCTGGTCATTACTCGCAGGCTACGGAGGCAACGGAGGAGCAGCTTTCCATCAACCCACTGAGATCAATAACAGCTTAAACTAAGAGACGCAAAGATTTCTGCAGTTTTCAAGGAAAAAATAATTGCCCTGCTCATGGGTTTAACCTTACACGGAATCAGAACTCTAGGCAACCCATGCATTAACACGTTATTCATTATTCATTTTTTTAATTAGAAGGCTTGCCATTTGGCATAACAATAGGCTGACAGTAAACTAAAGTAGGCCGTAGTAGCCTGATTCATGTTCCTTGATAAACGTAACACCGAAGTAAATATTCATAAACCGGTTGTAAACGAATCTCTTGCTGCAAGCTAGAAAAGTATGGCATAGGCTTGTTCGCGTTTGATTGCAGTCTGATTATAGATGGTATTAAATTCCTCAAATATGATTATCCATGTTTTTCTTGATGAAAAGTTTCGTCATATTTTTGCAGTGTCAAGAATACGGTTACATGTGTTACTGTAATTAAATACCGCGTTTGCCAAAGGTAACCAAACAACGAGATTGTTTCAGGCCGTGTAAAGGAGCGCTTACGGTGTCCCTTAATGCTTGAATCTGTGTAAGGTGAGGAGAACTCTTCTCCTCACCTTTCGAGAAATTTTGGCCTTTAGGGGTGCCGTATGTGTTCTAGTGCACAACTAAGAAACAAACCCCGTTCGCCTTGTTAGTTTTGTTAAAGATGGTACCGGCAGGCGCTCATTTTATGAGAAAACTTAGTTGACAGCATCACCCCGTCAAAATTTCCGTGATAGGAGACAGTACGTAATTGTTCCGATTTAGAAAATTTTCTTCACGTCGCGAGCCCATCGCGGTGGCTGAGTGGTGGGTCCGCTTTGCTACTCTGCACGCGGGCCATGGCGACGGAGTATCGATGGAGGCGAAATATGAAAACACCCGTCAGCTGTGCGATATTAGTGCACGCTAAAGAACCCCAGGTGGCCGAAATTAATTCGGAGCCCTCTACTATGGCGTTCTGCATAATAAAATGTGTTACTATGGGACGTTACGCACCATATTGCATACCATATGTGAGATGAGTACTTGAATGCGCATGAGTGACACACGACCCCAGGGAAACTTAAAAGATAGTTCTGAGCGCGTACATAACTGAGCAGGGCGCTTCGTCATTGGGAAATGTGGCAGGCTTAGTAGCGTCACTGAAACAGAAAGGAACTTAGGTCATATGATGTTATATTCTCGTACGGGTTGCCTGCGTGCGAGATTTTGCTGTAACATTCTTTATAACAAATATGGCACCGACATGTAACAATACCTTCCGATCCCGCATCATATATCATATCGTCGTGGACACAGGTTAAAAATACGAGCACTGAATGTCAGGACCGAACTTTTGTAGCATTCTTTTTTCGAAGAACGATTAACGATTCGAATGCACTGTCTGATGTCAGCGTGTATGGAGCACTGCGAATTTGTGTATATATTATTTGTTTGTGCTTTTCTCCGCAGTTATATATTTTCAGTGGGCTCACATTTTGTATTTTGCTGAAACAGTGTTTCATGTACATACTTCATGTTTGTCAGCGTGTTTCTGCTCCTTTTTTGTGTTGCTTGTGCTCGCCTGTTCTTGGAACCTCGCCGCGAGCATTTGTTTTAATTTCCATTTTTTTCCCAGTGTTGCCACGCGCATTCGGTGAGTTCTATAAGGAACCAGGATGGCAACGTTGGTACAAGCACAGAGATTCCATACACAAGACGAGAGCGTAAACTGTACTTACTTAAATAAATAAATATTTGCTTACTGCAACGCAGAGCGGAGCGGTCGCCATGCCCTTGACCACACGCCCATGAGACGAATGTGTGCTTTATTTGTAATTAAACAGTTGATAATTCCCTAATCACAAAGTCTCTAGATCGGTGTACCGCAAAGAGACACGCTTGGCGCTACTGAAGCAAACATCCACAAAGAGGTTGGGCATACCAGGGGAGGCTTTTGGCAGCGGTTCCTGAATTCGGCGATGGTCAGATTGCCCGTGATGCAGCCAATCACCAGCTTCTCTGCCATGACCTGGTCGAACTGGAAGTGAGCGCCACAAGACTGCGTGCTTAAGCGCGACACCAAGGGTCAGAGAAAGAAGCCGGTCACAAAGCATCCAAGGCGCCCTGATCAATTGAAGAGCAGTAAAAGGAATGAGCGAGAAAAACATGTGCTTCAAAATATGGCTTTAGAAGGCTCGTGAGCGTTATTCATAATTCAGACAGTGGGCTGTGACGAAAAACGACAGTAATTTTGTTCCTTTATACTCCAAAGCTTTGTAATGCCCAAACACTGCGGCTACAATACTGGCGCAATACTGAAAATAACAGGCAGTGAAGCGACATTGAAAATAAAAGAGGCCCAAAAAGAGCACTTGGAATAATAGACCGAGCGTATAATCCAGGGAAAGAATCACAAATAAAGAAAGAATAAAAGAAGGACACCTCTCAAACCAAAAGGGAAAGCCAAGTTTACTAGACATAGACCTCAGAATTCAGTCCTAACTTCTAGATTATTTTACTATTAAAAAGTGATTTCAGTAGAGGAACAATTCACTACCTCGGTAGACACCCATTTCCCGGGGGCGGTTGCGCCAGGAAACTGAGCACGTTTCCAGAACTGTACACGACTCATGACCTGCCATTTTATTTTATCGCGATTACTTCTCAGCGTTGCTGATAGGCGATCCAGCATGACTTTACCCCCTGCCTATGACCCAGAACGGGAACAACGCGGTTAATCGGCTCGTCTCCAAACACATGGAAAGCGGTGGTCTAATCTCCCATTTACAAACTCATGTGTACGGTAGGCTCGTAGAAAGGTCAGTCATGTTCGCACTAGCGAGCGGGGTGTGCAGTCCCAAGAACTGGTCCAACACATCACTTTACTGTGCGAACAGCCCACAAACGCTGGGCGCTTGGTGTAGTGAGACGGTATAAAGAGCTATATTTTTTTATTAACGCTCGCGATAAAAAAACAGGGACTAGAGGGCACTGAGATTTGCGGCGCGGCGCCAGCGCCCAGAAAGCGTGACGAACCGCAGGCGGGCGAGTTTCGCCGGTGCGTCGTAGTTCAGCGCAGTGAATGTGCCTGGTTAGGTTTCTGTACGAAGTTATTTTTTTATATTTGTCGTATTAGGCAGAGTGCAGCGTCGAGTGTGGACCCGGGGGAGTCTCGAGACGACGATGAGATAGTGTGATATGGTAGTGGTAAGCGTGACTCGTGTCGGCTCGGAAGTTCCGAACTGTTATTTATGGGGTAGGCGGTATAGTTGGACGATATACATGCCCCTTCTAAGGTTTACTGGGCGCAAGCCCAGCAAGCCATGAAAGTTAACTTTGGGTGCATTAGCCTAATGACCGGAGAGTCGATTGTCCGAAGTCGAAGTGAACGCTCCACTTTTGGCGAGTTGGTCGACGACGACGTTCCCAAAGGCAGAATATGAAAGTCATCAAAGAAAGCTTAGAAATCATGACATAACACAAAGGAGAGCTCGTTTCATTGCGAATCGAATATGGATTGTAGGGGAAATTCTGTCCGATGCATACCATGCATCACGTACGTTATATTCGTGTGAGATGTCTCGAATAGACAACCAGAAATAGGCGTACGGCCTTTGTCAAAAGTTCAGAGCTGAAGTATGTTTGGTTGTAAACCGTGTAGCGCGGTATTTGTAGCATCCCCCTCCCCACCTTAGAGGTGGGGAGGGGGACGGCACAATTTATTATACCTTCAAGGGGTTCAGAACGCTGGGAATTACCTGGGAACTCAGGTGTATGATGCAATGCTGTGTTGTCCGCACGTCGAAATGTGTTGTTAGCGTTAATAATCATGCATCAGAATTCTGTTTTCAGCAGTCGCAATGTTTTAAATACGATGTGTCTCTTACGTGCAATAAAATTCATAACACTCGGCTTTAGGACACGCCGAGCGAAACGTTTCACCTGTAAGCTGCATGCACTCCAGTGCTGTGAGCGCCTGGTTGACGTCACAGCGTCAACTGTCTGGACGGAGTGTTAAGTGACAAGAAATGAGCAGAGTGGATGAGGGGAAAAAAGTGCTAGTTATTGACATTATAGTCAAAGTCAAGAAGAAATGGGCATAGACAGGGCATTTAATGCTACAGCTAGATAACCGGTGGTCGTTATAGGCAACGGCCTGGATTCCAAGAGGGGCAAGCGTGCCAAGGGGAGGCAGAAAGTTAGCTGGGTGGATGAGATTAGGAAGTTTGCGAAGATAAGGTTGCCGCAACTGGCACAGGAGCGGGTTGATTGCATAAATATGAAAGAGGACTTCGTCTTCCAGTGAGTGTAGTCAGGCTCATGATGATGATGATGATGATGACGTGCAATATGCCACACGTAGGAGAATTGTTGAAAGGGACACTGAGTTTTTGTCCTTTGCACAGTTTTAATGTTACGCTTTTTGCAGTTCTGTTCGCTTTGGTTTAGTGGTGGAAGGCGCATCTGATGAGGAGAAATCAACAGTTGAAATCAGCAGTTGATCGCAAAAACAGCCTGGTGCGGAGATGCCTGTTTCATTTTATTTTATTTTCTAGCTGTTTTGTTTTACTGAAAGATTACTGAAACAAGCTCTATGATACAACCCCCCGCACACGGTTTGTCATACAAGTGACATAAATTACCATAACAAATATCGTACAAAATATATGACAGTTTGTGATGTTATACATTATTTGTGCAGTATTTTATGACAATGCTGGTGTGAGTTTATTGCATCATACAACTTTTTTCAGTACGGAAGTATCCTCTGTAGCGTTATAGTGTGGGAATTAAATGATATGAGTAAAGTTCAATTTTTCATCAGGTTCGCCAATAGCTTAACCTCCATGACTGGAACTTTCTGCTGAGTGATGGAAAAATCGAAATTCTTGAAGTTTCATTTTGCTAGGGTCACACAATTCTTATATACAGTCCTCGCCGAGCCTATGTGCTCCCGCCTTCGGTGCACTGCATGTTTTGGTTGAAAAATGAAGGAAGCCGTGGACGACACCACGGGCATACGACCTTTTTCAATCTGCTTACGCAACTTACGCATTGCGTAATCTGCTTACGCAGTGCGTACTCTTCTGACGGTCCTTCATTTTGCGGAAGAGCCAGAATTCCGATGACTCGAGCTCTGAGTTCCAAAGCGGGCGAGGCAGATTATATTCGCCTTGATGTTTCAACGACTCAGTGCAGATGGAAGTACACAGGTGGTTGAAGTTCACCGCTGCTCAGAGGGACAGCATCAAAATTAGTTGCGCTCCTAGGAAGTACGACATTGAACTTTAATGTTAATACAACTTAGGAAAAATTATCCATCACCTTCTGCAATAAACGTAGGTGGCTTGCATGAAATAAGCAATTAATCGAGCGAAACTAAGCCTGCAAATAGTCCCCAAGCTTCCCCTTTGGTTATCTCAAAACATTTATATAAAATTTCCGGTTTCCTCTACAACTTCACTGCGAGAATTCCAAAAAAATTTCCCGCATTTTCTTCTTTTCCAGGTCGTTCCTTGCTTGGCGTAAGAATTAAATTGGGTTATTAAAAGAAAGCGGTACTTTTCGCGGAAACGATCGCGGTTTCGCTGCTTGAGAAGCTATTAACAGACAGCGGCAGATTTGGTTCTTTTTAAGTAAACTAATTCGCAACTGGCGCGACACGTATGCAGTTCGGCGATAATACAAAAGTTTAATTAATATAGGAGAGGTCGGCCTGGTTATTAGCCTAGCATGTATGTTGTACTATTGCAGTCGCATGACCATGACAGCATTCGCAATAACATTTCCCATTTCGCAGCTCACCGATCGCCCCACGAACCGATTCAGTCCTACCACTCTCCTGCTAATTTTGTGATCTGCAGAATGCATTAAAGGACTACATCTGATTTGGGTAACCGTGAATAAGTACATCGGACAGCTGAAATTTTGGTCTAGCTAGTTACTCTGTATAACTAACGGCAACGAAGAGCGTGGTAAAAGGTTCTCAGCGCTGAGGGCTTCCGGCCCACTACCGCAGGGGTGTTTGCGACTATGGCGGAAGCCCCAGATCGCAGCGCACCATAAGTGGTCGCTCCGAAAACCGCCAACTGAGGAGAGGAGGATAGGAGAACAAAAGGGAAAGAAAACGAGAAGAGAAGCAAATGCGCAGTCCCCTTTCCCTGTTGCCAACAAGTTCTAACTAGAGCATCATTATCACTGGAGTACAAATACGATTAACCGATTTCTTCATTAAGTCCCGATAAGTTTGAACTTTAGGAGCAGTTATGGCTTCTTCTGTACACTCTTTCCATTGGTGATGAGGCTTCAATGCGCGGCCCTCTCTCAAAAATCTGCATTAGAAAGAAACGCTTATTGCCAAAATCGGCAGCAGGAGCTCTTTCTGGCTTCGCACCTCTCATGCTGATCGCAGGCTCAACATTAGTAAAGCTAATTTCAGTTAAGCACATAAAACAACTTTTGAAACGACACCAAGACTCGAACGTTTCAACGACGCCTTCCTCTTTGCCTTGTTTTAGCTGGCGCATGTTCGTTTGTGCAAAGGGCAGGAAGTGTTTTTCTGAGGTTTTCGCGTACTAGCCAGTCAACAATTTTCTTGAGCCTTCTTTCACTGCGTCCTTCATAAACACAGCGACCATTCTTCAGGTTTAGACCAGCTTCTTCGTTCTGTCGTCGAAATGTCTTATCATTTCCATTTAAATTAGCGGTAATAAGTTTAAGACATTTTTAAATTTGTACATCTTTATTTCCTCTTCGTTTGCTTTGCAAGAGCAACGATTGGTATCCGCTGCGCAAGTGTGTCTGCAGCGTAACGATCAATTTTGAATGTTCCATTTATTGCTTTGGTTTTCATCGCAAACGGCAGGAACATGGCATTCTACTTGTTTCGGTAGTGTTAATTTTCCTCTGTCGAATTATTCCGTGTCTTTTCGCTTTGAAGTGTTACTTGGTATACTTTGCTGGCTTCAACTCTGCAGTTTGCAATTTTTCTAACATTTTTTTTTATTTTCTTGGCCTATCGCGCTCACATTTTTGTGAGGCTGGTTTGTATTTATATTTTTTCTCTTTTATTATCCATTTTATTCGCACGTAACCCACTCACCTATGTAAAGCAACCGAGCTCAATGTTTAATAAATAAATAAACAGATAGTTAAATGAATTGTCAATCACTAAAAATAATAAATATTGCAGCTGAATATTACATGCGCAATTATTTTCGCAAATAAATATCCATACACAAGTACATAAAATAAGTACACATGAGGAAAAACAAAGTTAAAATACTATCTACAAAACGCAGCGAATACTTGTTGCGATCTAAACACCTTATTAACAATTTTATTTGTGCGTGCATCTGCTGGTTTCACTTCAAGGTGGAGGAAAATTCCAGAACTATAAATTTCTAAAGCCAACACAAGAAACATGATCCATCGGGAAAGTTCATCGCCAGCAGGATTATGATGTGCTGCGTCAATCAGCTTGGGGACCCTACGTTAGCAGAGGCGGGCAGGACTGCGTACTTATTTGGATATATTTTCTAGGTCTTAGGATAAGAGGTAAACGAAAATCGTACCTTTCCCTTGAAGTGTTCTTCCGCACACTTTGAGGCGCCTTTCGACTCAGTGTCTGTGGCGAAAAAAAAATGAAACAGAGGATACAAACTCATTGTGAGACGTAGTGTGTGCCCTGGGAAACAAACAAACAAACAAACAAACAAACAAACAAACAAACAAACAAACAAACAAACAAACAAACAAACAAACAAACAAACAAACAAACAAAAAAAGAAGCAGACCACACAGGAGGTGTGCATGAATGTTGTTGGTGGAGGTTTATTTTTTCGCTTTTTGAACCACTGCTGTGGGCGGCTGCTGACGCTGCGGTCGTCTAAGCAGCTGCGTTCAACTACACTAGTAAGCATTGCTCCTCCAGCCCCCCCCCCCCCCGGGAAACATTATCGCTACGGCTCTCCTCAGAAGGAAGGCCAACGCTCACAGAATGTCAAATAATGGTGTGCACTCCGAATATGTGTCATGGCTAGCCTGAACCGCCTAAAATGGTTTCTTGCACGAGGGTCGGAAAAGGTAGCTAGTGTGGAAAAGAAATAGAAACACCTAATGTTAGATGTCTTGCCTAATGGAAAACATATCGAATAATAATAAAAGAACACCTTTGTAACACATCGAACTCTCCGACTTTTATTTGTGCTCTGGTTTCTGTACTGAGCAGCTTCAAAGCACTGCTGCATACCTCTGCCATAAGGCACTTGCACCGCGCGCATGCGCAGTAAGCTCGCAGCGCGACGACGGTAGAAGTAAAGCGGCAATGGTGGGCGAAAGCGTTTCATCCAGCGCGTGCGTGCAAATCACGTGCCAAGATAGCATATGACACTGCAGCGCTAAGAGTCGCGGTAAACTAATTCGTCTTTTCTTTACTCGCAGGTTGAATAACTTTATTCCAATGAGGGAAAATCAGGCGCCTAATCAACAATATCGGCGCTGTGTCTCAGAAGTTGGAAGCTTTGACTGAAGATGCCTGATCACTGGCTGCCATCAACGGAGAGTCCGCGGGAACAAGCGTTCATTGAGGTACCTGGAAGCATGGCTAATTTGGAATACCTTGGCCCGCGAAGTACGAAGCAGAGGAGGAATTTGGTCATCTAGAGAAACCACTTGTCCTTGTTGCTTGGCTTCATGTGCAGTGACAGTGATACAACAAGGAGGGCTGTTTTCTCTGCAAGGGCATAACCCTGCATCAATGCACGAATCAAGGCAAATGAAGCCCTGGCATGGCCTCATTGTTTGGCAGCGTATAAAACTTCCACTGGCTTGTTCCTGAAGTGAACCGAAGAGTTGTCCGTCAGCAGCCCCCCTTAGCAGCAGACCTATGGACGAGGAGGCTGTCCAAGTGGGACCCTTCTATATCTCGCTTGAAATTACGTTCATTTAACGACATATCGAGTTTTGGTCCTGACACCTTGGGAAAATTGAACTTAAAAATTAACAGCCTGATTTGGAAAACAGTTACTGCTTCATGGTGTTACTGGATGCAGTCAGTGATTTTCGATGCCGCAAAATAAAGCTCCCTTGCTTAGACCCAAAACATCTCTATTTGGGCCAACATTCATCTGCAACAGCTTTGGAAAGCCCCTGGAGTTTCCCTGCTTTGCTTTAAGGTATTTTCTTTTAAATTAAACTTGTTGCTCGTTCGAATTAATGAAGGCCAAAGCGCAGAAACTGGCGAAGTACTGCTGATTGCTCGCGTTTATTTCTTTTCAGTAGGGGAGTCCAGTAAGAAAAGTCAGACAGGTAAGCTTTTTTTTTTCCACCAGCGGTGCTGGGCTACGAGGCAAAAGGCTCCAACCACAACTTGGCTGGACATCGCGCTTCTTTTGGCTGCCATCACTGTCTAAGGCTGTGTGCTGAAAGAAAACGTTTTCCGTAGGGAGTTTCAAGATTTACTAGATCAGAGATGATTATTAGAAATGACAGGCCCGAATTTGTGTGGCGTACGTGATTTTCACAGTTCAGGCATTTAATACTAAATTGCTCGATTAATCTCTGGACACACGCCCAAACTCTGGGAACTGGGAAAATATGCATTTGCGGTTGGATTGATGTAGTGGGCGACCAAGAAAAATCCCCAACCACTAACATGGCATTCAGAAGGCGTACCAGCGTATCTGAATAGCGTATCGATAATTACTGATGCAGCGGCGCTGTGCGCAACGGGCCACCGGAGAATCTGTTGTATTTGCGCCCTCTATAATGACGAGCGCAAAGACGCGCGATGGAACTGTCTTTGTTTCGCTGTATTAATGTATTAACGTCCTCAGCGCCTTTGATGCCTGTGCCGCATATTTCACAGCAGTGATTGATCCAGGCAGTTTCTAACATACTTAGTCCGAAAAATGTATCCCCTGAAATCTCTCCGAAAGCTTGCAAACATTAATATTAGGCCTAAATTTAGACCGATAATTCTTTGAAAGGAACACATTCCCGAACGCAACTTTATGGATTCATTTTCGCCGTTTATCAGTTGTCTCTGAACCGCAATAAAGTCGACATAAGAAAGTGCCTGCGAAAGCCTGAGGATAGCCTTAGATTTGAAGCGGACAGCTACGAAGGCTTGTAGAAGGATGACTTGCGTACGTTGGACCTCTTGGATGGAGCTTACTTAGCTACATATCTTCAGCGAGGCTGAAGGTGTGGATACTGTCCTCCGCCACCTTCTATGAATAACGAGGATCGGCCCTTGCCGCCCTTAGTACGTGCATTAAGATCATATCACGCACCCAGATATTGACAATAGAAATTGTCTAGACCGCGCAAAAGCCACTTCAACTCCGCCCCCCCCCCCCCCCCCCCCCTCCGCTCCCCACATCTGCCACTGATTATATGGCGGAGGCACATGCGCTGGTGTGCTATTCATCGGCAGCTGAGCCGCATGTTCTTATATGTGGTTGCGTGAACAACTAATTAAACCTAGCGGATCGGCTTTGACGGCGTCTAAAAGAGACAAGTAAAAGGATAGCGAACTTCGCACCTAATTACGCCTTTACAGACTAACACAAACGCAAATAAGTGGCGTGGATTTGCCAGAGTTAGAACATAACACTCGCGCACCAAATGCTGAAAAAACAAACAAACAAAGAATCAACCCTTGTCGCATATGACTTGTGCGGCAAGAGCTGATTTTATCACAGCTGGTTTCTTTCCTGCTTGACTTTTTCCTCGGTTTATTTCTGATTTCTTGTGTTATCTACTTCCCATGATTAGGTGCGCATAAAAATACGGCCTGCGGAGAATAAACTCAGTTCAAAATTTTAGGCTTGCCCGTGAATGTCTCGCGTTATGCACTCTTTGTGTTGTCTGTTCTGGAGTAAGCGCACCCCTATGTCGTTATGAACGACCAACTAGTCTCCTTTAAAGCACTGCTGCCGTCTGTTGGTAGCCAATGACCTCTTAACTTTAACACTTCCAGCCGGCAGTGTTAACTCTGTGTGCATGTACTACCATAAAAAAATGAGATGAATGAAACGAAATAAGTAATTGGCAGAAAGCAAGCGGCAGTCTTAATCGAGCTCAATTGCGGTGACAAAGGGCATGTAGAAGGGTTTTTGGCATTCGGTTACCATTACTAGTAAAGAGTCGGTTAAAGCTAAATCGATCGTGTCATGTTTTTACTTCACTGGCGTCAGGCTAATTCGTCCAATAGTATAGGCCCCTGCAGTAGCACTTCTCCCCAACAATCTGCCGGGTGCGGTGGCGCCAGAAGCGCTTGAACATTGTGCATAGCATTCGTGAGAGCAAGTGCAAGGACGACGAATAGTGTTGTGCAAACGAGACATTTTTATCTATTTGTTATTGTAAACAAAGTCCTGTGAGTTGTAATTACGTAGCATATTAAGAGATGTTTTTCATTACACCTTACGCTGCACTCGTAGCATGCAAAGCTGGGACATGCTTTTTCCAGCGGTTCTTCACCCGTTTAAACTTTACCTTCTTAGCTATACTTGGCATATCAAAGTTTATCTCATTGTCTCACCTCCTTGGCTACCACTACCAGAGAAGGACGTTTTTTTCCACCTACTAGCCCTGCTGACGCAGGTGTCAGCTGGCCACCGATGATAAAGCGACCAAAGGTAGAATCCGGAAAACGCATCGTTACCCATTCTGATGACCCACATTCGTCGGCGGCATGATGTTCGACACACAACAACAAGAGCACCGAGGAAGATTGCGGCGCGTCGGATCCGGTACGCACCCAGGTCGCAGCCGTGCGGAATGGGCTTCTGGCAGTTCGCGATGAGCACGGCGACCGCGGCGACAACCGAGCACGTCCACAGCCTACGGACCACACCGCCGCCGAGCCGCCGCATCGCTCCGCCACCCACGCTCCGGTGCCGCTGCCTAGCCGATGCTACGGTGGCGCCGTTCTTGCAAGGGAGACCACAAACAGCACTGCTATCCGCGCGTGTGCTTCCTTCCTTTCACCCTGCCTGCCTTCCTCTCCTGTCTTTTCCACCGTCGGCGTTGTCTTGTTTAAGCTTTAACCGGGAACACTTGTTGATCATGAACGCGATTTGACCGCATGCAATTACTACTAGCCCTCGCGATATTAACTGAGCACCCGCGTTCGTCCTTTAATCTAGTCTGGCTTCGTGCTCCCACTCTTCCTTATTCTACTCTTCTCCTTTCTCATTTTGTTCTCCCCCTCCCAGTTCTTAATGTTTTGCCCCATCTCGCTTTCTTTGTATTCTCACCCTCACTTTACTCTGCCTGGAATCTCAATTTCCTCGCCAACCTGTTGCTTCTTTTCTGTTGCCTCTTTCGTTTGCTACTTCTGCGAACACCTGATTCCTTTTATATTGCCTCCTCGCTCACGTAATTCACGTTTTTATTTTTGATTTACTGTCTCACTTTCGATCCTTTCAGCCTCCCACCTGGTTACCATTTCCTTCACTCGATCTATAACTAGTATTTCAATCACTTTATTCGGGGCTTCCATATGCATACAGAACCCTTATCAACTCGGCCGTTCTGTCGCCCGCTCTCGGAGAAGGACTGAAAGGAGGAAACAAGAAAGAAAGACGAAAGAACGAAAAATGTAAAGAACCGCAAGGGAACAGAGAAAACTCCGGCGGGAAGCTTCGAAGAATCGCCGCCTATTGAGCGGTCTCCATCGTCTGCCGTCGTTTCAAAAGTGCCTCTGTAAGACGCGCCTGTCAGAGCGATCCTTACTCCGGAGTGGGGAGGCAATTTACGGACGTCAGGTGCGATCCGAGCTACGAACACACACACGACGTATCACGGCTACGGCCGCCCGCGCTGCTCGTACTTGGGTCCCGAGAGGATGAGAGCCGCTCGTAGCGTTTTCTCTTCTTTTTATCAATCCCGAGTGCGATGCTTTTTGCCTCGTTCTACTCGTTTTGATCATTCCTTACGCCGATATCAATTCCACCGTGTGCGCGGAAAACCAGGGAGATTCGTGTATACGACCGGCGTATAAAGTAATTCTTCACCGCGACGTCAGCCAGGGCGCGGCGCGAGCGACGCGCACCGTTTGGAAGACGCGGAAACCTTGTCCTTCAAACGTGTAGCCCTGTTGATCGCACACGGTTTCATTTCTGTCGCGGTGAACGCGAGAGCGATGTGGCATGGATGTCGGTTAGCCGAACGTCTTGAGACGCACGCGCTATCGACCTAAAAGGGTACAAAAACACTTGTGGGACCTGAGTGCATGGAAACGACAGTGTCAGACAGAGCAGCTAGTAAGAAAACTTCTGGCGTCCCGCATCGCTATTTGAGCGCCATACTGACGTAGAATGGATTTCATCGTTGACAGTGTATACCCGTGGAGGTACATGAAACGCTGCACTCTATACGGCACGAAAATAGATTCTTTTTCTACTTCTCGAGAACTATGAACTACACATGCAGCTGCCGCTATGGAGCAGCAAAGCGCGTAAGGGCAGAAAACGCAACTGCAGAGAATGGAAAGCGGGCTACTTCGTCCCCAATATCGGGCCAACAAGAAGCGCTTTGTTCAGGTCGTCGCTGGCTCAGCGCAACACCGCTTAGGTCGTGCAGCACTCGCTGCGGCCCGACGTATGCGCCCTACATAACACACGGCGACGTCTCTGAATGCCCCGATTCTTCCAGGCCATTAATCACTGTCTCATTTTATCGGCGCTTCCTTTTTGTTTCAGGTTTTACGGCGGCTCCTGTCGGACTTTTTCCAAACGCACGGCTCACGACGGTATTGCCCAGGAGAACCGTAAGGCCCGACGAAAGGAAGATTCGGACGCAGAGCGGATGCCCAGAGCAGCTCAGTCCGTGCTCGGGAGCGCAGTTTTTCTCTGTTTGTATTTAGATATCTCTTTATGCCTCTTGGTTCTTCATGCAGGCGCGCTCGTTTTATCCTCTGCCGTTAGGCGGCGCTGCCCGGGGCTGAACGGCACAATATGCGCACTCCATTTTCCCTACAGAAGAAGCGGAAAGGAATAAAGTGCGCCCGACTAAGAGGTAGGCGTTGTTTTTGCGCTCGCTTCTTCCCGAAAAAAAAAAAATGAAGCTTATTTTTCTCGCTCTCTTTATAGCGATGACTGCTATGCTTCGAGTACGGCGCGCTGCTCAAAGCCAGGAAACGGGAGCTAAGACCACGTCCAGTATTCGTTGGGCGAAAAAACGAAAACAAAACACAACAAAAGAGAGAGGGAGAGGGCGGTAGTAAAACACACAAAGCAGTGGGAACCGGTGCACGGAAGCTTTTGTTGCTCGAGTATTCACGGAAGGTGGCGTGATTCGCAATCTTCAAGCGCCTCATTTCTGCCAGAATGCTCTCTGGGCGCGGATGTTTTTTCCAGTGATTTGGCCGGCGCGGGCCGGATGAAAACAGCGCGTGCCTGTGTTTTTTCGTAGCCTGCCTCCGCAACGTCGAGAATCAGCGCGAACGAAAAGAAGGCTTTGAAGAGCGCATAGCTAACAATGCATGAAGCGCGCGTGACGGAGACATGAAGCAGAAACCATGCTGAAGCTACTGCTCTTGATGCGTCAGCGAAAGCGCAGCATGTTGCCCAACGACATAACTCTCGTGGTAGCTAGCCCATAACTGGAACGGCAAAGAATAGATGAGGCAGGAGATCGGGCCAGGTTCTGTCTATAATTGAATTGTTAATAACGGTTGCACATGTATTTGAGTGGTTCACAGGAGTTTCGGTTTCTGGCTTCGGGGGGTTTAACGTCCCGAAGCAACTCAGGCTATGAGGGACGCCATGGTGAAGGGCCCCGGATAAGTTCCTTCTGAAATATGAGTTCAGCCTGTTCTGCCTGGAATGGAAGTCGTTTAGAGATGGGACAACTTGTTTTATGGGGAACAGCAGGCCACTGCAGTGTCATTTCCGTCTAGGTAAGTGGAACTTCCGGGGTGTGCGTGGGTGTGAAGTGGGACCGCAGCATTTTTCTGTCTGCAGTTGCATGAACGTTAAGCATTTCGCCTACGGGGAGCTACATGGTGTTTGCTCATGAAGGTTCGTTGAACACCACATTATGAAACTGACGAAAAGCTACAGGTGCCCGGAGCCTGCTTGTGCTTTCACTTTTTCTTCCGCAAGTATCCCGAGCCATTTGCAGCGCAGAATGACTCCTCGCCGTTAGACAGCGTCGTTCATAAATGCTTTTAAGTTCTTGGTGCGCAGGAATAGCGCCGCTTAGTTGTTCTCTGCACCAGCCTCTTCAGCCCTTTCCCATATCGTCGAGACGTTTCCCATATCGTCGAGAAGTAGCGATTGGTTTTCTTTTCTTTCCGTGACCAATGGTGACGGGTCTCGTTCTCGCATGTTTTTTGAAGTGAACAATATCCTTGGTCACCCCCATATGCGATTCATGCTGGAAAATATCGGCGCAGGGGCGAAGTTCTCATGAGTTAGGTATCAGGTCTCACCCGCGAGCTCTACGCAGCCGTGCCGGTTGCATTTGGATGGATGGATGGATGGATGGATGGATGGATGGATGGATGGATGGATGGATGGATGGATGGATGGATGGATGGACGGACGGACGGACGGACGGACGGACGGACGGACGGACGGACGGACGGACGGACGGACGGACGGACGGACGGACGGACGGACGGATGGACAGATGGACGGACGGACGGACGGACGGATGGATGGATGGATGGATGGATGGATGGATGGACGGACGGACGGACGGACGGACGGACGGACGGACGGACGGACGGACGGACGGACGGATGGATGGATGGATGGATGGATGGACGGATGGACGGACGGACGGACGGATGGATGGATGGAAGGAAGGAAGGAAGGAAGGAAGGAAGGAAGGAAGGAAAGTCCCCTTTGAAACGGGATGGTGGAAGCTACCACCATGCAGGGCTTTTTTCCTTTATATTTCTTTAAGGATTCTGTCACACTTAACAGTATTATCCAAAAATTTACCACTTTCATTTGAATACAATTTATAATCCTGACTTTTGACCGTACGTCACAGCCCTGCTTTCGAGCCATCAACGTTCCAATCACTGTTTGCTAACTTCTGCCGCTGATTCATTCACACGACCTTATATTATCTCTAAATCCTGGGGCATCGGCACAGTGACTGTTCCTGCGTCTGCATTCGGATGTATCTACCACAGTCTAGTATGAGATGTTCAATTTTTTCAAATAATTTATCAAATAAACCGAAAACGCCATATACCAGAATTTTCTGTGGTAAAGAACCCCAGGAGGCTGACACTGACATGGAGCCTTCCTCTAAGGAACGCCATAGAGATCACAGTTTTGACTTGGCTCGTAAAATTTCATCACGCAACCGCTTCACAGCAGAAAAATTACGAGGAACTTTAGCGGCTAAAGTGGTGAAAGGCGAAAGCCTGAGTGCTGCATTCTGCTACGCGATTGTTCACTTCCCATTTTGTTGGTGCATTAATTAACTGCTCATTAATGACGCTTAAGGGGACAGGGTAAGCAAAAAATCTGAAAAATATCAATTTTCAGTTTTTTGCTAAATATGAAATTACATTCTTTTCTGCATCGTTTGATGTATCACACTTCATCCTGCGCACTTTATATCAACCTGAAAAAGCTATCTGAAAGCAAACCGGTCAGCGACACTCCCCTTTACCAGCGATGTGTTTTTTGCCGTTTTTACTAAAAACTAAAAAAAACTCGAAATGTTACGGAATTTAGCTGCAAGAGAAAGCTCTCTGGTAACCATCCAAGCTCTCTGGCTACCATTCAAGCTCTCTGGCAACCATCCAGAACCCAAACGGGTCCTGCAACAACGTCGTATGGTAGTGTGCTCAAAAAAATGCCTTTGCGGGCCTACAGTCAATGAAGATTGCTACATTAGATGCTGTTCTGACCTTCAATGACGGCGCCATCACAAGAATTAAAGTTCTTGAGGAATGTGGACTGATTCCGGGCAGCAACACTGTCCGCTGGCTGAAGCAAGTCGATCGGCGTCGAGTTTACTTTGCCAATCGAGCTACGCAGCAACTGACAAAACAGGCACGAGAAGCTAAACTGCAGGAAAAGAAGCACCAAGCTGACCTAGATGATAACTATGCAGCTGGTGCCTACAGAATAAATTGGTCAAAATAAGTTGACTAAGTCGAAATCTTGGGATTGGAGGTTTTGTTTACTTTAAACTCAGTTTTCTCAAAACAAGATTTTTTGTTACGTCGGTACCATTATTTTCTAAATGACAATAGATATCAAGCTGATTTTTTCTGTGTATACAGTACATATATGTGGCAATTTACTGTACCAAAAGTATCAGCGTGCAAATAATATTGTTTGTTTTAAAATAAAAATATATACAAAATTTGGTCAAAATTAGGGTGTATAAAGTAAAAAAATCACTAATAATTTCATTTCTCGTATACTAAAATAATTTTGGTACAGCGGCCAGAAGATAAAATACTGAACAAAATGGCATAAATATCTTGCTCCTATCTTTATTAGTTGCTGAGAAAAGTGTACCACAATATGCCCCAAAATACATGGGAAAGATGGGGCTTACCCTGTCCCCTTAAGCTTCGCCTTTAGGTGTTGATCGCGACAGCGCGTTGCAGCGCTGCCAAGGAGTCCACGGAACGCCACCATCCGTTCGGCGCGATGCCTTGCCCTTTGAACGCAACGCTTTTTGTGGAAAGGAAATGGCGCTGTAATTCTGTCATCTCGGTGGACACCTGAGCCGCACCGTATAGAAAGGGAGGAAGTGTGAGTGAAAGAAGAAAGCGGAGCCGCAGTGAAGAAAATGAAAATTGTATTTCAGGAGAGGAAATTACGCATTAACTGTCTTACATATCTCAGTAGACACTAGTCGAAAATTGTATTTGAGGAAAGGAAGTTGTGCAGTAACTGTCTCACATATTTCGGTGGACACCCGTCAAATTTCGCGCGTGTTGATGTCACGACAATTTGGACCAATCTGAAACGCGGACAAATACGCCTTGCTCGTCGGTAAATTGGTTTTTGAGGAAAGGAAATGTATCTGTCTCGCATATCTCGGTGGACACCTAAACCTCGCCGTAACGGGAAGGGAGGAAGATGGGAGTGAACGAAGACACCGTATTCACTAGACGCACCTTTGTTCAGTCCAAACCATCGAGCTGGCATGGCGGAGTGGTAGCGTGCTCGACTCGCACTGCGGAGACCGGGGTTCGATTCCCAAGCTCGGCCAATTTCTTACTCGGTTTTATTTATTTATCTGGTCTGACTAGAAAGTTTAATTGGATTAATTGGGTAAGTAAGCAATTAACTAAACTCAGTGAAACTTACTTGGAGCATCACTATACGATCCCTATAATTGGTTGCATTGTTAGTAGCCAAAGTAAAATTGGCCCCGTTTGAAATTCGCGCACTGTGACGTCACGACCGTTTCGACCAACTGAAAAGCGTGACATTTCTGTCGACAGCTCCTGCTTACAACGATGAGGCATTAAAGGCTTCCGCCTTAAAAGAAGCGCACACCAATGAACTACACTACTGAGCAGCGCCCTATACTGAGTGCAGGCGCGATAAGCGGGCACAAGCGACGTGGAGACACGTTCAATACAACATGCAACGCGCAAGATGTAGCAAAGTGTTTCTTCATGACGCAAAGAGCGGCCATTGGTGGCGAAAAACTGCCTATGTGCCGCTGAAGAGGGGTGGGCTTTTGATTGGTTGCAGCGCTTCCAATCACTTACTACTAAGAGGAAATTCTGATTCGGTAGGCATTGCCAGCCGAAAGCGCGTTGCAGGTCGTGCAGTAGATGTAGTACGAACTGTAAATATTCGTACAGACCATGAAAAAGACACAACTGACAATAGCCAATGAAAGATGAAGAGAATGAGCAGGCTTAATACCAGATAAGAAAATCTAGCATTGTGTAGCACAAAGTGGAAAACCCAAGAGAGATGGTAATGATACCATTATCTGCAAGGAAACAGACGAACAGCGCATTCTGCGCTTTACTTGCAGATTACTGCCTTGTGATAAAAATTGTTACGCTGGCCAGTTTGTATGCTCTGCCGACACGTCCCAACCGGAGCGTTCCTAATTACACGCATACAGCGTGTGTTACAAACGGTTCCTTAGGCCGTAACGAAGTGCTAAGGCTTGTCTGACGGGATGGCTACCCTAAATGCATCTGCGGCACCATTCCTACACACAAGGCGATATACTCAACTGCATACTTTTCACCGTAGCTCTAGGCAGGTACAGACGCGTACAAAAGTTTTCGGGGCACACAGATCGCGTAAAACCATAATTTAATCTCTGCCTAGAAGCGCATCCAGTCATTGACGGGTCTATTGGTCACGGAGACAAGTGCAAAGCCCACTCCTCAGTTCTTGGCTGATGATCTCCCTTCCTCTTTCCCCTTTCCCATGTTCAGGGTAGCATACTGGGCGTCGCCTAGTTAACATCTCTGCCTTTCCGTTCATCGTTCTCGCTCTTTCTGCCCCACCGTGGTGGCTCAGTGGTTACGGCGCTCGGCTGCTGACCCGAAAGAGGCGGGTTCGATCCCGTACGCGGCAGCCGAATTTTGATGGAGGCGAAATTCTAGAGGCCCGTGTACTGTGCGATGTCAGTGCACGCTGAAGAACTCCAGGTCGTCGAAATTTCCGGAGCCCTTCACTACGGCCTCGCTCATAGCCTAAATCGCTTTGGGACGTTAAACCCAAATAAACCAAACCAAATCTCTCTCTCTGCTGAGAGCGCCAAACAACTAAGCTTTGTTGCAGTTTTCGTCTTCTTAAACTTTGATGCATTTTACAATTTACTGCAGTAGATGGGAAGCCATGAGCTTGAAGTGGCCACTTCCATAAGTGTGCCGTTCTCATGCGCTCGCGAGCCTACCACAGACGTCTCGAAGTCGTCCCCTCCTGCCTCTAACTTCCACACCACGGGATAGCAGCACTAACACAGAGCCCAGCTTCCACGCAGCGCACTTGGTACCCGCCCGTGTTGCGCCACGAAAACGTTGCACACCGGTGCGTTGTGAGGAGTACTTCGGCTGCTGGGCAGACACCGTTCCGTCCTTTATTCATGAGCCCGCTCCTACCGGAACAAGGCAGGCCTGTTGGCGGGGCGAAGAAGAATCGATCGGCATAGCCTCACGATCGGGTGAGTGCTCGCGGGTTGCGGCCGTTCGGTTTAATTATGAATTTTAGCCGTCGCGGTTTGCGACATTCACCGGACGGTGGGCGGGGACAATGTTCCGGCATGCTGGCAGGGACAGTGTCCCCCTGCACAGCTCTACAGAAGGGAGACGCTCCACTGGGGAGGAGACGTCGTCGTGGCAACAGCGAATATTCGGCTGCACGGCTAAGGCCTCTTCTGACGGTTTCATTATGACAGCACTCTACGTCCATCGAGAGATTAATTATTGGCACTTTGTTCAGCCCAGGAATATAAATTAGGACCGGTAGTTTGCAGAGCAAAGCCCATACCGAAAGACAGAGAATAGAAGAATATGCAAAACAGAATAAAAGAGAGGATGAGAGAAAGGGGAAGGGTATGCAATATAAAATGCATTCTTTTCTCACACGAACTGATAATAGATCCGTTCCGCGTCCACGTTAATGCGATGAGATATTTTTTCCCTGTTCGTGCTTGACTAAATCTGATGAAGGCAATAAGCTGGCTGGCTGATGGAGAAGGCGGATACAATAAAGACGCGCGAAGATGATGCTTTGTTGACATCAATGACTATATTGTTGATTTCTCTCAGCTCTGTAACTTTACTGAGTTTTAGTTTGACGCGGCGCATGGTTAAATTTAACACGAATATCTGCACCGCTTCTGAGAGAAAGCGGAATTAAACTGGTGTACTTATTACAGTGTTACCCTTATTTACACTCCCCTTCGCTTAGTAAGCTTGAATCGCATCCTGTCAGATGCTTGGTAAGAACATGATGTGTCTTGTGTCACGGGAATAGCGCAGTGTCTCTCCTATTATTGTTACTAAAGGCATAGATAGCATCTTAAGCAAGTATTAGTACTTTTATGTCTTACTATTATGTCATTATGGCCCAGGAAATGATTTTCTCAACTGAGTTCGTCAATGTAACTTGCGGCATTATGTGCGCCGTTCACTACCATTACTACGTCTATTACTGCTGCGCTGCTTCTGCTACTGCTACAGCTAGTAACAACGACAATAAGAAGAATAATATAGTAACAATGACTTTACTGTAAGTTTGCAGCCGAAAGTTCGCCGCAGCTTCGACCATTGAGGAGGACGAAGGGGTAGAATAAAAACGCCATTAACATCTAGCCAAAAGCGTAGCCATGATGGCAACAGCGAAGCCTCATGAGGGGCTGACCGTTAGGGCTTTCAGCTAGCATTACGGCTTCTAGGTTTCCCCGCGCTATTCATGGTTACGGAGAAGCACCGCTGTTGTTACTCCGCGTACAACGGCTTTCTTCCGTTAGGAGGAGCGGCCCGGCTAGGATATATCGGATTCCAGAAAGAAATCCACCCTTCTTTGCCAGAAATGAGGGACCCACAGAGAAGAAAAAAAAAATAAACGCGGTAATGGAGTAGTCCTAATAATACCGCAAATGTAAAGAAGCTCTCACGAAGTAACCAACCGAGAAACAAGAGCGTTGTTTGTTCTCTTTGTTAATCATTTCTAGTTAGGTGCAAATATGTGGGCTCCTTTTTCGCCTCGAACTCACCTGTTCGCCCTGGATGAAGGCATACTTGCGGGAAATTTTTTCCCCTCATGCTGCTGTACAGACTAGCAGCAGAAGAAAACAATGTTTCCTGTTGGTTTGGTAGCGTTCAAAGATCCATGAATTTTTGGGCGGAGGCCTGAATATTCATAGATGGATATTTACCTGCCAATAGCAGCAACCAATTAGTGTCTTTGTCACCTAGCACTGAGGCGAAGAAGGGAATCTAACAATGCAAGGGGTCTGTCAAGTGAGGTAGCTTGCTGAGACACCAAGGGCATCATGGTTCGGGCATGAAATCTATTGAAATTTGTCAAATTCCGCCGCAGACAGCATGATCAACGACATTAAGGTATAGATGCGGCGACAGGCCCACTTATTCAAATGTTAAGCGGCTTCTGTCTAGAAAAGATTACAGCACCGAGGAAACGACGCCATTGTTACTCGTTAAATTTAAATTTTCAAGTAGTGTAAGAAACTTGAGGGGGCTGCTTAGAAAATACAATTGGTCCGAAATGAGTGGATACGTCAGCACTGAGAGGTAGTCAAATATTTCGAGTGGTTTCGCACGCCGCGTAGCAACACAATTTTCGTAGACCGAAGGAAAAAGTCTGAATTCCCCAAGAAATGCTAGTGCAATCCGAGAAAAGAAGGCAATGGCCTCTGAAAACAGGACAGAGGAAATACTGAAAAAAAAAAGCCTTTCGTCGCATTCAGAGGTATCCTTGTAGAGAAGGCTAAAAAGACATTGAAAACCTTCTAGTTAGTCAAATGTTTAGGGGAATTCCCCAAGGTGGAGTAGATTTGTAATAAGGGAGTAATTGCTCATTGACGTCCACCCGAGCGCAGCCATACGGCTACAAAGGAAAGCTATACAGCTTTCTCAGAAACTTCGTAGTTAAAGAAAAGTCCGTCCTGGTCCGGGGTTCGAACCCAGGACCACCGCTTCACCGGAGCAATCGCTCTACCAATTGAGCTAACCGGGACGGCAAGCTTATGGTAGGGCGAGAGCGAATTGATCAATAACTCAGTTCCCACTTCGAGTTATTGATCAATTCGCTCTCGCCCTACCATAAGCTTGCCGTCCCGGTTAGCTCAGTTGGTAGAGCGACTGCTCCGGTGAAGCGGTGGTCCTGGGTTCGAACCCCGAACCAGGACGGACTTTTCTTTAACTACGAAGTTTCTGAGAAAGCTGTATAGCTTTCCTTTGTAGCCGTATGGCGGCGCTCGGGCGGATGCCAATGAGCAATTACTCCCTTATTAAAAACCTTCTAGTTGCTTAAGCAGAACTCCATTCGGCGCTGGCTCCGCCGGAGGTGTTGAATAGCTGGGGATATTGCTGCTGGGACACTGTGCGATGCGTTGCCGGAGTCGTTTGTTGTTTTGTGCACTTGCAAAGTCAAAGAGCTGAAAAGCAGATACGATTAAAAAAAAAAACATCAAATGACTCAAATTGAGGATGCTATCGTAGAGAGTGACGCAAAATGGGAAGCTACTGAAGATCCTAAACAGACGCAGCATACCTGTCGAAGACTGCGGACTCCGCCTCTCAAAAAAGTCATGACTTCCCTTGGAAATCGACCCGACCACAATGCATTGAAGATAGATAAACACGAAAAAAAAAGAACAGCGAATGCTAAGCCGCCGTTCGAGATTCAATTGCACGTCTTTCTGCTGGCGGATAATGTAGTCGCCACAAAAAGCGCACCCGAGACCCGGGATAACGACCAGCAGTGCGCGCGTAAGCCGATTATCTCTCTCATCTGCATATGAAAGTCGCGGCGGCTAGCCTCGCGATTTATTCCCCAAGCAAGAGAAGCACGAGAAGCGCGATGACGTCTCCCCCGTTGTTTATGACGCGGGATTCCAGTCGCCTAATTGGATTCATTTTTGTGCCTTCCGGTTACTCCGAGGGAGAACAACTAATTTCATTTCGTCACAAAAGGGTCGCAATAGGGTAAATGTTTAAAGCGCCATCAGAAATTTGCCGCATCAAATGCAAGGAAATGCAATTTAGTTTTGCTTAACGCTAGAAAAAAAAATGCTTTCCAGGCCAGTTTATTCCTGCCACAGAGCACGAAGAAGCTCGAAAATCAGTGCTTACAAGAGCTTCACATTATTAAAGCGGGAGACGGAGACACTTCTTTGCGTACTCACTGATCTTGTTCGAAAGATCGAAACATTGCGAGGAAAGTGAATGGCATTGCAATACCAGGCATATGGAAAGGTCTTTTGTTGGTCATTATCATCATCAACAGCCTGACTAGGCCCACTGCAGGGCAAATGCCTCTCCCATGTCTCTTCGGTCACCTTGTACATTTAGTATCTCGCATAATTAGCTGACGCTAACAGCCTCCTCTAGCGAGAAGTGCCTAGTAGTTCACTGTTATGAAGCAGTTAATGGCCGGTCGTGTAAAAACTGAAAGCAGAATGCGGAGTCGAGCGAAACATATTAAAATTTAATTAGTAATTCATAAAATTTTATTACAATATAACCTATACAATTTTCATTATACTATCATTAGACTATAATCTAACGAATTATAATTTAACACAATATAAATTAGTGTTTCACGAACGTGACAATCCATGCGATGTGCATAAACTCTATAGTCACTAATGAACAGTTTTTCCTGACATGCTGCAGTCATTTCTCAGTACCTAGCCCAAGCACCTGTTTTTCTGCTTACACTGACAAGCACAAGCACCAGGTACGGGAGAAGTGCAGATGTTTATAGGTAGATCAAACTCGCCTTGCCACTTTTGTGAGCAACAACGAAGAGCAAGAAAGGTACTCAAATTTTCTTGCCTTCAAAAAGCTATAACCGCTTTGACTATAACGACATCCACTGTTGAAACAAAAAAAAACAACTTGTTACAAGCGTAAACTACGTATTGTACTACCAAGTACAATACCTCAGCAAGGCGGAGATGCATTACTACAAAAGAAGGGTATCTCACGGGCAGACCGCTTTGACAATAACGGCATTTACTATTGAAACAAAAAAAAAACCACTTGTTCTAAGCGTAAACGACGTATTTTACTACCAAGTACAATATCTTAGCAAAACGAAGATGCATTATGAAAAAAGTTGAATATGTCACTGGAGCTATCTTACAAATCGTGTCGTCTGATTGATCTCTTTTCCCGGCACTAGTCTCTTTTTTTTCTCTTTTTCTACTTCCGTATTCAACCAACCGTTAAGCCCCGTAGCCTGCATAAACTATCGCAGACGACTGCTAAAACACTCGGCACAGGCAGACGCCAGCCGTATACGTCGTGCAAATTAGCCGCTAATGTACGTACTTCCGCAGAGACGGTCGTTTCTCGGCCCGCACCGTTAAACGCTCGACGAGCAGGAGCACTCCAACCTCGATCACCGACTGGCCGAACAGTCGAACAGTGACAATAAAGCGCCTTGAAAAAAAAGAAAAACAAGAAATGGCGGGAAAAGGCCGGCTGTGGCAGCAGTCATGAAGCTATGGCGCGTCCGGCGCAGATGCCGTGACAGATGCAGCTGTCTCCAAGAAGAAAGGCTGCCTAAGTACCCGCGCTGAATGCGACATCTGCGACGCCCATTGATGAGTCGGCGCTCCTGCTTTCGCTCGCGCCAAAGGAGGCTCTCTCTCTTCCGCCGCATCAGCGGCAACGCGGGCGGCGGCTCGCTTCTTCGAGCGCAGTCGCAGTATACTGCCAACCGAGCCACGAAGGTGTATACGGTCGTCAGTGGAGGAAACGCTTTTTTAATGCGAGCACCTGGAAGCCGCTAAATTCTGTGCCCGTAAGGAGCGCATGCACAGCATTAGTGCTCACAGTATGCTCCCATTTAGCACCCTGTGGTACATAGTACAGCACACTGTAGTGCACTACTAATGAGTGTAAATGCTCCAAGTATAGCAATACATAGCAGTGCTTACGTAGTACACAGCAACTGAGTGCAACTAATGTTTCCATTAAAGCAGTACATACTAGTGCATACTGTAGTGCACTGCTATTGGGTGGATATAGTCGTCCCTTTAAGCAGTACATTATTTCTCTGCAGTAGATCTCTCATTAGTGTTTCTATCAATTATAGTGACGAAGCGCGTGGTTTACGGCACTGTTTGCGCTGCGGAATTGAAGTGTGCATGCCTAAAAAGGGGCTCAAAAATATGCGATTGACCCAAGCACTTTTCATGTTAGAGCGTGGTTTTCACAGAAGTTTTACAGGCGCAGAGCGCCAAATGTACCAAAGCCAACGCGCTTTTAGAAGTACAGTCGTTCTTGAAAAGCTGCATCTGTCTTTCTAGCCTGTTAATGTTCTTTAAATATAGGCTGCTTCGGTTGGGGCACTCGAATAATTAATCTAGGCCAAGATTATTTGCTAGCAGGCTCAGTCCTGAACGGCGACCTGAAAAGTTGTTTGAAAATATCAATGGCGTTGAGAGGGATTGTTTGCCCGAAATTATTTGGTCCAGTTACACGATGAGGCTGCAAGGGTTTTCCTAATTTATAACGATACGGTGCTCGAAAATCTCGCCACCTGTGCAGAACCTAGAAAATGTTATATAACATGCCAACAAACGTCTTACAAAGCTACTTGTAGGCTGCGGATCGAAAGCGAAGAAAATTTTGTGCAAGCGAAAAGACCAGGACTTGGGGATGGTAGCTGGGTATTGATAAGAAGATTCGCTACAAGTGCCCGATAGTACTCCTATATTGACTAAAATTGGCCCGCCACCTCTAAAAGTGGCGCTTGCCCCCCCCCCCCCCCCCCCCTCCCCCTCTTGATGTCTTTGGTTGCACGACACTGAATTTCATTTTGGCAGAAATAAGAAAATTTCAGCTTTGCGTTTAGAACTGTCATCATTATCCGCCGACCGAGCTGGTTGTACCAGAAATTCATAGTTCTCCTCGCCGCTTTACTTATGGAACCCAAAGCTGACACAGGGGCAAGATGTTGATAAATAGAACGCCTTTGATTCTTTTTCAAGCATCTAGGGCATAGTTCATGTTTTGTAATCTAGATGGCGAAACAGAGGCTACTCATTGGCTCCTCCGCCTAACCGGCGAGCCGCCAATAATAGTCAGTTGAAGAAGTGTGTTCGAATGAGGCGGAAGCGCGCTCCTTTGGACACTTCGGCAGCGCTTCACAAAAAGGACGCTTCGGTGTTCCTTTCTTTTTCTCCTTTGTGCTTCTTATTGCTACCCTTTTGTTCCCTCGCTTTTGTATAAACAGGAAATTTACGAGTGCACAGATCACGTCGCGAACAAACTCTCAACGAACAGCAGTTCAGAGATCGCTGAGTAAAGAAACACTTGTCTTGAAATATATAGGTTAGAAATATATGGGAAATATATGAGGTATACAGGGCCACCGGTTACAGTGGCCAACGCTTCATGTATAATTTACCTGCAGCAGAATGTTTATTATTGACTATAAGTGACAAAAATCGCACCTTCATTTTGGATCCAACCGTTGTGCGCTTCCCAACTTCACTGCTTAGAAATCAATCGCGGACTTCGGGTGGAACTGAAAACAAGACACAAAAAAGGGGAACAGCGCAAACACGGGGCGAGGTAGAGACGAACCACAGAGCTTGTCTCGCCCTGTGTTTGCGCTGTTCCCCTTTTTTGTGTCATGTTACACCCGCCCCCCGCAGCAGCACCCTCGCCACTGGCAAAATAGCATGAGCCCCTTGTTAGGTGACACAGTATAAGGGAACCTTTAAATACCAAGGCCTTAGAAATGGCTTGTTTATACAATGACCAAACGTTTCTGCGCGCAATGCTTCATAGAAGTAATGAAATGCATGTAAACTCTCCTGGAGCTTCTGAAATGTATAAGTATCTGAAATATATAAAGTTAGGCTGACTGAAAGATATAAGAAGGACAAAACAAAATGTGAATTACTTGCGCGACATGGCACACCTTTCGCTAAATGCACAAGTTTACCCTAGCAGACACAGCTAACTGCGGAATATTGCTACATGCCGCACATTATATGGGTACATATAGACTAGCACACACGTTGCCCCGTGTTTTAAATAAGTTTCATGCTGCAATAGTTGATGTATCACGAGCATGCCGCAAAGATATGCAGGATGTATGTGCTACTTTCTAGATTTCACCTTTGCTTTGACTGCTTCTTTCCCTCTTTCGTTAAATAAAGTGCTGACCTGATTTGAATAATCAAAGACTTGTTTTTGTAGGAAGGGCATTTTTTCTGTTCCTTTTGTGTTATCATTTTAGTGTGCGCTTCATTCATTATTGTTTTTTCTAATGATGCACCAGCCATTTTTGACAACCATTGTTTAAATTTTTGCGATGCTACTTGTGTACGTAATTAGAATGTTGCCTGTTGCCCTGCAATGTAGGGGCCGAGGGGAATGTCAAGCCACAATTTGTGGCTTTTTTCCCTCAATCCTCACTATGTGTACATAGGAAATAAAAATTGACGTTTCTTTATTTCTTTCAGTGAAAGATCGCTGCTTGGTGAAGATAGCTGCTATCCAGTGCAATTTCATGAGGCACTCAGAACTCGCATCATGCAAGGCCTTCACGAAGGCACTACCAAAATTAAATCCACCCAGCTCCGCCCAGTAATCTACGAGCGTTCCTGTGAAGCCACCTCCGGCGCACATGAGGGCGAGCTGCATGAGTCAGGCTGCTCCGAGAGCGTGTCAAGAATAGCCCTGGCTGCACCTGCCGCAGCAAATTTCGCTCGTCCGGCCGCACACGAGCAGCTCAAATAAACAGACCTTCGCGGGCGGCCGGTGCTGCAGACCGCGGCGCGTACACGTCGACCGGCCACACGCCGCCAAGGGTAGCTGCTTGGCAACGGTGGAGGCTGCATAACCGCTGCACCGGAGGGCCTGCTCGATCAGACATGGGCAATTTCGTCGGTTCACGGCACCACAACGGACTAAGTTATTCTCGGAGGACGTTGAATAGAAGAAAAAAACAACTATTTCTTGAACTAACTTCTGAGTATGAGGTACGGTGGCAGTGAAAGTAAGTACAGCGCGAAGAAACGTATTCAGTGCGAGACTACTTCCTGGGAGGGCATTTAGTTCATTACGAAGCGAAGATACGAGCAAGATTCATCCCGGTTGTTATTCCGTTTATATGTATTTTTGTTTTGTTTTTGCGGTATCTCAGCCCTGATCTGACTGACCCGCGCAATCACTGAACTTTATACAGCTGTATCCGTAGCCCTCAATTCACACTCTCTTGAACTATCTCAGTTGGGACAAAGGCTAGTGAGAAATATTCTAGCTGAAAATGAAGGACAGAAAGGGGATATGGGAAGGACATGTAATCCGAAGAATAGGTACCCGACGGTCTCTTAGGGTATCGCAGCGGATTCGGACAGAAGATGACAGTAGCAGGAGACGACAGAGTCGGAGTTTAGCAGAACGTATTGGCTAATTTTCGCGGTTATGCGGTGGCGGTAGCTGACGCAGAGCAAGGTTAATTGGTGAGATATGGGAGAGGTCTATGTGGGAGAGCCGTTGCACTTGGACTACGTCGAGAAGAAGCGGCGGAAAGGTGAAAGGGAGGAGGAAGGAAAAGAATTACGGGTAGATACTACGCACGGCCTAGGGCATGAGCTTTTGCTGGCAGTCCACTTGAACTCTGGATTTCTATTTCTTAGGTGTCCATTGCACCTGCACACTACAGACACCACTGCCGCTGAATTATTGGGTTAAGTTGAGAAGTTTGTTGGGAGAGATAGAGGACTTCATTCAACAACGGGTCGTACAATTATGCAGGCGGATCGAAGAGGCTGGACAGCCATCCTGCTGCCCTTTTCCTGCCGCTTCTGGATAGAAACGAAGTGTAAAAACGTCATTGTACTGGCCCTTGTGCCCAATACCGATGAATTTATAGGCTGAATTTACAATGGGCTTCGATACAAGCAATATCAGGTGTAGTGAGGATTGGGCGCATGCGCGTTAACGTATCCCATCCGTTTGCAACTCATTGGGAGTCCTCCTAAGTTACGGATTACGTACCCAAGTTTAGCTTTGGTGGGTGAAAAATCATGTACATGTCTTTCGCCCTAGTGTGGTATCTTTGTATGCCAACAGGAACACAATAACGCAACGCAATAACGCAACGCAATAACGCAACGCAAAAATGTCTGGTATCATTACACGTTCGCCTGCGTTGTTTTTGTTTGTTTTATTTAAACAAGCTGTTTTCGCGATTATATGGCTACGAGAATATAAGCTAAATAAATTGGTAATTCAAGAAAACGGCAGTGCCATCTATTGCCTGACCTAATATCGAGCCCTCTGGTGTCCGCTGCTGCATCGCTTGGCTGTGGATAAGTGTCAGTTTGCGGGCAGCTACAATGGAAGATAGTTTGAATCATCCATAATTGACAGCAGATTCATGCTCACAATGAAAGCCTTGAAAAAACAAAGTGCAGAGACTGGTTGCGAGTGGCAGTTGTTAACTGCTTTGAACGCATTCCTCCGATTTGCTTCAAAAACTAGTTTTGCTCGTGTTTTTTTCTCTCCTCATTTGATTCAACGTACTACGATAGTGTCCAATCAGCCTCTTAAGGCATGAATATTTCGATACAGAACACTCGAAACACTCGCAAGGCCAGCTTGACGCTGTCGACCCCGCATGGAAAAACTTGCCCCCGCCCAGCAAACGCGAAACATGTTTTAAGTCTGAAGCTGCACTAAACGCACACTGGAGCAATTCCGTGAGCCAGCATAATGAACTTCGCCTGCGGTGGGTCGCAGCGGCATCACATCGGTCGAGCGACTGGACTCGTTGGTGGACGGTCCCAGACCGAGCGCGACTGGCGCTACGCTCTCTATGCTGAAATAGCGCCAGTAATCGCCTTTGTCGAGCGTCGTAAATCGCTGCAAGCTAAACAGGACCTTCTCGAGCCAAGCGTCGGTTTCTTTGAGCGCTTCGTAGACATATTTATTCCTACGTGCTCACAGTAGAGAGAACGGCCTGCTCACAAGAGCAACGTGGCATTTCTACCGTCACTGAAGAGAATGTTCTGGGCGCAATTAGGACGCGTCTTGCCGCGTATTACATCACAGGAGTCCTTGCCTTCACCACAGAGCTGTGACACAGTAGCGGCATGCGTCGCTTGCACACTTTGTGAGGGTACAAACAGCGAACTCGCTAGCCAGAGGATGAATGGTCTTGCATGCGGCTTATAAAATATTCGTTCATAAGTCACATGTGAATAAGCGTTGCTGCGTAGATGATGGAAGAACACGTACGTGGAACAGGCAATGAAAACCGACAGCTGAATGGCGAATTCATTCAGACGCGTGCTTTTGAAAATAATTGGCTCGGAGCGGCGATGTAGTCCCCCAATATTTTGTACGCCTTCTGCACAGCGACCTCAAGCAGTCGGACGTGGTATAAATCCCTCAGTGCGCGCAATGTGGTAGCGCATCTAAGTTCCTCGCAGAGTACATGGAGGAGGGCAACGGTTACCGAAACTAAGGAAACTGTAGTGCTATCATGTTTTATTTGTGAATTTATCAATGCGAATTTAGCAGTGTAAGCAATTTAGCATTTTCTGCCTGAAAGTTAATGGATTACAAAGAAGTCAAGCGTCTGTTTTCCCTACTCTTCTCTGCTTAACGAGGACCATGGTTCTGGCAGTCTTGAGGTCGCAGGTAACATAACAGGGTTCTCTCGCCGTATGATCCGTTTCCACGATGCACTTGCGGTAATACAGGACGTTCTGTGTCCGCCGCTGTGGACGAGGATGGCGCTGGTGAACGCTCTCAAGTTTAGGTTACACTACAAATAAATAGTAAAGAGAAAAAAACTGACCCCAACCAATATTTTAATTTTGCCCAACGTTTCGGGACCAACTCAGGCCCTTCTTCAGGGGTGACTAAAGTGTGCCAGCAGCAGCGGGGTGTTGCCTTCGCTCTCCTTTTCTTAGCACGTGGCGCAGTCCACTAACGTACGCAGAGGGGAGCGTTCCTGGAGTCCTATTCATCGCCGCCTTTGTGAGCCGGATGTGCCATGACTCCACACGTGGCAAAAAGTATCTCATAACGAATGCCTCATCGTCCACCACTGTGCGTTGAACTGGTGAAAATTGGTTTAGAGCATTCATTTCCACACTACCATGTAACAGAAGCAGAGGGTTAAAAATAACATTCCCCTCCCCACTTCACCGGGGCTTAGATGGGACACTGATGTCTGCCCCACAGCATCTTCTGTCTCCTCCTCCTCTCACAACCCCCCCCCCCACCCCCCCTCCTTATGGGAGCGCCCACCTCAAGTCACAAATATGCCGGGCCTAGCTGGGTAAAAGACAGCACACGTCCTCGCCAACGCTTTCTTATGGATCGCACCTCTATAGATGGCGTTATCTTCGAACAGAAAGTAAACGTTGGCCAAAGTATTCTATTTTGATATATTACACCGAAAGAGACGGTGGCGCAGTTTGCCTTAGAGGAGGCCTTTGATGGCGTCATGGTAGTAAACTGGGAGCGATATGCAAGCAGTGTTTGAGACAAATCCTGTGAAAGCAAAATAAAGGCTGAGTCTAGATGCATTGCATGGCTTCGCAAATCTCAGGCCAAACAAAGAGGCCGCATGTAATTAAACAAATAATAAATGCGCCAAACCATGCGTTTTTCTCTTTTCCCCGTGTCACAGGCAGACATCAGTCTCCTTTTCCGACGAGGGTAGGTTGCCTCTTAGGCTGTGTTTCCTTGTGCCGGCGTTTCATGTTCGTGAATCGTCTAAGGGGAGCAGGACGACGAGAACTGATGACCAGTTAAATTCTCATCACATTTGCGCACCGATATCTAGCCATTAAAACACGAACAGCAGATGCGTAAATGAATGCACTCGCCAACCTTTGCGATTCATAAAGACTGAGTAATACGGCTTAGAGAGGCTATGTACAAAAATACATCGCATTTGACAGTTAACTGAAAAGAGGAAGCACATACAAAAGCAGGATCGCCATATCTCCTTCGGGTTTGGACACAATGAAAATATCATGCGCAGGCAGCTCACGTTCAGGTGTATACAGTACATATAACTGTTTCGTCAAGATACACATGAGCAAGACCCCTTCGGTAAATAGCACATCTAAGTGGGTTATTTCCAGAAAAAAAGATACCTGCAGTTTTGTGTAGAAAGGTTCCTTAAGGACAGGATTTTAGGGTAGACTTCTAAACGCAATCAACCTTATAGAGTCACAGACGTGAAAAAGTGAATAAATAAAATATACGCACAAAAATCTTTAAATGAACAAAGGGCTGTGACAAAATAAGGTAGGTTTAGAAGTTGCCCTCAAGTGCAAGAAAGTGAATTCGCAGGATATACGCTAGTATCAAGGAAGACCCCATGGTGTATTACTGTTTGAGCATGCAAAATTCGAGGATGAGTAACTGACACAATTAGGCCTAGGTAGTATGAGTGGAAGAGCGCAGTGAATGCGCTTTCAAGAAATAAGAAAGTGCACCGTATTTTTCTACGGTTGAAAGCCACTGCATAGCTTGAAAACCATCTTGATATTGTAAGCACAACAGGCGACCTTCGTCTTCATCTGTACATATTCATCATCATCGCTCATCTTCTTCTTCGAAAGGCTGGTCTCCATATTTGCGGGTGGCATTAAAGCTCGTTCCGTCCTTTGCTTTGTTTCCCGGCTCACAATATTTATTTATAGCTATGCAGTATGTTATCGACCACTCTAGAGTGGACTCAATCATTTCAGTGCCCTGAAATGATTGACATTAAAGTGCGCTTTCGGAAAGATGATCAACATATAAGCGAATCAAAAGTGAAAATATCCAACTTTGTGGGACATCACTTGTTAACGAAGTGCTTTACTTCTATCTGCAAAATTGTTATCATTGAACGACTGACAGATAGTTATTCATCACATGTTGGAACTGCAAGAGGTGATAATTACAATTTGTGAAGTTAAATAGGCAATTGGCCACAGATTTGCGCTCTTCGCAGATGTCTAGAAATAAATTAAAAGACAAATGCGTTTGGCCTACGGCATTACTGGGCAACGAAATGTCTGATGTTCTTTCTTGGGCGCTTCTGTCAGTAAAAAAACTCAGAGTGACAAATTCAGTACCCATCATGAACCTGAAGGAAACAATTCGTTCTAAAGTAGTAGTGTTTCTCTTACATCATTGTAGTTGCCATAAGTATTTGAATAAATCAATAATTTTTCTTTATTTACAATTTTTGTGTACAGTCCCACACACTCTTTTTTAAATATTCAGTGACAGCTTGTGTTATTATTTTGCTGTTAACAGTCGTAACAACAGGTTAAAATTTCAAAATGCCTGTAAAGTAGATCACTAGATTACCCGTCATATCTAGGTTGCTTTCATTAAATCATATCAACATTCAAGAATTATCGTCTATGCAAACAGGAAAAAACGCTGAATCCAGCACCGAACGGAGACCATTTCTAGTAGCACGGGATTTTGATGCACGTCGGTAACAAGATAAGGCAAAGAAAGGAATTACAAGCGCCTATTATAATCAACGACGGCGCGCCAGGAGTGTCAGAGCTACTTTAAATTTAAGGAACATTTTAGATGCACCCACTCCTCTTTAATTGGTTTGCTGTTCCAGATGATTTCAGTGAGTTTTTCTTGCTCCCGAGAAACTTTCAAGAAATACCTCTCTTCTGGACACGAAGGCATTAGTTGGAGAGGTTTTAGCTCTCTTTCGAGCCGTCTTATCAAGTGTATTTGGATATTCAGTCGAAGGATAACGAGAACAGGAGCATAGTCCCCACGTTCTGCCTCTTTCTGCAGCGGGCAGTTGGCGAGAGATTGTTCCCCATTAAAACACGGAAAGTTCAGCTCTCTCTGTCTGGATACTGCGCTTTTCAAACAGCGGAATGATACAAAAAAATGTAATCAATGTAATTAGACTCACGCACCGAATGGAGTAGTGAAAGCATCCCAGTTATGTATTTCTATTTTTCAGGTTGAGCTGTTTTATATGACTGGTCTAAACGTTGCGCGTGCCGTGGGTTATAGAACAGAGACCGTAGCGAATGGAAGAGTAAGGAGCCGAGAAAAAAATATGCGCGAAATTTTTTGCATAATGACGAAGGAAAGGTTTGTTTATGGTTTATGGGGGTTTTACGTCCCAAAGCGACTTAGGCTATGAGGGATGCCGTAATGAAGGGCTCCGGAAATTTCGACCACCTGGAATCCTTTAACGTGCACTGACATCGCACAGTACACGAGTGTTGAAATCAATACAAAATGGAAGCAGCTTGTATTTTAATATTTCACCGCATTAAAAGGCTGATTATTGTGGTTTCAATAGGAGAGTCTGTCAGTGTGTTTAAATATTTTACTGCAACTTGTTTGTTCAGTATGTATTCATAAATTCGGTGGTGCAGGCATGAACAAACGCAACAAATTAGCACCGAACCCTTCGCTGACCCTTCTACAAGTGCTTGCACGCACTTGTGCTGCTTCCTGAAGTGCAAGCAAATTGACATAAAAATTTGATAGCAATTAAGAACCGCCTTTAAGGATATGACATTTAAGCGTTAATGGGCCGCGTCCGCCGTTCCTGTTGCCCACGTAGGCAAGGACACTGTTTCCTATTTATCAATCACAATCATTATGGGAAAGACCACCCGACAGACATATAAAACCCCGCTTTAAACATGTCATAAAAACTTGCCTGCGTGCCCTATAGATAGCGTGTCTGACTTGCAACTCGTGTCAGATAATCGATTCCAAACCAATTACCCCAATTTTCTTTTAAGCGCAATTCATTTTACTGTTATCCTTACATGTCGTAATGACGTTTGAGCCATGCTGCGACCTTCTAATCACAACTGCTCTAATGTTTTAATCACTTTTCAAATCCGCCGCTCCAAGTGCGACATAGCCTTCTTTTCGACCAACCCGGATTTATCGCTCACAACGCCGACAGATGATACAAATCCGGGTTTCAAACTGAACGGGAACCTTTACGCTACGATTTAAAAAGTAATGCTAAACACGAAGCGCCAATACCGCGGCACCTCTGAGCGAAATATTAAAGTGCGTCGAGAAACGCTATATTGTCACGTTGTAGTGACGGCTGTCCAGTGGTCAGGAAGACACCAGCCAGTCTTGGAAACGAAGCTCTTTATTTGGGCTGACTTGCGCCCGCAAAATAACTGACTCACTCGGTGGCGGCGTAAGCAACAAGCGTGCTCGTCGGTCGTCGAACTACGAATGTCCGCCGCTCGCGGCATCGCTCAATTTAAAGCCGGCAAGGAAACTTCCAGATAACAAGACAAGATCATCTACAGAAATCTGGAAAAACCTAGATGCAGCCTTTCATGGATGCGATCAATCGAGATTAGTGTGGTCGCTTCTCGCGTCACGAACAAAAGTGATAACAACCCTTTCCTGCAGCCTTGAGCTTGAACGAACAAACACTACAATGATACGTGGCAATATTTAAGAAACATCCGGCCATTGCGGCCTCAATTTTAAGCAGGCAAAATGCGAAAAAGTCCATGTGTTGTCCGATGTCGGCGCATATTAAAAAACCCAAGGGGGTCGAAATTTATCTGGAGCCCTCCATTAAGGCATCATTCATATCCGATGTGCGGCTTCCGGGCGTGAAATGCCACATATTACAACAACCTCTAAGTAACAGGAGGGCACCACGACACAGCTAGCTGGCTTCACGTGTAAAAAAGTAGACAAAAAGCATTATATTGAAAATTGGTACGCGAGATTATGAGAAATCTCGGTAAGCAGGAAGGCATCAATTGCATAAGAAAAGTATGAAAATTTATCCTTCTGCAGTCGAAAGTAATTATTGCCAGATGTAGTACAAAAAAACCATGTTAATGTTTAAACTGACTAGCGTCTCAAAAACTTGAAAGTAATTCCAGATAATACTCGCCTTGAAGTGTTCAGGGGAGAAAATAAACAATGAAACATGAAACAAACAAAGAAAAAACTCAGAAATAGCAAGCCCTTATGAATCCATTAAGGTCAGTAGTGTGCGTAATACTAATGACTGCGCCTATGCCCTTCTTACGAACCATTGTGCGAAGCCGCCGTGGTGGCTCAGTGGTTACGGTATTCGGCTGCTGACCCGAAAGACGCGGGTTCGATCCCGCCGCGGCAGTCGCCTTTCAATGGAGGCGAAATGCTAGAGGCCCGTGTGCTGTGGGATGTCAGTGTGCGTTAAAAAAAAGAAAAACCATGTGGTCTAATTTATCTGGAGTCCCCACTACGGCGTCCCTCATAGCCTGAGCCGCTTTCGAACGTTAAACATCATAATCCACAAGCCATTATCTTGCCATTTCTGACCTATGTTTACATGCCCTTCTTACAGCCTCAGTGTGTGCTGTCGGCCGCGAAAAAGATCCTTGTTTTGTCTCGTCAGTATTGCTGAGAGAAAAAAAAAATCGAAAGGAGGACGTTACACCAAAGTCCACATTCCAACACGTGCCACCAACCACGCATCATGAAAGACCATCGAAATCAACTTCATCCCTAATATTGGACCCGGCTGTTTCCCATGCACCACGCAGCGCACAAATTTGTTCGAATAAAAACGCTGTAAGATAAAATTGGCCTGCCAATTGAGACGCCATCTTCTGCTGATCGTCGTTCGCGCTCGATGGAACACCAGTGATATTCAGAATAGGCATTTCAAAATGGCGGTAAAAAATATTTAGGGAAGATTACGATTCTGCCTAATACGAAATTTGAGCTCAACTCTGTTGTTGTCTCAGGCTCTCTTGGCTCATTGCTTTGTTTTGCTGGGTCGTTGGCACTTTAGCGACGATATTAGTTCGATCGTAGTATTAGATGAAGACGACGATGTGCAATGCACAGCGAGAGTGTGTGTTGCAGTTTAACACGGGGCCTAATAGGCTGGAGCCATAGCATAGTGCTCTCGTGCAGTGGCCAGCGAAGATGGTCTGTTTGCGGCGCCGCGCATGTGAATCCCAGTAACGCTAATGTTTATTTTGATTTATTTATTTATGGACTGGCTCAGTTACGCCAACGGCAACGACGCGGCTCAACCAACGAGCGGGCGCTTAAGAGCTGCGCTCTAACACTGTTTTATACCATTAGGGCCTGACGATTGCCTCTTAGAACGAATGTGTTCTGAAAGCTAGAAACCATCAGACTTGTGAATGCCAAAAATGAACAAAAGAAAGAAGAAGCGTTTTTGACAAAAAAAAAAATGATCCGCTTTCCGTCAGTTCACCGCCTGTGTTCTGGCCACTCCCCCGTAGTGGGTACGTGCCATTTTATTTGAGGCCAACCAACCAAGCAACTAATGCCGGTGCACGTCAACGGCTGCTGGAAACTTGTGGGTCTTCCTGCTTTGAAGTGTGACAAGACATGCCTACTCTTCTGTTGCTTCCTTTTGACCGAAATTCGTGCAAGTTCTACGAAAAACTAGTGGCATATGCCGCTTGTAAATCTCCGAGAAATGTACATATATTGATCCAGATCCTCTCAAGCGTAGCGAAACTACTGCCAGCCACTATAATGCAAAGACTCTCCGAACAAAACTCTGTCTACGGCGTAAAAACGCCGCTTGCTTGCCGTCGCCGAAGGAAACGGTGCCTGCGGCATTGCCGGGCAAATAAACGTCCTATGCCCCTTCAGCAACTGCAGCGAATTCTGTATGAGTTACAAGCGTTTCGCTGCTTCAGATTTCGGGCAAATAAATCAATGTCAGGATAGTAGGGTGGTAAAGCAACGACACCGTATTGATGGCGCAAGGAGGCCACTTCTCGCTCGCATTGTGTTTTCAGCGCAGCCATCTGTGTTCTGATGATAAGACCTTTCTTAAACGGGCGGCCATTCCTTTTGCAGAATTCGAAATGGTCACGTTTTATTAACGATGCAAAAGAAGAATCGCCAACGGGAACTAGAGGCTCAGGAGCGTTTCGAAAAGCTGCCGTACTCGGAAAGAAGCGGGGCACAATACGACCGCTCCAACGGCCTCCTGTTCACCCTGGTTTTGGGGATTGGGTTTGCCTTTTGACGGCACAGAGGGAGAGAAGAACTGCTGCTTTTAACAGCAAGATGAAAACCGCATGCTTTTTACCACCAGCATTGCGTGCCTGACCTTTCCTACAGCATGCAGCTAGGGCGGTTCTTTTTAACTTCCACTTGCAAAAATATATTTATATAGTCTATAGACTGTCCATAGACTTCTGCTGATAAAGTATACCGAATTTCAATAGATAAATCCTACAGACTAGCCTATCGTGCAATCCTATAGACGGCCTATTAACATTCTGTAGATTCATGGCCATAGACTTTTAGTAGACTTTTGTCTATAGACAGTGCATAGACCACAAATAGGCAGAAAGAAATATCTATAGGAAACCAGCAGACTTTATATGTGTACAGAAATTATATAGACCGTTCTCATAAGCGTTCTGTACGTTTCCCTCTGTTTTCTTTTGGATCTCCGTCTTTGGTCAGGCCCGGCTATGATAACAGGCAGTGAATGGAAGTGTTTGCCACCCATCATCCCTGACGTCACAGGCGCCCGATGCCAATGATAGAGGGGCTGAGCGGTAACCAATGATGGCTCCTGCTTTGCCTTTCCTTTCTTCCCTTAGTTCGTACCTCAACGGCTCAGACGAGCTTAACGCGACAGCGTTAAATGGAGGAAAACCCTGCCTCGGCGTCGCCGTGACTGGAAGATACCGATTAGTTGAGAGAGTGGCGACGTAGAGAAGCAGTTTTGCTGAATAATAACAAAGGTGTTCAGGTGAAGCCAAACTGCAGTCCTCTGGGTCGGGATCTGGGCGCGCTGCTTCTTTACGCCATCGTTCAGCGGGATTAATGGAGACCTCGAACACCTCACACCGCGAATTTGATTACAGGTACACTTAGTTAATTAGGGTCACTAATTTTTGTCAGTAATTAATACAGACGATGATGCGTTAAAGCAGTATGTGACGGCAACTGTCGTGTCAATCTCTGCGAACGGATGCGCATAGGGAGCTCCAAGCTACCGTGGAAATTTTTTATACTTTCGCGTCACATTCGTAAGGTGAACTTCAATGCCCCCACGTTCTTGCGCTCTATTTTTTTTTTTTTGCAGAAAAGAGCATAGTAGTGTTCACGTACGGTATTCCAGTTCGGCAACCTAAACAGTGTAACAGGCATATAAAGAAAGATCCGCTTCCACCAAGACCTCAAACGTCTTCTGCCAAATATCCGCTCAACAAGTGCTTTCATGAAAATGCTGGGTTCGTAGTGCTGGGTAAACTCTATCGTGGCGAAGTCTAATTTACTATACACTGAAGACGAGGAAACATATGTACTTTTCGGGTTTAATTCCAGACCATGGGAACGAGGTGATACACCTTCCGCAATAAAAGCCTAGCGTTGTAGTACTTAACATCTCCAACTAAAATGTTTGGTAAGAAAGCTAGGGTATTTTCCGTGTTCCCCTTGGGCAAGAAATTGATAGTGATAGCTATGCCTTATCCTGCGCGTTCCGGTTTTTTTATATCGTTTTTGGTGGCCCACCTGAACAGCACCGACACGAAATATGGATCTTCTAGAGCTCCCTCTCTGGCTCAAAGTTGCCTTATAGCTGATGTCCGCACAAATATTTTGCCCTAGCGAGCGGAGTGAGGGCACGGAGGGAACTTCGGTTATGACCTAATGCGCAGACGTCGTTTATGCCGCAAAAACTGCGTAGAAAGTTTGATCTGCGTCATTACGTACTCTGCGCCTTCTTAGTTGATGTACACTCAATCGCCCGCGTAGCAGACATCAAACTACTGGAGCAATGATCTTCGTGATATACTCTTTCGCTCTGCGCGGATATGCCGCCACTGAGGCAGAGATATATCGACGTAATGTCCCAGACGCAAAGTCACAGCGTCCGGGACAACTTGTTCTCAGCGGGCAGCGAGGGCGTAAAAGCGCCATCCAGGTGACGAAGAGAGGCTCGCACCGCAGCAGGGGCTTACGGCGGACGTGAGACCGCAGGAGCCGTATATATATCTTCTCTTGCGGGCGAGACCCAAGTTTATAGCTTCTCGCCTTGCACACGTGGCGGCGTTTTCCCGGCCGCTGGCGAATCCTTTTTACCTGCGCCTCGCTGCGAGAAGGACGCGAGCGGCGGTGTTGTCCGCGCTGCGGGAAGCACGGATGAGCGCCAAGAAGAAAAGAAACCGACCGAGGAGCTGTGCGGCAAAGAGGGAGGCGCGTTGCTGCTCTCTGGGCCGTTGCTGGCTGCAGAGCCCGCGGCGGCGGCGGCCGGACGGTGGTCTGCAGAGCATGCCCGGAAGATGAGGATGAGGAGGAAGAAAAAGAACCGCTTCCTTCCGTCGTCCCCAGCGCTGCTGCTGGAGCCCAGCGCAGCGCCAGCGTGAACGGCAGCGCCAGTGGCGGCGTACGATCGATTCCTGAAAGAATGCCGGCTCCTGGTGCGGCTGGACGAGCGTTTGCCCCGACAGCAGTACCGCGACTGTGCGATTTTAAGCCACCCCTTCCCTCCGCCCTGCCCTTCACCCCCTCTCCTCTTTCACTCTTGCTTTGTCCCCTCGCTGCCTGCGAATTCGAGGCGCTAATGAGCTGAGAGGTGCCGGCCCGCTACAAACGTCGGCGACAATTATGCCGTGACGGCGGCGGTTTAATGCCGAATGTGACACGCCGAATCTCCATCAGCGGGACGAGCTTCGGCGAGGATTTAGCTTCCTGAACTGAGTCGGTAATATCGTTTCTGTCCGGGCTCCTTCGCCTCAATCGAACAGCAACACTTTAAATTGCCTGCTATTGTCGCGCCCAATTGCGACGCTCGATAGAAAAAAACATTACCCAGGCAAAGCTATTAGCGTAAAGCTTGTCGTTTAGGGCTGGATTTTCTCTCGAAAGCTTGTGTACCTTCTCGGCGGCTGACAAATTTGCCGGTTTGTTTTCTTTTGATCTGTTTCGTTTTGGCGCGAGAAGCCTCATAGGCCAGAAGGCTACCAGTATATACCAAAGTGCGCAAGAAAAAGGATGTAGTTACCTACCTCCTTGTTGATGCTGAGATGCTGACTATTCGCGTGCATTTCAGTGGACGAGCGTAGACAGTATTGCTCTACATATATTTCACAGAACGGCAGACAACTTCAATGCCATTGACAGGCGTGATGACACATTTGTGGGCGGCTGTCCAACTCAGTGATTTCAAGCTTGCACTTCTGTAGTTACGAAGAGACAGGGCGTGCAGTTGGGGCATTTCTTTTCTGGCTGCGCTGCCGCGGGGGCTCAGTGGTCATGGCAAACGACTGCTGACCCGAAAGACGCGGGTTCGAACACGGCCGCGGGGGTATAATTTCAATGGAGGCGAAATTCTAGAGACCGTTGTACTGTACGATATCAATGCAGGTTAAAGAACTGCAGGTGGTCGAAATTTCCGGATCCCTTCACTACGGTATCAACACGGTGATGTAAAGAGACAGGGATACGTAGACCACCATTTTGGTGCCGATATGCAGAATCGTGACGTGCGAAGCTCGCAGGGACCGAAGGAGGCCGAAAACAAATAATAATAAATTGGTTTTGAAGAAAGGAAATGGCGCAGTATCTGTCTCACATATCTCGGCGGACACCTGAATCATGCCCTAAGTGTAGGGATAAAGGAGGGAGGGAGAGAAGAAAGGAAGAAAGAGGTGTCGTACTGAACGGCTCTGGAATCATTTCCACCACCTGGGACATCGCACAGCACATGGGAGCCTTTTGCAAAAATACCGTGATGTAAGCTAACGATTACACCATCGAATTAGACATCGATGCTGAGAGGAATGACTTCTACATTTGCAAAAACAATGTCACGACAGTTTACGTGCACCCTGCGGGTCATTTGGACAGCTGCGGCTGGCTGTACTTTGTACGAACACCAACGAACAGAAACATGAAACAGACGCGATACGAGTAGGGGCTTGGTTCTTAAGAATTAAATCCCATAATTTAATAACAAACACACTTGCCCCCTCGTTTCAAGGGTGCAGAAAGTGACTTTGTTCTTTCATGGCTCCTCTTGTGTCTTGGGCGCTTGGATAGTTTTTACGAATTCTGTTCTCGAAAAACGCCATTCGGACTTGCTTGACCATTGGCTCCAGTGGAGCTCAGTTTCTGTCTGAGCGCAGGACACTCGGCATGAAGAATCAAGCCAGTGAAATGCGACCCTCATTTACCACTTGATAGAAGGGATGTCTTTCATGACGGGAAAACTAAAAGGTGGAAGGGTTGGCAGTAGCAAGCGAGTGTTACTTCAGCACCAACAGGAAGATCTTTGACTTGTGATAGTCGATGGAACAGGAGCAAAAATGGAGCGCTGCTCTAGTGTCGCTATAGACCTTTTCACTGCTCACAGCTTGACTGAGCGCACGTGCGTATCGGACTGTGTTGCGCATGCGCCGTAGATTCTTGTATGAAATCCGCCAGTCAGAACGCTGCTGGTCCAGTGGTGAGATGGCTGCTCTCAAGAAGGCAAATGTGAAGAGATGTAGGTTTGCAAAAGCGCATTCCTTCCAATATTAGTCGCCATTACGACCAAAAGACAAGATATAGAAAGCTGAAGATATCTGCGGCAGCTTCTAAATTACGCAACTTGTTTTTTAAACGCTGTCACTAGATGTGAAGTGAAAAGCTGGAAATCGATGAAAGCAGATGTGAATGCTGATTATACAGCTGGGTCAGAAAACTTTTCCAAAAGAAATGTACAGGCATGCCCCAAGTTCAAATGCTTACGAAGTACGAAACAAAATTGAATGAAAAATAACCACGGTGCGCGGTGGCCTTGATTTTACGTGGGCTGAGATTTACTCGTAAACATCCTCCGTAGCTTTTAGAGATCGATAGCAATGAATCGTCATATTCGTTACATTACTTCAAAACGTATGTCGTTTTAAAAACATTTTTTTTTGTGACATTGCTAAAAAAAATGTTGCATTCTTGTCGCCTTATCCGCGGGTCAGAAACGCGAGGGTGGTAGTTGTGCCACTCCACATGCCACGAGAGTAACGCAACGTGGACACCTTAGGCCGAACCGACATTAGCCATACGAACACATACGGTACAATTTCGAGAACACTCACTCCTTAACCACCCTCGTCTTTGCATAACCATTTCTTAACCTTATATAACTTTCCACAAGGCAGAACGTGACGGCAAATTTTTCGGTTTGTTCATTTATTTTGCTGCAATGCCGGGGAAAGATTTTAGCTGGGTGAGAATTCTCTAAAGATGCGGAAATGGCAAGCAAATGAAAACGACTAGATGTTGGAAAAGGGGATAATAGAATAAAACAACGAATGCAACAAAACATGAGGTAACCTAAGTACAGAGATATAGATATAGTCTGAAACAGCATGAACACATAAAATAGGCACATTGAACACAAAGAAAAATCAAACTACAACGCGCAAACCTACAAATGAGAAACAAACATTGGCAAGGATAGCTGTAATACCTTTATTTGTTTTTTCCAGTCACTAATCACCGCTGAAATAAATTAATATTTAAAAAGTTTATCATTTGTGTGAAAAGTGGTTATTATCAGGTTATGATGCTGTCGTGGAGCATACGCCAAGAAGAAAAGGTACGGTAGCAAAATCCATCACGGTTTTTATATTATGTAACGCCAGGTTGATGTAATTACACGGATGAAGTGCTATATGGACTTACTGTTCCAAAAGAAGATTTCTTCGAACAGCCCCGAACATGTAAAAAACGATATCGCAGAGCTTATAAGGATATTGTCAAGAATCTTGGTATTGATTATTTGTTCACGCTCAAAACCGCTGGCACTTGGCTTTATCGTTTGCTTGTGAAGAGAGCTGTGACCAGGCTTATCTAGAGTGATCACAGCCACGCGCAACTGCCTCAATTTTTTTTACAGATTGTTTTAGTTGCTTTCGGCGCCTTATCTCGATCGTATCTTTCCAGATTAAACTGAGCACCACCGAGAGCTGCAGGCATTCTGGTCGACGACCGCCGAGCACGCCGCCGCCGAGTCATTCAGTTCTTTATGGGCGCAGGTCCACCCCCCCCCCCCCCCCCCCCCCCCCCCCCAATAAACAGTTTCGTTTGAAAGTCCTTTTCTCTGTTTCTTGGCTGCCGGGCTGGCGTGATCACTACGTGACATCAGGTGGATTTGCAGGATAAACCCCAGGTGTAAAGCTGTTGGTTGGTCGTGCAAAGCCTACAGAACTTCTTGCAAGCTGTTCTTAACGACGAGGAGGCACGCGTTCTGGTTGGGGGCAAATTTCTTTTTTACAAGGATGCCATCGTACTGACAGAAAGAGGACAAACCACGCTTGAACGATGCTTGGGATGGAGAAGCCTTGCCTTCTAGATACTCGACGAGCCTCTGTAGGTCTAGGTCCAGGCGTTGGTCTTGCGCGAAGTCGCTGGTGCTCATCGATCCCAAACAGAAGGCGTCCTCATCTTCCTCTTGCGGCGGCTTGTCGACAGGGGCTCGAGATAGGCACCCCACATTCTGTGTGCTTGCGTCCAGATTTGTAGACGACGGTGGTGTCGAACGCCTGAAGGCGCAGGCTCCATCGAAGCGATGCTTCTTTGAGAGGGGTATAATGTCACGAATATTCGCGCTGTTTGTTCATCCTCAATACCGCCGATATTCGGCTTCGTCGTTTGCTTTTGACGCGAGATGCGACCAGACGTATCTCGAATGTTCGCAACCACGCGCAACTGCCTCCACTTTGTTCCAGATTGTTGTGGTTACTTTTGACGCCCTATCTCGATGGTTCCTAAAGAGATTTAAATTGAGCGCGGCTGAGAGCAGGAGGCATTCTGTTCGACGACGGCCGAGCGCACTTGTTGATATGACCGCCGCCATGTGATTCAGTTCTTTGTGTGCTCAGGTCTGCCCAATAAACAGCTTCTTTTGGAAGCCCTTCTCACTGTCTTCTTGACTGACGTACTGCAGTCACCACTACATGACAGTATCTCCACAAAGCACGCCCTTCATCGCTGAAAATTCACGTTGTCCCAACATGGCCACGAGGAAGGCTTTACCGAATTTTGGTGTAGTAACGCTTGTCCTCTCTATTTCAAAGTTGTTAGCAGACATAGGCAAATATATACAATCATTTATTTTGAAAAATTCCCCCAAAGTAAGTGTATTCTGGCGGTGGTAATCCAGACAGCAAAGAGCTTCTCGAGTCTCTCGTCTCTTTCTTCGCATGGATGAAGCCTAGGCGCCACCCTAATCAGTTATGTCAGAAAATGCCATCTGCAAGTCTCTGGGTCGCTAAGTGGCGGACACACTTTCTTTCTTTCTTTCTTTCTTTCTTTCTTTCTTTCTTTCTTTCTTTCTTTCTTTCTTTCTTTCTTTCTTTCTTTCTTTCTTTCTTTCTTTCTTTCTTTCTTTCTTTCTTTCATTCTTTCTTTCTTTATTTCTTTATTTCTCTTTCTTTCTTTCTTCCTTCCTTCCTTCCTTTCTTTCTTTCTTTCTTCCTTTCCCTCTTTCTTTCTTTCTTTCTTTCTTTCCCAATTTCTTTCTTCCTTTCTTTCTTCCTTTCTTTCTTTCTTTCTTTCTTTCTTTCTTTCTTTATTTCTGTCTTCCTTTCTTTCTTTCTTTCTTTCTTCCTTTCTTTCTTCCTATCTTTCTTTCTTTCTTTCCTTCTTTCTTTCTTTCTTTCTTTCTTTCTTTCTTCCTTCCTTACTTCCTTCCTTCCTTTCTTTCTTTCTTTCTTTTTCTCTCTCTTTCTTTCTTTCTTTCTTTCTTTCTTTCTTTCTTTCCTTCTTTCTTTCTTTCTTTCTCTCTTCCTTCCTTCCTTTCTTCATTTCTTTCTTTCTTTCCTTCCTTCTTTCTTTCTTTCTTTCTCTCTTTCTTCCTTTCTTCCTTCCTTTCTTTCTTTCTTTCTTTCTCTCTTCCTTTCTTTCTTACTTTCTCTCTCTCTTTCTTTCGTTCTTTCTTTCTTTCTTACTCTCTTTCTTTCTCTCTTTCTTTCTTTCTTCCGTTCTTTCTATCTTTCTTTGTTTCTTTCTTCCTTTCCTTCTTCCTTTCTTTCTCTCTTTCTTTCTTTCTTTCTTTCTTCCGTCATTTCTTCCTTCCTTTCTTTCTCTCTTTCTTTCTTTATTTATTTCTCGCTTTCTTCCTTTTCTTTCTCCTTCAGTTTTTCTGTCTTTCTTTTCATCTTGGTTTATTTCGTGCTTAGCTGGATTATTGGTGTGCGCGCAATGCACAGACAGCTTTGCCGTCGTCACTTCATATGAGATTTTTAGCTCTGCACACTTTGCCCACTGTCAACAAGAGCTTCGGAGCACCGTTGGTTCTAGCTTTCGAAGAACTGCTTATTTGGTACTTATAATTTTAAGGCTATTTTATGGATCACAAGAGGCCCAGTACCTAAAGGTGAAGTCTTCCAGATATTCTAGGCTCTGCGTCAGCTGCGGGTTCTGTAGACATATAGCCTGCGCGGTAAACTTCTCGTGGACACAGGGTAAACTTTAAGTCGCACTTTTCTCGCCATTTCCCAGTTTCACACTTCTGGTCTTTTCCGTTGGAATTTTAGGCTCGCCTTCATGGCTGCAGCTATGGCGCCAAATGGCTATGCAGGTGAGGTGCGACAAATTATCACTGCCGGTTTGAAAGTAGTAGAGAGGCTGCATGAAGATAAGATTATGATAGTATAATTGATTATAACACAAAAAGTTTAAAAACATTTGTTTGAAAAACCTCGAAAAATTTCTCCTAACGATACTAAACAGAAGCGTCGCGGCTCCTACTCCCCCCTCGTTTCATATGCGACGCTGACAGCACCTATCCATAGGCGATCAAGTATTCAGCTCGAGTGCGGCTGAGTTGATGCGAACTGTCTCATGAGCGAACCGAGTGTTTAGTTTTCTTTCTGTTAGGCATAAGCTCAACCATTAAGCTCAACCCTTTTCGTTAGTCTCTATCCTTTCTGCAGCTGTTGTATACTTTTCTCTTGAGGGATATTGGTAAACTGCCATTCATGATCTGAGAGAATCTGCCATATGCGCTCCACCCCATTCTTATTCTTCTAGTTATTTCCCTGTCATGGTCCTGATCAGCGGCTGCTACCTGCCCTAAGCAGACGTATTCTATATCTCAGCTACACTGGTTGGCGGAAGCAAAACGCCCAGCGACAGAGTGAAATGGAACCCCGTGAAGTCATATTTCAGGAATTTCGTTGCACACCAAAGGGGTTCGTAAAACACAACCCTCAATTATCCTCTTTCGATCGTTTTGGTGTATCTGCTATATAGCCACCTTGCAGTTACCTTTCGGATGTCCAGCTACTCAGTCGGTGTGGTGCGTAACGTTCAGTGCAAGACGCCTGTTTCCCACCTTAAATCGCTTACACTTGCACATCGTTGTATAGAATGAATTTCGGGATGTTTTCTTTGTTCACAGTTTTCAGTCTCCGCAGCCATGTTTAACTGCACACATTTTCTACATCATATGACACAGCGTAAACCCCCAAAATTCCCAACATCGTATTGTAGACTTCGGTAGGAGCCATATCTGAAAGCAAGTAAGTCGCTACCGTCTGCGTTAAATGTTCCAGTTCTATGTACTGCACCACCACTTTGGCTCCTAACCGAACTTGCAATAAACGAATAACTTACAAGGACAAATAATGCGGCGTGCGCACTATACGCCCACGCTTCTTTACTACTGCAGAAACTCAAAATAACACAACTGTTGGAAATGGGCTAAGGTTGGAGGAGAGGGATCGAAAAAGCGGGGTGCAGACGCCCTTTGATCGACAGGAAGACAGTGGAGGTCTGGTTTGTGACAAGATCAATCTTCGTGCATACGTGGTGTTACGTAAATTGATCCCAGTTTTCGCAGATGAGTGAAATTGTTTTATTAAAGAGGAAGCTTCGCAGTTAAATGATGTGTTGATCCCAGCACCAGCTACGTGGAGAGCAGGAATCCGGCATTGTCCGGAACACGAGCAGTCCCTGATTAACCAGGTCGTTATTCGATGGTATTTATATTTAAATCATGCTGACCATAAAGTAATATTCAGTGGTTTCCTAACGCAAAAATCAGAATCTTTTATTTCTATATATGAGCTTAAACGTTGGCACATCGAAAAGCGCGAACAGCTTTTCATGCGGTAGTTGTAGAGAGCCACAAGAAGCCCTTACGTGCCATCATTTCTGCGATGACTGCGTCATTCAGCGCCTCTGAAAGAATCTTTAGAAATGTACCGTCTTTGTCAAAAGTAACCAGGTTTCATGGTTTGGTTCCAGCTTGTATAGTAGAACCCTTGTGGCTTTCCTAAAGATCAAAAGGTGTTGGAAGGTAAGAAGACCCTGTCATGCCGGGAAACCCGCCCGGATTCCAATTCTGCCGGCCGCTAACTTTCTCCTACGAGCGTCCCTTTTGACAAGCCCTGGTGCTGCTCCGCAAGGCACGCGCCCTAACGCTCGCTTGACAAGCCACGATGCTGCGCCGTACGGCAGCGGAGTCCTAAGGAGAAGCATCTGCAAGCAACACGCCTGGACCTGTCGCAAGAGGCCAGACAGCGAGGCGCCAGTTTTCGTTCTCCCCGGACGCCACCGCGCGCGGCAAAATTTGAAGCGGTTGGCCCGCGCGATCGCTGATTGGTCCTTTCGGACTGCCGTCGAGTGCTGCCTTTGGATTGGCCAGTTCTGAGGGGCCACCGTTCCTCAGGCTATATAAGCCCCAACGCTGAAGCTTGGAAGTGTGTGACAGAGTGACCGAGTGACCGACCCACCGTGAGTCGAGTGCAGCTCACGAGTGGAGTCGGATGGTGTGACGTGCTGGTATCTCGCTGATCGTCGCTGTGCGAGAACAGTCGCGTTGTGTAGCTCTCGGCCCCCGTGCCGATGTTGAACTAAATTATGCCCTGTACATAATGTATAAAGCATTTTCTTAGTCTCACCGACGCCTGACTCGGAGTCTTCGCTACCGCTAAGAGAGCTGGCAACGCTCAGTCACGAAACGGGTGGCGAGCGCAACGGGACCACCTCTATGGCACAACAACCCCCAGTCCTTCCATTTAACGACCATTCCAGCTTCAGGGAAGCTGTTTAGGGCTCCACTAAGAGAGCTAGAAGCAAACCATGCAGCCTGGTTACTTTTGACAAGGACGGTACGCACGAAAATCAGAATCTATGTGGCATTAGCACCTGCTTTGGGAATTAAGAACCTGCCGCTGGCTAAGCGCACCAAAAGTCAACACATCCACAAAGAATAGGTTGGGGCAACCGAAAAGGAAATAAAAATAATAAGCCCCTGCCTGCACCATGTACGTACAACAGGCTTAACCCAATTGTAAAATAAAAGAATAGGCCCGTAGGCAAATTGTAATTTCACCACCCGTGGGTGGAAAAGTAAAATAAAAGAGAAAACCTACTATAGCGACCCACAGCCGGGGGAGCGGGCCCGGGGAGACTCCCCTGATCTCCCCTGGGAAGTAGCGGAGAGGATGGGCAAATGGATGGGAAGAATGGTCGTAGAGAATATGTTGGGACAAAGGCTGGGAATGGGGACAGCGAGGTTTTTGTTCATATCCTTCGATTGTCTCGACTCCATTGCTGCCTGCCTGGCCAGGGCAGGGAGAGCATCGAGATTGCCCAATGGTGCGGTCCCACTCACGTGACGCCCGACCACCCACCATACGCAACGGGCTCCGACCGTTGGAGACAGGAAAACCTAACACGGGGTCAGCAGCTACCTGGGGCTCATCCACAACACTAGGAGGCTTTTCCAACCTGCCGGCTACTCGCCGTCGAGTGCTTTTCGCGGTTTTCAGACTCCGGAAGTATGTGCGATGAGTTCGGCCAGTAGAGGCCCAGATCGTCAACGGCCGAAGGCCTCAGACCTGACGCCCTCCGTGGGGCCCATCTGTGCTTCCTACCATCCATCCATGCACTTATTTCCTCCCCTAGCTTGCTCTACTCCTACTGACGAGAGAGTGTTCAAGGCCGGGCGACCGGGCAACTGACCAAGAACGTGGCTTAGGGTGAGATGGCCCGGGCCTACTCCACCGGTACTCCACAACATCGTTTTTGCCAGACTCTTACGAGGTCGTACTAGGCCCCCATCCCCCGGTGTCCCGCAAGGCAGTGGTCGCAGCGTCGGGCGCCAAGCGCTACGTCTGATGTGCTTCCCCCAGTCCAGAAAAGAAAGACGAAAAAGTTCGAAATTATTTCCGCTCTCGAGATTTTGCTGGTGAGTCGGGCAAGAGCGGCGGAAAGAGGCAATGGGCTCCTGGAATGAGGGCCCACCTAACCATTGTATGTAATAAATATTTCTCTCACCCTAGAATATGCACCGTATGATATTTATTTTCAAACTGTAAAAATATTCAACGAAAACATTTCCCGTATCTATACCCATTCAAACGTCAACTCATGGACTGGAATAAATTCTTCAATTAAGGAATAAGAATCACATTGGCGGAATGCGTGACCTGTAATAGAACACACTGGTCCACTTCTATGGTCGCGAAATCATTGAGCTTCGATTAATGTCATATGAGAAGCGCTACAGAAGCAAACGTATCTGTTTTTGTGGCTGCGAAGTGTCTAAACCGCTACCAGCATTCCCTCTTAATAGATTTACCAGGGTTGGCGGAAATTTCTTTCTTACGGGAAGAAAGTGTTTTTTTTTCTTTTTGTTTTTCAGCGAGAAGAAACCTATTCGTTTGTACACAACCGTATTACAAATGCTTAGCCTGTATATAGCACTGAATTGAAGAGAATGCTTATTTTGCGACTGCGCTTAACCATGAATACACGCACAGCTGCAAGGTAAACTGCGTGTACCATATGCGGAGAGTTGAGAAATAGGGAAAAATAAAGCGTGTACGCGTGACGCTCAGCAGCTATTTGTAATGCTTCTTCTCCCCTTCGGTGCGACCACCAGAGGTTTTGCGCTGCATGTAATTTGCGAACACCTTCAGGTTTACATAACAGCTACCTCCAGATTCCCTTGCTAACTGTACTATAAATTTTAAAAATTTCAGAACATCTCCTATGTTTTCTTTCTCTCTCTCTCTTTAATTAATCTTGACTTATTGCACTAAGCAAATTCATTATCTTGCAACCAGTTATCGTCTTCTCTTGGCCCTCTTTACTGGACCATGGTCAAACCCCCTTCGTGGGCATGTGCCATATCACTCAGGAAACAACGACACGCCATATGACCGAGCGCTACTCTAGGCACGACCGTCCAAGCTTAACAGAAGCCACACGTATGACGTGCGCCTGCTTGTCTGGCCAAAACCACGATATTATTGTCTATCTATATATGTGGTTTTCGTCGGGCCCGCCTAAGCGACTGATGCTATGAGTCAGACGCACGCGTGGCATTGTGCGCAACTTGGCCTCGCTTTTATCGAGACCCAAGCGGCTGTAGTCAGTAGGTTCGGATTGTGCAGTGGGGCAGTCGCAGCGTTCCTGGGCAGCACAGGTTCTCTACAGCTGAGGGAAAGGAGTATCGATATATGTAGAGGACACGCTCGGAAGAACTGTGAGCATAGACGTGAATATTAGGCTTAAGAACAACGACGTGCTCAAGTTCGCAACTGTCTGTGCCGTTGCTGTTAAGCCTAACATTAGCGACCGTGTCATAACTGTTCGCCGCGACCCCTTTACATCGACATACGAGCTCGTATAATTGCTAATTAGACGGAAAAGAACTTTCCTTGCGGAAACCGTGGTTGCAGTAGATGGTAATGATTGCACTGAAATATTGCGATGTGCAAAAGTGCTTGTACTACTATTTGCGCAAACTGGGAATACGGGAGACAGGCGCAATCCGCCGCTGTCAGGAAAAAGCCAGCGGTGTCTCTAGTTATCACACGCGTGCTTGGGCCCTGACTGGCGAGTGTTCGGTTGACGCGACGCTTAGACACGCGAGTATGCGGCACACAGCGACGCACAAAGGTCGCGTGCTTATCGGACCGCACTCGGCTGCCGATGGCGGCGGTGACGTGCTCGAAAGGGGGAAGCGGGCCCGCATTGTTCCGCCCCCGTCCGGCCCGCCCCCCTCGGCGGCGATCTTCATCCGCGGGTGCTCGACCGGATAGGACCGGTATTAATAGGCGCCCGTCCGAGCTTCATTTTTTACGATGTGGGCATTATACGCGACGATGCGCCGCCCCTCCTAATAGACATGTCGGCGGCACCCGTTCGGTAGCGTACCATCCAGAGGAAAACGGGTTTTGGTGCAAATAAGTTATGTAACTGAACCGTGGTTGAGGACTGACTACATTTTTACAAATCTGACCGAGGTCTGGCTGGCGTTTGGTAAATAAATGCATTGCAAGTTCCAATAGACGCAACGATAACATGTCCAGCGCGCTGACTCCATCAGCAAGGCTCCACCATTTCTCTGCACTAGGTGGGCGCTTTGCAGCTCCTTGCTGATATCTTTTTGCACAAGGTATTAAAATTATGCTTGCCTGGCTTATGTCAGCGGTGGGTAGATTGAGGCACAGACCTTCTGTAACTGACGAAATGTCTTGACAGCCTGTTGCAAATGCAGTTTACGAACTAAGCGTTTTTTTTTTACGATCATCATCAACATCGCCATGACCCCCACAGAAGTAGATTGCAGGATATTGCGGAGCCGCTATGCGAATGATGAGAGTAGTCATTCAATTAATGAAATGCACAGAGGAAAATTCATTTTTTAGAGTGTTGACAAACATCGGAAATCAGCTGCGTAATGATTTCGCATCAAATATGCATATTACTAGTTGTAGAATGACAACCACGTTCCACCAGTGGTACCCGAATCGCCTCCTTCCATATGATAGTAGTATAAAACGAAGGCGAACTATGAACATGTAGATGGACGTGACTGTTCGCTCCTTTTCGCATACGTGTTTATCCTATATGGAAAACGCGCGGAACGCAAACACTGATATCTTAGCATTCGAGACGAGCGGCTGGCATAGAAAAATAAGTTGGAGCTTCGGAGTCAGCGGCATTATTAACGCTATAATTGCTTCACTGATTTAGAGGGTACACATGGCACACAACCGCACCCTGTACGCAAAAAACACAAAGAAAGTGCAGGGAAGTATTTTGTGCACAGGTATTGGAGGAAATGCACAAGTAAGCTTAACTGGGCTAGTCGGAGCAATTGCATCTTAGAAAAACGTAGCGCGAAAAACGAGACACAGAAAAGGTGAAGACAGGACACGAGCGCTCCGTGTCCTGTCTTCACCTTTTCTTTGTCTCGTTTTTCGCGCTACGTTTTTCTAAGATGCATTTGGAGGAAATACAGATTATTATACAGCCTCTGCGATGCAGCGAGTTTGCGATGCATTTTGGCCGCTTTGCCCCGCCCTTTGCACCTGGTACATTACGTGAACCTTTCGTTTCAACTCCTCTGGAAGATTGTATACCGTCTGCATTCCCGCTGCTGTGTATTTAAATATACCGGAGATAACAGTTCACTTCTAGAAATAAAGCGGCCGCCTCCTTCCTCTTTTGAGAGCACTACACCTGTACAGTTAATGGGCACTTTATTTCTGCGCCTTTTACACGTTTGTTCTCCGTGGAACCCTTTATTCCTGTGTGCGTTTATGGTCTTAATCAGGTCTAGTTAAAATTGACAGGGATATCGGTGGTAATACATAACCATGAAAAACTAAAATACTGTTTACCAACTGGTCTCAACTCGGAATGTACCTCCTCACTCTGAAAGAAGATTGCATTTCATTAGTTTTCTCTTTTGTGTTCTACCGAATTTCTCCTATTGTTTTGTGCTCATTCCTAACATAGTGATCATCACAGCTGTCTCTGCCAAGTGTTTGTTAGTAGGGTGTAGGTATCGTAAAGCCTCCTAAGGGCTTTTTGCCTGCACCCGCAGCGTTGCAATGTACGTTGTGATGTTGAAATAAATTTGATTTGATTTCATTTGAACTATTTCTTCTCGCTTTCCAGTGTACCCAAAACATACGTGACGACCCCAAGTCTCCTGAAACTATTCTTCTCGCACTATGACTCATGATGGACACGTAAAAATGTGAACTGTGGAAGATAGAATTGAATACACCCGTTCATTATAATAAATAAAAGCTTTATGAATTTCCTCCTGTTGCCTGAAAATGATGTGGGCCGCGACAGCTGCTCTGACCACTTGCTTAAAAGACTGCGAGCGAAATGTAATTAACCTTAATCTCGCCGATGCACTTTCACCCACTTCCCAGCAGTTCTGGAACACTAGCGTTCCTTCAGGATTAGACAAGCTTCGCCGCCTCATAAACCTTGGAAAGCCTTGAGTCCGCACCTTGCGGTTGTCGCAGGCCCGCATAACCATGCGTCCTGCTGCAATTGCGGGAAGCGACAGACCACCGCCGCATAGTCCGAGTTGCTTAATCCAGTACTACTAGTTGTTCCGGGGGCGTCATTCACATCAGTGCAGGTCCCTCAGCAATCCTTCTATTACCCCTATCAAGTTTTTTCCCTCGAATCATGCCGCAGGTACTGACATATGGGGAACATACGTATAAGGCTAGTTGCTTGCGTATTCATAGGCACACGAAAACGCATTCACTATGCGATGCAGTGATCTACTTGTGAGAAATAATTATGGTACTGTTATGAAAATATTGAAAATAATGGTCCAACCTTCCGATCGGTAGCAAAATCTTTCTCTTAAAGTTTCTGCGTCCCTTCGCATCACGTAGCTCACGCATCACGCATCACGTGTGTGTGCCTCGTCTCTCCTTTGTCCCCGTCTTTTTGGCTGGTTTTTCTTAAGTAAGCTAAGACTGCCGCAGATTACCAATGGAAACTGTTTTTGACGGTCGCAAGAAAGTTAACAGCGAAAATAATGCACGCCTTCCGAGGCGACATGCCCGTATATATTGGATGTTTCAGTAGAATGTTACGATATGTGAAGAAACTGCGTCCATTACAATTTCTCGTTGAAAAATACGCCTCTCCAGAATTTCTGCGTATGCGAAACCGGCAGATTGTTCGAGAACTGAATGTCGCGTTTTGGCTCCACTACGCTCTCATTTTTATGGCGCGGTGATCTGAGCGTCCACATCCCGACCCAGTAGGCACGAGTTCAGTTGCCGGCTTCCATGCCGTTTATTTCCTTTTGTGCTTTTTTCTCTTTTAATCATTAGTCGCCAAGCATGAGCTGTGCAGGTGCCTCTGTAAAGGCATACAGCGCCTGTACTTTCTGTCGGCCCTTTAAACCTAACGAAACCCGTGTGCAAAACAGCTGAGAGCTCCAAGCCCAACAGGGATGAGCTCGAACACGCGTCTTCGTCATACGAGGCATGTCTAGCAAATAAGAAGGCTTGTGTAATAATTCTTCGCTATCATTATGCAATAAAAAAATTGGCTGGTGCTTAACTAAGGTTAAGCCTGGATATCTCGAAGCGAAAAGCTGCGGTGATCCGCGATAAACATGCGCTTGCGGCGAATGTCAAACGATGACGCATAGCGCGCGGCAGCGTGCGCCTGTTCTATGGGCAAGCGCGCCTTATATACCCCTCTTTTCAAATGCGCACTGCGCACGGCTGCGGCGAAAGGTCAAACGGTGGCGAGGAGGAGAAGCAGCGGCGCACATGCGCAGTAGCCTGCGCCGTGCGTGACGTCACTCGTGCTCCGACATACGCCGGCTCACGCGAAGCGCAGTGTTGACTAGCGTAGTGAAGCTTTTCGCTTCAATATTGAAACTTTTCTCGATCACTCCCCGCTCATGCACGCACCGATGTACTCTTGTGTTGTCGAGATCAGCATGGTGAACGCGATGTAATTTATGAGTGCAGAAGAATTTTGTGGTCAATAATTGAGCGGCAATTAGAATAACTAGAATTGCTCACGAGGTAGTTGTCTGACAACTCAAATTGCATGAACGGGACAAAATTTCAGAGGTTAATAAAATCTAAGGGACCTCCTCGTAATATGGGAAGCTTGCACTAGAACTCTTTATAGTAGAACTTAATGCTGGGCTAGTTGGTGAATCATTCTTTGAAAATCGGATGTAACGCTGTTAAGGAGACCACAGAGAAAGCGTTCTTCTTTGTTGTGTCGTACTAGCTCTGTGGTGATCTCAAAGAACTCTTTAGTGACAGTTGATAGAAGAGCCCAGCATTGGAAGACTTAGGGTCTGATTTCAATGAGCTTGAGAAGCGAACTGCATTTATTTGAGCACGAAACATCCGTTTCGGTTGTTCCTTGCCGACAGGGGCCTTTATTTGTAAAGCTTACACTTCCTTGCAGCCTTCAAGCATGTGAAATGGCGCAAAAGACACCTCTGACAGTGCAGTGCAACGGAGCACTACTTCTTTCGCAGTTCAAGCTGCTCCTAGCGCAGCTGGTCACTTGACGCACTCCTCAAACAGCCGTATCAAATCCTCATTCTAACCTGCTTAGAGTCGACTGAGGAGTATAAAATAGCTTCGTAGATGCTCGAAGTCTTCAGAATGGGATGAAAGTGGAAGCCCTCTCTATTGCGCTCTTTTCATTTCCTTTCTTTGTTTCATGTACAGCCTTTTTTTTTTTACTGTTCTCAGTACGCCGGCTGGATCGTCATGTCGACATTTTCTGTCTAAGACCGTTAGAACGTTTTAACCCGGATCATCCAGGCGACGTTAGGGCCCGGATACGGACACGATACCAGTGAATTGTTACTTGCTAAAAAAAAAGAGTAAAGGCCGCTAACTATGCTCAAATAAAGGAAACGCCACCAGTCCTGTAAAGTGCGATGTTAACGACAGTTGAATTCAATAATGAATCATAACGCCGAAGAAGGAGGAAAACTATTCTGGAACTTCTTAGAATACCCTCATTTGCATCATTTGCTTTTACAAATGGCAACGCGAACTTCAAAAACATTCATTCGTTTATTCAGAAATATAAGGAGGCTCTGGTAAAAGCCTCTAAGCGGAGCTTGACAGACACTCAGCCCTTGCATCAAAGACTTCCGGGCAGAACGCTTGCAAAAAACACGCGCCATGCAGAAAGATCTGAAATATTAAAAAACATTGCATTACAGCAATACGTCCTGTATACAATTACGAAGGGTGCATTGAACGAAAGCTTAGAAATCGGGCATGATTAACGGAGGTGTGCCCTGTTGTAATAAACTCGAGGGATGGAAGAGGAAGGCGGTGGTGACGCTGGAACGCAATATAACGCAACACACATGCATGAAAAGCGTCCCCGCAAAAAGAAAATATACAGCAAACGTAAAACATAACTCGGCGGCATTTCTATACAGCATGCAGCGTCTAGTAAGGTGCTTGATGTGCTCAAAAGAAGCGTTCTTTAAAGTGAAAGATTTATAGTGATTTTTTCTATAGTGAGTAGTGAACGTAGTGAATAAAACGCGTATTTTCTTTTGGACACGGCACGCCATACTGGTTCATTTCCGTACCGGCGGCAAGCACGATTTTCTTCTTGCAGCCTTGTTCAGGTGGAAGATTTTACAGACAACTGAACTTGTTACGAGTTCATTCATATATTAACTGGTGCTATAATACGGTACCTTAGTTAAATTTCAGTATTATGTATACCATCTGATACGTCCCCTCCGGCTTAGAACAAGTTTGTCGGTGCTCAGAGTGTCTTTCATGCTTAATGTGTTAGAGCGGACGTTCGGAGGAAAAGCGATGCGTGTTGTCACACTAATTTATGATTGGTCGCCATGGTTGCGACGTCACACGCTGAACTGTTGATTGAAAATGATTAAAACTCGAGTTAAGTTGTGACTATATGAGGTCTTTAGAGAGAGGAAGTTTAAGGGACGGCAAAAGGGCAAAATGGGTGGGGGAACACACGCATATTAATGAGGTCCTAGTTCAAATAAAAACGTGAAATCGGCTTGGGCAAGGCATTTAATTCTAAGGCAAGATACCCGATGGTCCTTAAGGGTAACAAACGGAATGTCAACAGAAAGCAAACGTAGCAGGGCGCGGCTGAACGTTAGGTGAGCGGTTGAAATTAAGAAGTTTGCGGGGATACGGTGGCCGCAAGTGGCAGAGGGCAGAGTTAATGGAGAGATATGGGAGAGGCCTTTGTCCTTCAGTGGCCGTTGTCCGGCTCATGATTATGATGACGAGGTCTTAGCATGATTCAAATGTCATTATGATATGGAAGGATGTATAGTAAATTATGCTGAAAAAAAAAACTGAGGTAATCATGAGAACCGAACGTATGACTTGTGTTGCGAGTCGCACCCGCGACTCCTAGGGGCACTAAAACACGTTTGCTCGACTTAGTTAAAGGGACATCTTCTCTGTCGTATGTTGTATCAGATGGTCTAGTATGCCTGTTAATGTATGCTAATTAGCACGCGTCATTAGAAGGAGGTCCTCATTAAGAAAGAAAGTAGAAAAATAATTATATAAATAATTAGCGCTTTTAAGTCACACCATTACGACCGAGCTTAATTGTCCCCCTAATATTGCTACTGTTCTTCCTATTTTGTCGGAGCAACACGCATATTGAGTAGCGCAGCAATATGCGAGGCTCGGCTTACTGAGTCGCGTCGGAGGATGCATTGAGTGGCCTTCGAAACTGCTCGCCTCATGAAGCGTTAGCAAAAAAAGTAAACAGATAGATAGGAACTTGCAGCGAAAAGCAATTTTATGGGAATGGCCTCTGGGCGACCAGTGTAAGCGGCTGCCGACCCCGTTATGACCATTGAGGGACGCCGGTAGGTGCGCTTATTGCGAACTTGGCGATGGATATCCCTCCGTTCTCGGCTGCCGGGGGTGAGCACGTCTGACTCACCGCTCGTCGACTTCCCCACTTGCGGAACCAAGAAGAGAGGAGGTTTAGTTTATCTCCTACACCATGCAGGCTAAGCTCCATAAACGACCATCCAACTGATTTACAATCACTTCTTGTTAGGAGTAGATCGATGGCTGAATGCGTTAAAAAGCAGAAGGCATAGTCAGGGACGGCTGTGCTGTGAAATAATACGGAGAACTGAAATATTTACACAGTGCTATGAATAATGCAAAAGCGAGCGCTTTTTTTCCTCCGCTACGAGTACCGTCGAATGATCGGTCACAAATATCTTGAAATTCGTGCTGAGCAGACAGATTTCAAGCGTACGCTACGAGAATATTGAACTCGCTTGCGAGCATTCTTCGCAGGAAAGTATGGCCGCACTAGGAAGGATTGAAGAGGGCATTCAATTCGAAATACTATTCAAACTCCACCCGGCTGTGGATTCATACGGAATTCATAGCATACCTCTCCCCATCCGACATTTTATGCTCGCTCTTCTTACCCCACCCACCCCCGTTTCTTGGCTTTGCCTGGCATGGTTTTTTATGCTCTCCCCTGTCGTGCAGCTCACGCCATGTTGGCGCTGTACACAGAGCCTTGCTTAATCAATCAGAAGATATACTTAATAAATTCGCAGAAATTGTTACCTATGAGTGTTCTAAGCAGGTGTTCAAAAAACAGGTTGAAGAAATTTTGCTGAATGGAAATATAAGCTTCCATTGTTAGAAACACATTTTTTGAATATTTTATGTTTTTTAACCTTGATGTGATTATGTTATTTAGTTGGTGCAATCGCTCTCGTAAAACTAGACCTTCCACCTTGTTGTGAAGTTTGTTTCTTAGTGCTTCATCTCCTTTGTTTCATTCCGCTTTCCCGACTGACAATTATTCTCGTTGTTTTCTTTTAGTACAGGTACGCGAAACAATTTTATACACTAAGAGCACATATTTTCAATTTTATCGGTATCCGCTTATTCTCAAAAGAAAACATTCGACAGAAGTCTGTCTGGTTGGGAAATTTAATGTTAGGAGAAGGTAAGTGACGCCAACCAAGTAAAATACAGGAAAAACACGACGTTTCGGGACCGGCTCGGCCCCTTCTTCACGGTGTGACTACGGGCGAGCGCAGCTTGGCTTTTTAAGCCCCTGTGTGGAGGACCTGCGGGTCAATGGCCGCAGCCCATGGACGTAGGATGAGGGGAGAGTCCCCAGGGAACGATTAACATTCTCTCGTGTTTGCTGTATGTGCCACGACTCGAGTAGAAGCCTCCTGCGTGGGTTAGCTTCCGTTTCCAATACAATGGTGCTGTCGAAGTCAATTGGGTGGTCACACCCTTCACAGTGTTCGGCCACGGCGCTGCGTTGACGATTCATGTGACGGACGTCCGCTTTGTGTTGGTTCATCCTTTCCGCGAAGTTCTTCGTTTCCCCTATGTACGACGCCGGGCAGACGGAACACGGAATTTTGTACACGACGCCCTGGGCCTTTTCTCTGGGCTGCCGGTTTTTTGGGCGGGGGAGAAGGCGACCGATAGTGCTGGTCGGTTTGTGCGTTGTCAGCACCCCTTCTTTTCCGAGAATGCGACCGAGCGTCTCGCTCACGCCTCTCACGTAGGGGATGCAAACACGTTTCCGCTTCTGGCATGCGTCTGAGGAAATAATAGACCGGATTTTGTTTTGCCTTTCTTGCTTCCTGATAATGCGCCGGATGAATGAGCTTGGGTAGCCGTTCTTTTGGAGGTCAGAAATGACTCGGTTCTTCTCCTTCCTTTTCTCTTCACTTGAGGAACATATGGAGTCGGCTCTCTTCAGTAATGACGTCACGACAGATGCTTTGTGCGGGATGGGATGGTTCGAATCGAAATGTAGGTACCGTCCTGTGTGGGTTGGCTTCCTGTGCACCGAGGACTGCAGGTCTCAGGGACGACACCGACATCGTCATACTCCCGGCAGACAAGGGCAACTCTACAGTGGTGATGGACCGACGCGACTACGAGGAGAAGGCGTCAGCCCTTTTGAGCAGTGGGGCGTATGAGAAGGTTCGCAAGGATCCGACTTCAAACACTCAGGCAACACTCAACAAAACCCTGGCAGAGATGTTCAAGCGGCATCCTGATTTCAAATGGCTTTACCTCCGCCTCATCTCCAGAAACGGCTCAGCTCCAGGTTTTTACGGGCTACCTAAAACTCACAAACCTGGCGTCCCCCTTCGGCCAATTGTAGACTTCACCCTGTCTCCTCTGCGACGTCTCTCTGACTACCTGCACAAGGTACTGGCGCCGCTCGCCGGCAGAACACCCACGCATGTACAGAATTCGCGGCATTTCGTCCAACTTGTCTCGAACCTTACCGTGGAGGAAGACGAAAGCCTAGTCTCATTTGACGTGGTGTCGCTATTTACCTGCGTACCGGTTCCCCTTGCTGTGTCCGTCGCTCGCCGCGCACTCGAAAACGACCAAACGCTGCACGAGAGAACTCCACTCAACGTCGATGAGGTATGTCGCCTTCTCGACCTCTGTCTGCGCAGTACCTTTTTCACCTACAACGGAGAATTTTTCAAGCAAACAACCGGAACTGCTATGGGGGCATCAATTTCAGTCACAGTGGCTAACCTAACCATGGAAGACGTCGAAAGCCGGGCCCTCTCCTCCTTTAATCCCAAGCCAAAGTTATTCCTCCGTTATGTAGACGACTGCTTTTGTGTGGTGAAAACCTCAGAGATAGAAAACCTCCAGAGTCATCTAAATTCAGTTGAACCGGCCATACAATTTACTGTTGAACATGAACAGCAGGGCAGCCTGCCTTTTCTGGATGTCCTACTTACAAGGCACGACAAAGGCCTGCAGTCCTCGGTGCACAGGAAGCCAACCCACACAGGACGGTACCTACATTTCGATTCGAACCATCCCATCCCGCACAAAGCATCTGTCGTGACGTCATTACTGAAGAGAGCCGACTCCATATGTTCCTCAAGTGAAGAGAAAAGGAAGGAGAAGAACCGAGTCATTTCTGACCTCCAAAAGAACGGCTACCCAAGCTCATTCATCCGGCGCATTATCAGGAAGCAAGAAAGGCAAAACAAAATCCGGTCTATTATTTCCTCAGACGCATGCCAGAAGCGGAAACGTGTTTGCATCCCCTACGTGAGAGGCGTGAGCGAGACGCTCGGTCGCATTCTCGGAAAAGAAGGGGTGCTGACAACGCACAAACCGACCAGCACTATCGGTCGCCTTCTCCCCCGCCCAAAAAACCGGCAGCCCAGAGAAAAGGCCCAGGGCGTCGTGTACAAAATTCCGTGTTCCGTCTGCCCGGCGTCGTACATAGGGGAAACGAAGAACTTCGCGGAAAGGATGAACCAACACAAAGCGGACGTCCGTCACATGAATCGTCAACGCAGCGCCGTGGCCGAACACTGTGAAGGGTGTGACCACCCAATTGACTTCGACAGCACCATTGTATTGGAAACGGAAGCTAACCCACGCAGGAGGCTTCTACTCGAGTCGTGGCACATACAGCAAACACGAGAGAATGTTAATCGTTCCCTGGGGACTCTCCCCTCATCCTACGTCCATGGGCTGCGGCCATTGACCCGCAGGTCCTCCACACAGGGGCTTAAAAAGCCAAGCTGCGCTCGCCCGTAGTCACACCGTGAAGAAGGGGCCGAGCCGGTCCCGAAACGTCGTGTTTTTCCTGTATTTTACTTGGTTGGCGTCACTTACCTTCTCCGCTTATTCTGTATAAGAATTCTTCTTTGTATAAATGATTACTCAATATGTGACAGTGCATTTGTGCATTTGTGCAGTGCATTTTTGTGCGATTGGTTGTTTTACTTTGCTTGCAATCATTTTGTATTTTTCTGTGTTTGCTGTCAATTCTGTATGCGAGGGGGCTGCGACCTCCGTCAGGCACTCAAATGCCTTTAGTCCCAGCCTCTCCTCGTATCTCAATGGTAAAGAAAACAAATCCTGAAATCCTGAAACTGCGTGCCGAAATTGGACGCATTTTGTAGTTCTTATTCGGAGCTGGAAGCGGCAGGCTGTGCATCGTCAGGGCCTTCAACTAGCTAAAGACAATGCTCCGTACCGCCGAAACAACCATACACATGAAATCCCGTTTTTTACACCCCGCTATAGGTTGAAACCACAGTAAATACCGCCTTGACCTCAGGCTACGAGCATCGGGCGTTACCAAATCTTGTCTTCTCTGATTATTTTCTATTTTTGCAGACTTTTCGCAGTAACGCGGTAACCGCATACAACCGTGGCTGCTCGCACAACGCAGGAGAGACAAGGCTAATAGCTTTATCTGTGGAAGCTTGTTCTTTTAGTCGGAAGCAGAGCTTCCCCAATCTCCCGAATTCGCCGCCCCTTTCGGCGTTCAACCCCGAATTACGCCCGTCGGCTAACCCGCGCAGCGGCTACCGAAAATTGAATTTCGAATATGTGGACGCCGTCGTCTATATCGGCGGCACTCCATCATGCCGATTATATTATATTCTCTCCCGGCCACCGTTCGATGCCTTCCGCACTGATTTCTCTTCAAGCCAGGATTGCTCCGTTCGCCATTTCGATTCCTCTCATCTCATTTCCTTGGCGTCGACGCCCTGCTGTTGTCAGCTCGCTAGGCCTGTACAGCCTCTCTTGCTCTCCGTACAGGCCCGCTTTCTTCGACAAAAATGGCATTCCGCATAGAAATCGAATTGATCGCTTTCCGACTTCAAGCGGCTTTGAAGCGTTTGCCGTTTGAGTTTATCCGCTTTTCCGCTTTTTTTTCCCGTTTCTTTATAAATGCGTTACAATTGCGCTTTCGAGCTCTGCCAGACTGCCTCATGCCCGCGCTTTTATCTTCGAGAATCTTAGTTCCTCAACCTCGCGTGCCGACCAAATACTCGCGTGAGTACTCGCTTACGCAGCCACTGCTTAAGTACTCGCATGGAGAACTGGCATGCGACAGCCAAGTGCGAAAGAAAACATCTTGCGTCGATCCGAGCGCAACGGTTGCAGTGTTTCAAAATCCACGGAGGAATTGCCTATAAAGAAAATCCAGCATGCAGGGGACTGAATTCTGACATTGCGCATGCATTTTTGAGCTGTTTGATTGCTCAAGCCACAAGAGGCCCGGCCGTTGCATCATTTGCTGTTACTTTCTCTGTGCGTCATATATGACAGGCGCGCAAGTATTTCTTACTGCAGCGGCGTTATTGTGGTCGGGAATGAGCTCCAGCGCATGTATATTTATTTTTTGTTCACATCTGCAATTTTTATTTCACTGTTTTTGTTCGGATCAGAGATTCATTTTGAATGCGGATCTGATCGATTTTTGCCTCTTCGCGCCCTTCAGGGCGACATTCAATAGCTCTCGCTAGTTGTTTGGCATCCTCCCGTTCTCTGGAGCAATTTTCCTCTCATTGAATGAACTCTTCTCGTAGCATGGTTTCGTCTTATTCTCATCGTCCTTTTCTTCAATCCCCGTTCCCCTCTCCTTCTTTCGCCCGGTTCTCAGGTGGTGGCAAAATCTACTAATTTCTACATAGGAGCCGCCGAACAGAAACTACACTCGGAACGGAAAGGACGGAAAAGGGGGCAAGTTGTCCTCTAGCGCCTTTATAAAGATGAGTGCGCTAGAGGACAGCTTTCCTGTCTTTTTACTCGCATATAGGTCTATTCGTGTTTAGAGTTCAGCATGATTTGTTACCAGCGCCGCGTAAAATAAAAGGTTTAGCAATTATCTCTTAAGGAAGAAAGGAACAACTAAAATGGGTCAATAAAAATTCTCGCAACACGATTTATGGGCTCCACGGAAATAATCAGCAAGCAATACTTATCTGTGATGTCGTTAACGTAATTATAAGGTACGAACTAAACAGGCAACAACGAGTACTGAAGGCACTTCAGTGTTCAAAACAGATATGAGCAGCGTACCGTGTTTGCCATTGTTGCAGTTCGTATTTCCCACCTGAGACAGTTGTCGTGGTGGGTTTTATCTTTCATAGACAGACAATCAATTGCACGCCCCAAACACAGCTTTAAAATGTTTGCTCGTTGAGCTATATTCCTAAAAACTGTCAGGGAGTTGTCGTAAAGTTTATCTAGGACGTGCAACTAGAAAAACTTTACGTGTAACTAGAAAAGAAGTAAAGGTTTTCTAGTTGCACGTCAAAGGAAAACTTTACTTCTTTTAGAAACCTAAATACCTATCAAGAATTCACGACTGCTCTTTGTTCTGAACGTAAGTTTTGCCGCCGCGATGGCTCAGTGGTTGTGGTGTCTGGCTGCTGACCCGAAAGACGCGGGTTCGATCCCGGCCGCGGCGGTTGAATTTTGATGGAGGCGATATTCTAGAGGCCCGTGTACTGTGCGATGTCAGTGCACGTTAAAGAACCCCAGGTGGTCGAAATTTCCGGAGGCCTTCACTACGGCGTCTCTCATAGCTTGAGTCGCTTTTTGAAGTTAAGCCCCATAAACCAAACCAAGTTGAGGCGAAAAAAATTTTTTTGTGGAAAACAAAGTGAAATCATCTTTTTAGTCCATCCACTTTTCTGCGTGAAAAAAAAACAAAACAAAAAACATGCGGTTTACAGTGAGCTTGTTTTCGCATGCTTAAACTAGGGGATTGTCTTTTTCGTGAGCTTGAGGAAGTGCTCAACATTGGTGATAGTGTGAGTTGCAATGCTGGAAACGGTGATCTGAAGCACGGCGGTAATAGGCCGCTGCAAATAAAAAAAAATGACTTTGTACTCCGAGGGATCGTGGTGGAAACGTGGGCACAATGAGTGTCCTGTTTTCTTGAGGCACGGTGTCCACCTGCGCCAACTGAAACTAATTCTATCCACGTGTACAATATTTTTGAAAAACAAAAGTAAACATGAGAGCGCCACATTTACCAGGCAGATAAAAAAAGCGCCTTCTATTTTCGCACGGTCAATTTAGAACTTGTCGTATATGACGCAATTTAACATGCCAAATCTGTAAATAAGGCAATGTGCAGACAGCCCTCGGGTTTTTATTTTCTTACGCAAACTAAAGGTACTGTGGTGAACTTTCACGTTTGATATCCATAGTTGTGGACATCGGACATTAATGCCCAAAATCTATGAGTGACCTTTCCTTGTGGCGATGTTTCGTTTTTGTGAGCTATACTCCGTTTCATACATAGCTGTCAACGCAGCCAAGGCTACGGCGCCTGTTCGCGCTCCTCGTCCGCATCGTAATGTAGTGCGTCAAAAGTGAAAAGAGTAAAGAACTCAAAATTAAAGTTATTATTGGTTAATATTGCAGTATAATGATAACGGTGTTTTATTTTGCAGAAAGATTGCTTTTTCTTTAATGTTCTTCAAAACAGAGTGCCTTAGTTTTCTGGTTTTTTTTCGGCTCCTCCTGTATCAGGTTTTCGCAGCTAGGCCGGCCGGCGATGTCGTCTGCTTTCGTCTTTCGGTTTCCGAGAATGCGAAAATGGCACCGCTATCTCCTACTCGCTTGTTTTCTTCGCCCACTGCGGCTTTAAAAACATCTCCTGCTCGCATATTCTCCAAGCTGAAGCCTCCGAAAATTTCGAAAGACTGCAAGCAGGTGATCGTCAACGTTTACTGTAGCGTAAGGAAGCGCTTCCCGGAGAAGACTGCGCGTGATGTTCTCGAAACTGTGGGCGAGGTGACCGGGGTGAGCCCTCGGACAGTTGCGAGGTTCAAGAAAGAAGGTCTCTCTGCTGGAATAAGATCACCTTGTGTGCCGCATGCTAAAAAGTCGCTCATTGCCCGAGAAAAGCACTTCGCAATCACGTCCGTCGCCAATACAATACAGTGCCTTTTCCCTTCGAAGCAAGTAAAGAGCGCTGTGTTTTTCAAGGTAGGCATTAGAGTTTGACAGTTTCGACTTTCTACCTAATGATTATTTTAATAAAAATAAAAAAAGAGAAAAAAAAACAGCAAAAGCCGGGAGTCGAACCTTGGCATCTTGTAAAATGAACACACAGGCGCGCGCTTCGTACCACTCAGCCACGACGCGAGGTGGACGGATGCATTTTGCTTGTTTTTTGCAGAGGACTACTTTCGTACCTTTGGCAGCGTTGACAGCTATGTATGAAACGGAGTATAGTACCGTACTGAATGACCTTATTAACGGTATCTAAGATCGTGTCTCCAAAAGGAGAAACTTCAATTATTTGAGCTACAAGCGTTCTTCATGTGGATCACCAACGACTAGCTGTGACTTTTCAGATGATGAAACAAGTGAGAACTCTAGCGCCAGCCAGAATGACAGCGAATCTCTTGCATGGTTGTTGAATAAAGATAAAAAAAAAGCGATGAACATGGAGTAGAAGGAAGTTGTCACGAGAGGATTTCTGAAAATGAAGACCTTGTTCTCGCTTTTTGGCAAGTAATGGTAACGTACACGTGGCTACAACCATCGTGAGCACTGGTGAAGCTGGTGAAAGACCTAAAGTAATCGTCGAATATAAGTTCAATGGTGTGCCGATAAGCTAGATATCTTATTGGTTTTGTACCGAATGCTAACAAGAACATGATAATGGCCGCATCGGCTCACATCGTAATTTAATTCTTTTTCTCCTTACAACGCTAGCTGGGAGTATTCCTGAAGTGCAAAGAGCAATTGCTGGAAAAAAAATCGCTTTGGTGAATTGTCTTTTTATTTAATCGAGAAAACACGTCTGCCGAAGCGTAGCCGACTAAGCAGTGAAAGCCTACAGGCAGCCAGCTCTAAACAGGCCTCACAGAAACCTTGCGTATGCAAAGCACTGCGCTACGTTGGGTGCAATCAATGGTTCCAGCAGAGCCCGCCAAGCCCGAAACAATGCAGACGTGAAGGTTGCACATCAAAGAGGACTATTTGGTACAGCAAATGCGGAATCTTTGCTGGTGTATCATCAAAAAGCAAGTGTTTATCTGTTTCAGAAGTAGCTATTGCGCAAAGATTGTTTCACTGAAGCGGATTAGAGAACGCAAAAGCATGTCTGGTTTTGTACATGCAGCTTCTTTCAGGCACGATGCCGTCATATGTGGGATCAGAAAAATGCGCGAAAATGTAAGAAACTTCCTTTTGACTTCTGGTATGGCTTCTGATCGTGATTTATGTAATAAATGATTTTTTTTTCTATCAGCAGATTTAATTGGTGCCTAAAAGGGATATTAGTGGACTAATAGCACAAACAAGCGAATGCACCTATTCGTGGACTACAGCGTCATCGAGATCAATGGTCTCGAGTATTTCGCTCCACAACTACTGAAAACAAGTAGTTTGTATGAAAAACACACTCGAATCTCTTTATTTACTTCATATGCGCTCTGAGAAACGTGATTGTGTTCTTATTGTACAGAATATGGGGCATAGAATTCAGGGAGGACACTTGAGCCCATCATTAGAACATTTTTATTATGCACGCCGTATTTTTTCTCGCTTGCGACTATGAAAGTGGAACAAAGTCATGAAATACGGGTTTGCGTCAGTCTGTTGTACGCCCGAAATTAAAAAGCACCCGCGATTACCGCAAATGACAGATGCGAGCGGCGACATTTTGTTCCGGTTGTGCGCACTCACAACGAACGTTCATAACGCTTCTCTGCACTGCAGGAGACTAAGCGTCGAAGAAGTACAGAATCGTCAGTCGCAGGCGCAATTACTCGACGCGGCCGACGCAAGTTGGAGTATCGCTTCAGATTTGTGCCCACGGCTTCCACTGAGAGGATACCAATTATAAACAACTAACCCAGCGTTTGCAGACGAACAACGCAGAGGGTAAAAAGTCGTTTTGCGCTGCAGCTACGTGAACACTAAAACAGCGCAGAATAGTACGGACATCCAACTCACTGAGCGTCGCCGCCACATTTGCGTTCTCCGCAGGAAATGCCAACAGCGACGGTCAGGCATCCTGCGTCCATACGCTCCAGGAAATATAAAGTTCTACTCTGGCAGACGCAGCTAGTTCGCCGCATCATTAAGCGTGGCTGAAAGCGGTCGCACGAATCGAAAGAGAGCGCGTCGAGCCGGCTCATGCCTCTTGCGGAGCATGGCGTCCGCGACGGCAGGTCATTAGAGCAGCGCATCCCGAAATTGGCGCCCGAGCAAACAGGTGAGTGAACGAGGAGCCCTCCCAAGGCCACGCCCAAAATGCGGAGTTCCAACACTGGCGCCGGGAACGCGCTTTTATGGCAGGGAGACCGGGATCGACCGCGACCTCTCTTACCGAGAGTGTCGCTGGCAGTAGACAGAGTTTAGCACGAACTTAATTAAATAAAAAAAAGAGAAAGCCAGAAGTGGAAATGGATGACTGGACGAGTTGTTTAGATGTGCTGACATCGATCAGCTCTGATATTTCACTCCGCGCTGCCTCACTGACCGAAGATCTCCACGCGTTAATCACCAACATAATTCATGATGATGATGTCCGCAGGCTTAATGGCACAATTGAGGTCCTGACTCGTATCCTTCCTGCTTTCATTTTCTTCTTTGCAATTCATAAGCCCAGCCTTCAGAACCAGACGTCGCTCATAACAGAGGTATTCCAAGATTTGCTTTTTTGCCTGATACCAAGAAATGCCTGCGGCTAACAGAAGTATAGGGAAGCACCATTGCGCTTTTTATTCCCAGTCACTCTTGACTGCTTCTGCTCCTAGCAAGAAGCTGACGTCTAGACGTTTAGTTTTCCTTTTTAATCTTCAATGGTGGCTAAACGAGCAGCTCAGGAAGTTCCTAACTTAGGTTTCTGCATAAAACACATTGCAAACACTTCGGGGCGTCAAAGCCGGCCGCTGACTTAGGCCGCATTCACCAAGAGAGAATGAAAGGACGAAGACCATGCCCTTTCTCCCGAGACTGCGACAGGCGGTGGGGAGGGAGGGAGGGGGGAAGGGTCACTGCACTCTGCGCGCATCCGCCGCGCGGGGCATGTGCCGGCTTCGGTTGGCCACCACGGCGGCATGCAGTCATCCCCGCATGCAACCAAAGGGCCGATTCAACGAATTCACTTGCTACCGCTGTGTCTTGCCGCTACTCCATCTCCACTTGGATCTGCCAGTCGTAGAGGCTCAGAACTATAAAAAGCCCTCGACTCCAGCGCCGTGGTTGGGTTCCTGTCTCTTAAACCAAGAGACATGCAGGAATGCGTACCGCGTCGCATACCGGCACGAAACGCAAGATGCACTCAACTAGCTATACCGCAGCTTCCGCTTTGCTGGCTTGGTACCAGGCCAGAACATGCGCACGTCTCAGGCGAGCGCTGCGCGCTTCCACTCAGTTCCTTATTCGGGAAGCGGAAGACTGTCACGTATTTGGGGAAGCAAATAGGAAAAAGTAGGCACTATTCACCTGCAGTCGTTGTCTCTTGATGGGCCCCGGCGTCGTCAGCGGTCGTGGGAGCGCGGCGATGTCGCTGGCCGCGGGAAGAACATGCACGTATATCCGCGAGAAACCAGTCGAGAAGAAGCGGAAGTCTCGCCGCCAACTGCGGCTGCAGCGTCGTGTGGTGTCTGACGGGGAACCCGAGACTGACGCTTCCTTCTCGCGCTGCGCGGCTTGCAGGCGCCAGCCGCGGTCGGCGGTGGTGTGCAGCACGGCTCCCCACCGGCGAGCAGGGAAAAGAAAAGGGTTCAGCAGGGAGCGCGGCGCGCGCGCGCCGCCGGCCACCGGGATGTCGTGCGGCCCCGCGCCGCAGCGGCCGCGGGAATCGCGGGAGGCGAAAAAAATAAAAGGGAAGGAGGCACCAGAATCCCGAGCGCGGCCCAGCGCCGCCGCTGCTCGCTGACGCCGGTGGCCCGGGAAGCAGCGGCGAGGAAAAGGGCACGGAGTGAGGAAAGGGCGAGAGTATCGAAGACCGGCTAAGGCCCGAGGCGACGTCGGTGGCGACGCCGCCATTGCAGGCCGCTAAAGAAGAAGCTGGGCCCGGGCCCGCCTCTTTCCCACTTCCCTCCCACTGCCGGATGGAACCGGGGCGCCATCTGCCGCGGACCCGGGACACTGACCCCCTTCCCGCGCGCTCCTTTCCTTTCACCTCCCACGACGCCGACCGGCGGCGGCCTGGTGCGGAACGCGTCGAGTCACGTGGAGCCGCTCTTTTCACAGCCGCCGAAGGCTGCCTTCGCGTAACGACGTGAAGGACGTGCGCGGACTTGTCATATTGAGCGAAGATTGAAAGGAGAGCCCGCCGCCGCGTGGCTGGTGAGGAATGCTCCCCTCCCTCCTTGGCCGTCTGTTCCCCGTGATGCGGTTTTCATCTTTTCTTGAGGTCCTCCAACATTTCCTCCAACTCCCCTTACTTCCCGTTTACTCCCTTGCCTGCGGCTGCAGCCACCATCGCTTTCGTCATCAGCAATCTTCCGGAATTTCCCGGTAATGCAACCTCATTAAAACTTGCAGAATGGAAGAGAACCGGAAATTACTAACCAATTAAAATGTCAGTTGCGTAAGTGTGCGCTGCAAAGCGCATTTATTACATATATGCACCTTTTAAAGATAGCAAATAGTATGTTCACATTTTTGCCTGCGTGTCCTTTGAGTGTCGGATAATGCGTTCGAATAAAAAACGAGAGACGTGACTTGAAATTCGCATAGTAGTATCATACTTTTCAGAGCACGCGGGACGAAAGCCGTCTCACTAACTCAAAAACGATGCTGTGTAAGATTATTTTTGTGGAAGCGACAAGGTGGAATGAAGCACTATTCTAATGGCAGAGTGCGCTGAGCACTTTCTTTCAAGTAACTTACCTTTCTGCTCTCATATTTGCTAATCCGCATTAAAACTGGTAGCTCAGTCGCTTAAAGGCAGCGCTCTTTTATATCTCGAGGATGCTTAGATGCTTCAGTCTGTAGTCATTAAGATGCACTAGATGCCTCTCTAGTTCCCGTACTGCGAGTTGGAGTATTCCACCAGAAGCGACGAATTGTGTAACGGAGAATAGTCGTTCATTTCATCCGTTACGGTGTACAGCAGGCTTCTCCATAGTATTTCAATTTCGTCCCTCGTGAGGAGTTGTAAATCATGTGCCTTCAACTTACGAAAACTAAACATTCCGACAAGATTGGCATGTCGGGTTGGGCTTGATAACTTATAATGGACTGTGAGACGTCTGCAACCAAACTTTTTTTCGTTTATTATAAGCCTTCAACTTGAAAAATTGGTTTTGAGTAGAGGAAATGACGCAGTAATTAACTGTCTCACAAGTCTCTGTGGACACCCGAACCGCGCGCTGAGTTACATGTTCAAGTCTTATGGTTGCCGAAAAAATTCTCGGAACAGAAAGAAATGTCAGCCAACTTACTTGACCTATACCTGTTGCGATTTTTAACGAATTAAATGCAATGTTTTCAGAACTCAAACTAATTACGGATTTCAGAAGCTAGAGTACCTAATACCAAATTTTTTGAAGGCATATCCGGCTACAGATAATTTAATACTGGAAAACCGGATCGATAAGACTTTTAATGGGTTGCCCATGAAGTCTTGCGGAGTAGTAAAAAAGAAGAAAAATCAAACTAGCGTTCTTTTTAGAAATACGATAGCCTTTTATGCACACTAATTATGACCCGTTTTTTCTTTTATCCTCCACTTCTTTTATCACATAAATTTGCTCAAAGTAGCTTGGCACTTGTGCGATACATTATCTGTGGTTTCGTCTCAAAATGCTCATGTTTGTATTGTGCGTGTTTACTATTTCTTTCGCTATCTTAAGAATTAACTTTGCCTTAATTTTTTTTTCAAACTGGCTGCATTTTTACAGCGTTTTATCGTATGTGATGAAGTGTTTTCAATGTACGTATGTGTTTTGCTTGTAGAGGAAGGTCACATTGCAGTTATGTGCCAGACAACCTTTTGCTCGCTTCTCCTGTATTTGCATGACCGAAGCTAAACCAGAACAAGGTGAAAAACTTGGAGGCCTTCTAAAGCACCTTCCTACAGAAGAAAATGAGATATAATTTGGAAGTTGACCCATTCACCAAAATTGAAAAGGACCTCAAAATTTTGTGAAGTAGGCCCACCCCAGATAATGAATTAAGGTGGATTAGTTGCTGAATTAAGGTGGATTAGCGGGTGAATTAATGTGACTTTTGTGGTTGATCAATGTGAATTAGTAGAGATTAGCTGATGTATTAAGATGTATTACTGGGCCGGGTAAGTACGTATAAGGCCGGGTAAGCTTGCCACGAATAGGCTGCTAGCGGCAAATTGAGTCTTCGTTTACAAAGTCAAGGTGGGAGCCATATTACGTCGCCTTCCAATGCAACACAACTACCATGCTGGTACAACCGAAAGAAATCACAAATAAAAATTGCGACCCGCACCACTAGGTATCCAAGCGTCATAACCGCCGCGGCCGGGATGAGTGTCCATAAAACGTGTCTGGCATACAACGTCTGGGCCATATGACGATGGCGTTGCGCGCTCCGCTGGCCATATCGTCTCATGACGCCGTCAGGATCGAAACCGCGAATCTGTGCGATGCAGCAGAATGACACTCCTACCGGGGCCACACTGCAAAATTAGGCCGCGACAAATGACCAGTACAGATTTTCCAGTTAAGAACGTCATCTTTGCACTTGTAGTTGTACCTTAATACTAGCGGCTGTGAAAGGAACCAGAGCGCACACGGCTGACGCCTTCCCGCTTTGACGGTAGATGAAGAAGATCCATTCGGACGAAGGTGGCAGAAAGCGAAGATCGATGAAAGCAGGAAATTTGTAAATATTTGCTAGTAATACCTGTGACGGATTGTTGAAGATTATGTAACTGTGAAGAGCTTGAGCTTCCCAACGTTGCTTCTCCGCTACAGACACGAAACGCCTTGCTGGAGTAAAGTGTTATCGATTAGGGGCGTTTAACGTGGGCAGAACTGCGGGTATGTAGCGCGCCCGTCTTTGCAGGCGGTAATAATCATCACTCACCGGGCGTTGCTTGTGGGTCTTACCCGTGCCTTCAGCAAAGCGTCATATGGCCGGCGGGCTGAGATTGCACGCATGCATCAAGACGGCAGCGTGCAGATAGCCATGCAAGTGTGTAATGGCTTCACCGTGGAACGTCGTTTCAATAAGTTAGGAAAAGCTTTGTAAAACGAAGAAAAAACCAACTATCGCTTCGCTCATCTCAGCCGCTTTTTTTTTGTTGAGAGTTTTGCCGGTCGTGTCTTTTTTTTCGCCAATACTAGTGTCAAGTACAATCCTAAACTTCGGTGAAATCTGTATTCATCACGACTTTACATGCCCGAAAAAACAAATAAAGATGCGGTAGATTTGTTAAACGTCTGTTTTTTTGTTGTGCACTTGGCGAAAAGTTTAGCGGTTGATAGGTAAGCTCCGTTTTCTGGAAACATTTACTTTTTGCGTCTTTGTCGATTATGTCTTTTGGTAAGAATTAAACCAGTCATGGCAGCCAAATTTGGCATATTAACTGTTTATTATATCTTATTACCTCGTTGTATATTATTTAATTTCGTTCTTGATAAATTTCTCAGGCCGTACGCTGCGGCATCTCCCGGATCTTATGATCAATCTCGTCGAGCTTTGCATCATGAACGCTCTGCAACGCATGCGGCCTACGCTTCCGCGCTCCTAACCTTGAGTGGTTACACAGCATTCCCTGTTGCACGAAAACTAAACCCGGTCCGCCTGGTGTCTGTCGCAGCATATATAAAGCCTGCCTCCTTTGCGCTTCCCTCCAGTCAGCGGCGAAACCTGGCCGGTGTGGCTGAAATTTTACTTCGTTCTTGGCAGGTAGGTTTTTTTTAAAACTGTCTTTGGCACAGATATTTTGGTTGTTGACTGCACTCTAATGTCTTCTGTGTGTTCGGTATGCGACAAGCCGGTAGAGGGCAAATTCCTTGCCTTTTCCGTTTGCAAGGAAAGGTTCCAACTGGGAAAAAATCTATTCCGCGATTGCAGACAGTGCCTACAACACTGTCCGCGTTTGCAGACAGTGCCTACAACAAAATGTTCACTGTTAAACGCGAAACATGGACGCGCCATACCTGCAAGTCTGTTGTAGGTTTCAATATTAGTGATGATTCACTGGACCCTGAGTTTTGCACTAATAATATTGTTACGTGGCCCGAAGTCTATGTCGGCACAAGGACGACCGGAGCACAGGGTCCAGATCACAGCTAGCCCCGAGCGGCAAGCGCGCACACACCGGGCACTTCCTCTGCGTCGTCTTCACGGAGATTATCCGTTGCATGGCCCCCCGGTCGGAAAGGCACCGTCTCGGTGCTCATCAGGGCAGTGAGGGGGACTGCAAGACGTAGGGCTTGAGGCGAGAGACGTGCACAACATCGGTCTGATGCTGAGAGGACGTGGCACCGGGGAAGGCGGGAGCGATCTCGTAGGTGACTGCGGTGACTTGGCGCAGGACACGGTACGGGCCGATGTAGCGGGACAGAAGTTTTTCAGAGAGCCCCACGCGGCGAGATGGCGACCAAAGCAAGACGAGGGAGCCAGGGGTGAAGGAGACCACACGGTGACGGCGGTTGTAGAATTCCTGCTGAGAGGTCTGGGAAGCGAGGAGCCGGGAGCGTGCGAGTTGGCGAGCGTGGTCAGCGCGGGTAATGGCGTCGTGGGCGTATGCAGACGGCGGAGCAGTAGAAGTGGGAAGCAGCGTGTCCAGAGGCAGCAGGGGCTCGCGGCCATACAAAAGATAAAAAGGGGAGTAACCGGCAGTGTCATGGCGGGAGGAGTTGTAGGCGAAGGTCACATAGGGGAGAGCGGTATCCCAGTCGCGATGGTCCGGAGAAACGTACATAGCCAGCATATCGGTGAGAGTGCGATTGAAGCGTTCTGTGAGGCCGTTCGTCTGCGGGTGGTAGGCGGTGGTGAGCTTATGTTTCGTAGAGCACGATCGAAGAATGTCAGCGACAACTCTGGACAGAAAGCATCGGCCTCGGTCGGTCAGAAGTTGACGGGGAGCTCCATGATGTAGGATAAGGTCGGTCAAAAGAAAGTCGGCAACATCAGTAGCCGTACTGGTGGGCAGTGCGCGTGTGATCGCGTAACGGGTAGCGTAGTCTGTGGCAACGGCTATCCATTTGTTGCCCGAGGCGGATTCCGGAAATGGTCCCAAAAGGTCTAAGCCGACGCGATGGAAAGGTTCGGGTGGGACGTCAATGGGCTGAAGCAGACCGGCTGACAGAGTGGTGGGGCGTTTCCGGCGCTGGCACTCATCGCAGGCAGCAACATAGCGGCGTACACAGCGGTAGAGGCGCGGCCAAAAGAATCGACGACGCACGCGGTCGTAAGTACGGGAGACACCCAAGTGACCAGCAATGGGAAGATCATGCAGCTCTTGGAGGACAACAGTGCGAAGGTGCTCGGGGACAACGAGAAGGAGGTCTGGGCCATCCTGGCTAAGGCTCCTGTGGTATAAAACTCCATCACGGAGCACAAAGCGGCGCATCGGAGGGTCGAATGGGGCGGTGTTGAGGGGGTCGATAATGGAGCGCAGCTCGGCATCGCGGCGCTGTTCGTCGGCCATGTTGGCGAGGACAGAGAGGGAGCACAGAGCATCCACGCTGTCAGTGCCAAGATTGTCACACGGGCCAACGGGGTAACGGGAAAGGCAGTCAGCATCGGCGTGCAAGCGGCCAGACTTGTAGAGTACAGAGTAATGGTACTGCTGCAGGCTCAGTGCCCAACGACCAAGCCGTCCTGTAGGGTCTTTCAAGGAAGAGAGCCAGCACAACGCATGGTGGTCAGTGACAACTGTAAAGGGGCGGCCGTATAAATATGGGCGAAATTTCCCAACAGCCCAGACAAGAGCTAAGCACTCGCGTTCGGTAATTGAATAATTCCGCTCCGGGGCAGTGAGGAGACGGCTGGCGTACGCGATCACACGGTGCTCTCCGGATTGTCTCTGTGAGAGGATAGCGCCGATGCCGTAGCCACTGGCGTCGGTGCGAACTTCAGTGGGAGCGGTCACATCGAAGTGTGCGAGAACTGGCGCGGTAGTAAGCTTCGATATCGATATCATGCAACGGATAATCTCCGTGAAGACGACGCAGAGGAAGCAGAGGGAGTGGTTCGTGACTCGCCGGGTGGAGCCATGATGGTTGTAGCCCCGGCCTGACGACCGCTTCGGAGCTGCGTGGCGTGGAGATCGTTTACCCAGCACCTCCACCAAAGATGTTACGTGGCCCGAAGTCTATGTCGGCACAAGGACGACCGGAGCACAGGGTCCAGATCACAGCTAGCCCCGAGCGGCAAGCGCGCACACACCGGGCACTTCCTCTGCGTCGTCTTCACGGAGATTATCCGTTGCAATATCAAACTTGACCAACTTACCAGAACCGTCGAAGCGCTTATGATGGAGGTTAATAACTGCTCTCTTTCAGGGCAACATGTGAAAAGATGGCTGATACAGTGGCCGCCATTCAGACTTCCACCGATTTTCTTTCCGCAAAAGTACTACTGTGTGCTCTCTACTATGAATGCGAATCAAGAAGAAGTAACTCAGCTTCAGGCTTAAGTGGAGTCCCTTTCCGCTACAGTCACACGCCAGGCTGAAATTTTCGGCCAAACGAGAATGAAAATAAACGAACTCGTACAATATGGCAGACATCGTAATTTTGAAACCCATGGTCTATCCCTTTGAAACCGTACGAAGACTTGAAATCCTTCTTGTGAGACAGCTGGACAATTGAAACTAACAAGCTTCCAGGAAGACGAAATTTGCAAGACACATCACTTGCAGACCAAGGATAAAACTAACACTAGCCCACCTATTGTTGTACAAGCACAGGAGGCCTCGGTGAAAGAGAAGTACTTTAGCGCTCGGAAAGGCCTCTCGGCTCTTGCTGTGCCAGAGAAGTTTCCTCTTCTGTTCATCAACGAAAACCTGACGCGGAAGAACCGGGAGCTGTTCCGGTTGGCCCGTTCCAAAGGAAAGGCAAACAGATATAAATTTGTACGGGCGAGAAACGGAAGGGTTCTGGCAAGGAAATCCGAGGGAGCACCTTTCATTCGAGTAGAAAAGTTCCTGAATTTGGAATTAATCGCCGAGACATGGCTCACTTTGAATGTATAAAAAGCGTGGACCTTACGGATATAAACAGGTTCTTTTCTGACGCCTCCACTAGCAGTTTTACAGGTGCGCATGTGAACATTAGCAGCCTTCGAAAACACTGGAGTGTGTTCTGTGCCATCACTTCATCGTCTCGCATAACATTTGACGCTTTTGTACTTCTTACAGGAGTTATTTCTTCGGACTGCATCTCTCAGTATTCTTTGTTGGGTTACCAAGCTTTTTCTTAGACACGTCTAACCAGAAAAGGAGGGGATCGCAGTTTTAATAAGTAACAGATGGGCAGCTTTACTGTAGACTTTTTTATTTTTCCAAGCTGAACTGCTCTCATTGAGTTTGAGCACGCCTGCTTTTTCGGTGCCTCGTTAATTGCTTTACCCACCTCCCAGTTTCAATACATGGCTTTTCTTATCCGAATTTCATTCGGCATTATCAACCTTATGGCTTTAGAGGACGTGTGTATCATCGGCGGCATCAGTATTTGCCTTTTGCGCCCAACAGCAGGTTTAGTCGCTGATCATCTCGACAGCCTTTCCAAATGGGGCTTGGAATGTAGCATCCATCAAGCGACTCGTGAGGAATTTTTGAGTGGTAAGCTAGTCGTGTCCTGTAAAATCTAGCTGTAAAATCCGCTATAGTAGAAACTAAACTTGTTGCCCATTACTTTGCGGCCCAATGAGTTGTCCACACACTGCGACGGCACCCACAGATTCTTTTAAACTAATTTCAGTGCTCGATCCGAAAATGTTTGGTAAGCTGGTGGCTCGTTATGACTGCAAGTCTATTTTAGCAATTGTGTCTCCTGTTGACCTTCATGACAAGTTCGTAGAAGTGTTTGAGAGCTTAAAGGGCAACTGCACCACTTTTTCAGAATTTCGCTATAAAATCTCTATGGGCTGTAGGGAAAGCATACCACGCGTTTTTAAATAGTGACATTTTAAATAGTGACGTAATCGACGATTGAATTTTGCGCTTCTTCTCAGAGCACCCAAGGAGTGCGGGGAAGTTAAATGTGACGTCACGGAAGGTATGATTTCAAATTATCGCTGCCGTCAGCCACACCCTGCCCTCACTCGTTAGACGCTGCCAAACAACGTTCGGCGGGCTCTGCCTTCGATAGCGTTGTTTTTTTCCTTCAAAACAGGCGTTTGTGCGTTGGGAATGTACTTTTACCTTCGATAATGTCATCATGCCCCCCCCCTACCACACTTGGCGTTCTGCGCTGCGGAGAAGCTTGAAGACCAATGCGATTTTAATAGGCGAATTCGTCGTCATTCCAAATGCTAGTGCAAAAGGACTTCGCATGATTTACCTGCATGTTTCAGACAATCGACCTTTTTAAGCTCGTCGATTTCTAAAACCTATGCAGTTGCCGTTTAAAAGGAACTGCTGACCGAACAATTCTGGTCAAACAATGTAACATGCGCAACAAGTAGATGTCGTCTAACATACTAGCTGCAGTAAAGGGAAATGACATGCTATGGGCCCAATGTAAGCGGGCCCCGAGCTGTCCAGACCTATGAATCAAATTTAAGCAAATGAGAAATACAGTTAATGCCATGATCCACTGTGCAAAGCGCATACATTTTCGAGACAAGTTTAAAGCTGCCATTCAGAGCAGTAAGATAACATGGTGGTTAGTTAAAAGATTGAAAGGTTTTAATACGCTAGGTAATTTAAAGAAATATTTTTCCTCAAGTTCATCCAGCTGCGGACAGAATATTGCTGATGAGTTTAACGTCTACTTCTGTCGTGTAATTAACAATGCAAACTTGCATATAGGGTTGTGTTCTTTGCGTTACAGTATCAGTGAATCAGCATTTCTGCCTTTAATTTCCCGAAATAAGCTAGGGCCTGTAATTTTCAGTTTAATATGTAGTAAATCTTATGGAATTGATGGCATTTCCATTAACGACTTGCGTAAAACTTATGAATACATGCTAGCCGTTGTGCCAGCGCTGCTAAATCGCGAAATTTCAAGTGGTTAAATCCCTGTAAAGCTGAAAACAGCAATAGTTGTACCTGTTCATAAAAGTTGTGCGTATAACAAGAGTCGGTGTAGTGTCGCACGAAAGGGGCATAGCATATGCGCGAGGCAGCCTTGCGCATATGCTTCCTCTGGGAGCCGTCAAACACCAAGACTGAAAAGGGAAACTAAGATCAGCGCACTTCGACTAGCATCGTCCTAAGATTTTCAAGCAAGGCACTTTGCCATCATGAAGTTCAGGACGTGCGGGAAGTACATGCGGGCTTGCGGAAGTACATGCGAACTCACGTCGGAGCGACATAGGCGTGCTTCTAGTCAGCTAATGCACTTTGCACGTGTAACCGTCGATAATTCTGCGTCAAGCATACAACAAAAACAATGTTGACCTGCCTTGTTTGAAAACTAGACATAACTGGTTGGTTTATTAAAGTTTAACGTCCCAAAGCGGCTCAGGCTAGGAGGGATGCAGTAGTGAAGGGCTCCTGAAATTTCGACCAACTGGGGTTTTATTACCATGCACTAACATCGCACAGTACGCGGGCCGCTAGAATTTCGCCTGTATCGAAATTCGGTTGCCGCGGCCGTGATCGAACAAGCGTCTTTCGAGTCAGGAGCCGAGCGCCACTCGCAGACCGCGGCACTAAGCAGACTGTATGCCTGCTTCTTACTGATAAATCTCGGGGAGTATAATTATTGATGCGTGCTAATACAATGTGCACTTTCGAAGCTATTTTTTTTTCAGCCACAGAAAAATGAAACGAAAATCCAGTTTTCAGGCAGTACGCTAGAAGCCGCTCAGTGTATAATTTATGCAATTACATTCGTAGAGGCAGGACGCAGCACAGTTCACTCGAAACCCCCCGTTGGTTATTGCTAGGGCTAAGCTGTTAGGAACTGCTGTAAGGGAAAAAAATGAAAAATAAATTCTGGCCAAGCCTAGAAGTCTAACTTGCTGGCACCAATGCCATAATAAGGAATGAAAAAAGCTTGTATGTACCCACTTCGCAACGACCGGAACAATACTGCTCAGGTCAAACAATATGGCGGTCAGGGCAGGGAACAACTTTTTCGATTCTTATCAGTGATGCGATGTCTCTGGCCAACCGATTACAAAAGCAAGCAGGTCCTGGAGCTCAGCTTTGTTTGACATCTGCAGTTGATCTCGTAATCTCGAGAGAGAGAGAGAGCTCTTTAATGAAAAACAGATTTTAGCCAGAATTTGTACCTCTGCTCACACATACACTGTTCAAAGATAGGGAACTTGTCAACTAAACACAGTAAGCGAATGCCTTGCTGAGAACCCTTCGCAAATTCGCTCGGATATAAAGAGGAGCTTGGTATAGTTCTCCTGAAACATTACATTTCGCTAAGCTGTATGCGAGTTGCGCTACAACACTGCACACGACAAGAAACGGAGCTGTGCAACGCAGCAAACTTCGCATTGCGCTCAAAGCTAGCTGTGTTTGGATATGTTGCTAGCGCCTCGCGAAATGTATACGAGTTCCTCGAGTAGTATCAGGTCAAATCAAATTAATTTATTTGCCACCTAGAAACTTTCAAATGGAGAGGGGCTGCAAGAAAAGCTGCCCTTGGACAGCTTGATTAGCTCGCAGCACCCAGTTTGACACAGCGGCAGCGTCGGTTGCAAGCGCACACGCTCATATAAGATAACTCACAATACAGCGTTACGATACAAATAACGCCAGTCATAACTGAATGTTCAAGGAAAGAACAATCATACTTGAACAATATTGTAAAAAAATAAAGAAAGGAACAAACGCCGACACGCACAGCAGGACATTCAAAAGGCAAAAAGTAAAAATAAAAATACACTTGTACTGCATTCATGGATATGCTACAGGCATCATGGAGTTCACAGCTAGCAATGCTCAAAGTAGTAGTTATATCACACTGTGTTTGTGCGGAGCACGTCCCTCCTTATAAGTGCGCAAAAATAGGTCAGAACCATTCAATTCATACTCATTGAGTAACGACGGAAGTAAATAACAGAGCCCTTCTTTTACAAAATTTAGGTGAGTAGCAGGCAAGGACCAGGACTCTTTGTGCCTTCTATTATAATTGCACTCTGTTTTTTTTTCCTTTTTGCGATCCCATGAAAGGCTTCGATATTGTTTCTTGTTTCTGTTTTAACTCTCAAGCTTAACCCGTATTTTACCGATAGCTTAACTCTCAAACTTCACCGATTGAAGATTTTATTAATTCTACAAGCGCGGAAAGCGTTCTCACTGGGCGCTGCATAAGGGGCGCCCTATATATGACGTGTATTTATTTTATAGTAGGTGGGTCACCTGTAGAGTTGAACAAGATACCGTTCCCCAAACTAAGTGACAGTATTTACGACAGGAGCAAACCGGTCCGTTGTATAGCAACAGTTTTACCTGTGCAGGAAGTAGTGTTCGCATGCGACCTATATTTCCCGTAAAATGAGCTAGCTGTTGCGATACATGATTGGCATGATCATCCCACGACATGATGAATGAAAATAACACTCCAGGGCCGCCACATTGAGTCTTCTTGGCCGGGAGAAAGCCCCTCAGAATATTTAGAATATGTCGCAGTAGTAGCAACCTTTTGGGGTATTTTTCCCGGGATGCTGCCGTCGTCGTAGACTCATGCGGCCGCGCTGAAGGTGGATATGGAGAACTAGCGGGACTGCCACTGCACGAAAGTCGTTTAGCTGACGCAAGGCAACATTTTTGGGTGAAATGGCGAGCACTGTTCGTGAAGTGCTTCGGCAGCTAATCGTAGACGGTACAGCAGACGACGCGTCGGCCGGCGCGTGTTCATCACGTCAGAAGAAGCATTTCAGCATGGTAGTTGCAGTTGGCAAGAGGAGCTTCGCGGCCTCAATTTTAGTACCTTATTTCGGGATAAAGAATGAGCTGAGAGCACGAAAATTTCAGAAATAAAGTAATGAGCTCCATTGTTGCCTACTTGAACATAAACCTGCAATATGAAGAATGAAAATATCATGGCCATTCATAGCATTCCCTTACCGGTTGTGTACACATGCCTTGAGCATTGAACCTTTCCAGAATTAGAGCAGAGATTTTTCTTTGATCTTGAAAAGATGAGATCGGCGAAAAACTACAGTCCAAAGTTCCAGAACACGTATAAACTTTAAGTTGTGATCATTTCTACTGTAAAAACATTATGCACAGAACAGTGAGTCCGCAACTAACATTGCTTTGAATATCTCTCGATAGTAGTTGCAAAAATGAACAACACCCCTTTTGCATTCAACGTGTCGCGCGCACTCATTTTCAGAGCAATGTACACGAAGCACGTTTCAACTGGCATGCTTCCACAGCGCAGACACTGCAGAATCGCAAAGTGCACATTCCCGAGAGTTACTTAGCAACTATGGCCATGTCCGTTTGGATAACTTTCATGCTAGCCCACAACTGCGGCTCTTTTAGTTCAGGAAGAAATCACATATGCAACCATTGCTGTCATGCACATAATAAAATTCTTATGTATACCGTTACAAAAGAGTTTGACAGTTTATGGAGTGTTTATAGACTTCTGTCTATAAAGTCTATAGACTGTCTATAGACAAATCCTGGAGGACAGTCTATAGGCAATACAAATGCCATAGACAGTCTATAGACAATCTATAGATTGATGGCCATACACTTTTAGTAGACATTTATCTATAGACAGTTCATAGACTATGAATAGAGAGAAATCTATATCTATAGAAAGTCAATAGAGTCAATAAGAAGTCTATAGACTTTCTATAGACCATTTTTATAAGGGATATGTATTGCGTATTCATTCGCGACCACGGCGGGCTGGTGCTTGTAATAAGGGTACCCTATTCGTTCCCACGAGGCGTTTACGTTTTTTTTTAAACACTGCAGGAATCAGTCGGTGCGAAACAAAGTTCCAGCAGTGACAGAGCATTCTGTAAGCGGCCGCTAGAGCAGCTTAATAGTTTAACGGGCGATGGGAGCCACGAACGCTCGGCACACATAATGGTCGTGGTCCTGGACGAGCGTCGTTCACTATGGATGGGTGACGTGGCGAAGGCGGTGACGTCCGCGGCCGATTCAAAATATGTGGTGCGCAGCTACGTCAACGAAAAGACAGCGCTATACTGCCAGGATATAAAGCATATCTGCCACCCTATTATGACTCTAGTAACGCTGCCGGCTCCTTCACAGCCACGCTCGGGCATAGAAATATCAACGCGATTCAACATTTTATAGACGAATCGGAAGGAGATTACATCCTACTTGAGATAGTACCAAGGCAAAATGAGACACAAATCTCTTTATCTTTAATGTATACCCCCCCCCCCCCCCCCAGAAAAAGAAACAAAGCCAAAGGACTATCACACTTGTAAATAAACGCAAAAAGCTAGCTGCTGCAGCTCAACTAATCATTGTTTGGGACTTCAACTCTCAACACCCAGCTTGGGGATATACCAAAGCAACTCCGGAAGGGAACCTGCTCTGGCAAACCATACAATCACTAGTGCTCACAGCGCTAAACAACCAGAGCGACCACACATGCGTGGGTAACAGTGTCAGTGTATACACATCTCCAGACTTAGCCCTCTCTAAAAACGTCAAGGACGCAAAGTGGGTCAACACCGGGTACAATCTTGGTAGTGATCGCTTCATCGTTAGCATCAGCTTCCCCACGACAAAACTCCAAAACAAAGCTAAAGAAATACGAACAACAGATTGGGAAAAGTTCAGGGAACTTCGCAATAAAACAGCTCTAAAAGGAGCTCTCTAACCTCACCGACTGGGTTATCTCCCTGAATGAGGATGTCAGCTCCATTAGCGTTGTGGTGCCAGTTGAGAAAGCGGAGCAGTTTGCAGTCTCAAAACTCTTGAACCTGTGGCAGGCACAAAATGGCTTCCACAAACGCTGGAAGACGCAAAACATAACAAGCGACTTCGCAGAATGATCGCTGAAATCGAGAGGCGAATCGAGGAACGTACACTTACATTCCAAACACAACAATAGAACCAAATATATAAAAGCATCAACGGACAGCTCGGAAATAAGAAGGCATGGCATCTTCTAAGGCACCTCCTTCACTCATAACAAGTACGTCCCTTGCAACAAAGTCAACTGTACAGACGCATACATAAATATGAGGGTACAACTGAAGACCTAATCAAAAGGCTAGCGGAACGCTATCTAAACACGGATGAGGTTACCATACGAGCAGACTACCAGGCGACTCATAATCCAAATTTAGACGCAAATATCACAGAGGCAGAGGTCTAGTACGCAATTGGAAAATTGCGGACAACATCTGTGGCAGGACCAGACAAAGTAACAAATAAAACTCTCAGGAACTTAGACATAAAGTCATCGCGGCGGTTACAGACCTTAAGAACAAATAGTGGAATGCAGGCAGCACACCACAACAGTGGAAACACACGAAAATCACTTTTATTCCTAAAGCGGGTAAGAAACTCAGCACGGAGAATCTACGCCATTTCATTAATACCATGCCTAGGCAAACGAATGAAGCATGTCATCCTCAACAGGCTCCAAAACTATGCGGAGGACATGAACCCCCTACCTGAAACAAGGTTAGGATTCAGGGATCAACTATCTACCGAGGAAATACTCTTGCAGCTTAACATGCACATAACTGAAGCTTATCAGGGAACGGGATGGAAAGCAATATTGGGTTTAGACCTTATTAAAGCTTTCGAAAACGCCACCCACAAAGCTATTTTGACAATATTGTCAGAAATAAATCTTGGAGAAAGGACGTACAACTACATCCTACCCTTCCACACTAACAGAACAGCAGTGATAAGGACCGGAACAACAGAGTCAGCCCTAATTTCACTAGGAACCAAGGGAACACCACAGGCCTCCGTCCTGTCCCCTTTCCTTTTTAACCGCTCCCGCTCCCTCATCAAAATTCCCCCAAATTGGCTCAAATACCCGATCTATATCACACGTTCTATGCAGATGACATCATGCTTTAGGTAACCAAAGAATGCGAAGGATACATAGAGGACACACTCCGAGAAACAGTGGACATCATTTAGGCATGCGCATGTAAATCCGACCTCACTTGAAAGGGGTAGAAGAACTATGACTCCCCCCCCCCCCCCCCCACCACAAATTAACGTCTATGTCGGTGGACGATCTGCAAAAGAGGTACAAACCATGACAATACTGGGGTTGTATTTACAAACTCATGGAAAGAATAATGACAAACCCACTGAGCTAAAACGCACGATGGAAGCGACGGTGCGATTAAACCGCCGCATACCTATCGAAGGGGTGAGGGAAAGAGATTTATGCCGACTAGTGCAGGCGTTTGCGCTAAGCAGGATACTCTATGCGACCCCTTATCTCAAATTTGCGAAAGCAGAAAAGGACAAACTGGATAGCATGATACGGCAAGCCTACAAAGCTTCCTTAGGACTCCCACTAAATGCCTCAACCGAAAGGCTTATGAGGTTACGAATACACAGTACCTACAATGAACTAACCACTTCCCAAAAACATGCACCCCATACACCATGAAGGTAGAAGACAAGCACGAGCCAAAGCCTTACATAAAAAATACGGATACTGCGCTGGAACACTTTATGTAGATGCGGCAAAATACAAACATAGAATGCATTTACAATTGTGGCTGTGAATGAGAATGGTGACCACATCGTCTCGGCAACAATAAAAACGAAATCCTTTGAAACGGCAGAAGAGGAAGCTATAGCCCTCGCCCTAGGGCACACTCAAGACAGCATCATTCTTAGTGACTCCAAAATGGCTATCAATAATTTAGCAAAAGGGCGAATTACAAACACCTCCCTTAGAAAAATTAACGCCACCAAATTCTCACCGAATCAATCCGAACTGATATGGGTTGCAGCCCATTCGGGGAATCCGGGGAACAAGGCATCCCACAATAAAGCCCGAGGTTTTGTCGACCGGGCAGTGGATGAGTCTGGCTCCCTGAGTTTCACGAACTCCATGATCACATATCATGATCTCACCAATCATTGAAAAGTAGACCCTGCAGGGGCACCTGCTACATGCAGATGTTGGTGAGTTGCGACACCATGAGCATCCGCAGGGAAAACACCGCAGGGGGATGATGGTGAGCTGTGCGTCACCATGGACCCGAGCACATGCGCTTAGCTGTGCGTGGCTCAGCCGTGTCCAGTGAAAAGGAGATCTTGGTGGTTGAGCCGATGCCCAGCGTTTGGACCTTTAAGGCCCCTCGGCGCGGGCAACACACCACTTTGGCCCCAGATTCCCGTAGACGGCATATCCGGCCTGACCCGACCGGGAGAAATCGGCAATCACCTTTTCCTATTCCTTTCTCACAACTCTCCTGTCTCCTTCTGTCTTCTTGGTTTTTTCCTTCGTTCAGGCGGCGAGGGTTAACCTTGTCTGGCTAACCACCCTGCGTTACGCCATATTTGGTTATAGTTACAATGCACAACTGACATGGCCAGGGCTTTCTTCAAAGTTCCTGTCCCGTCCCCTTGTTCGGCTCCACGTTGGGCGGTTGGCACGGGGACCGAAAAACAAACTTTTTATGGCTTTAGCGCCTGCCCTGTCCACTTCTGTGTCGCCCGTGTCCTTTTTGCGAAATGTTTTCGAAGATTTATGGCTCCCCCTTTCTAAACTTGATCTCTCTCTAAAAAGACGGTGGAACGAAGCAGGTGAGGTTTTTCAAAAAAGAAAGATAACATTCCCGAAATTTCGTGTCCTACATAGCGCAAGAAGAATCAAACAAGCAAAACATATCCCCACTCGTGGTAGCAAAGTGCTCGACAGATACCTTAGGCCTTGGGTACAAGGTATCAAAAATGGCCAGCGGTGATTTACTGCTCGAACTACGTGACACTGTCCAATACTCTAAACTCTCAAACCTCGTGTCCATAGGAGAAATCCCTGTCTCCGTCACTTCTCATCGATCTCTAAATGCTGTCCGAGGCATCATCTCTGAAATCGAGTTTCTACACCTCTCTCAGAAAGGAATGCTGGAAGGTCTCACTGACCAAGACGTCATAAACTCTCAGCGAATAAAGATCCGGAAAGATAACAAAGGAAATAGACACAAAACACCCTATCTTCATGTTCAACGCCAGCACATTGACCGACACAATCGAAGTGGGATGTTTGAAAGTTAATGTAAGACCATATATACCCAACCCTCGAAGGTGTTTCAATTGCCAGAGGTTTGGCCATTGCCCGCAGAGTTGCTGCGGTCGAGAAACCTGCGCGAAATGCGCTTCGCAGGATCGCCACTCTCGAAGAGCACCGTCCTGGAAGAAAGAAAACGAAATTATTACCCTCAAAACTACTGAAAATATTTCTTTCAAAGAACCAAGAAGGCGATTCGCCCTAACAAACACATTCTCTTTCACGGCAAATAGAAACTTCGCCGATGAGGTGCGTTGGCGCGGCGCACCACACCAGGCTTCGGCACCTGTCCAGGCCACACGCAGTGAGCCTGTGGCAGGGCCATCCGCGTCCTCAGGTGGAGCAGCCAACACTATTCCACCAACTCCAAAGCAGGCTGCGCAGACCCCCGGGTCGGCGAGCCTCAAGACCTCATCCCACAGGTCGAGGTCAAACTCCAACGTGAACGTGCCCTCTGCACGGTCGTCCAGCCCCTCTGCAGAAGCGATGGACCCGACCCAGGGCAGCCCCGTGCCGTCCGCGTCGGACGGTCGGCGGAGCTCCCTAGATCGGTCAAAAAAAGACAGGCCCCGAGTCGCGGGGCCAAAATCAGTTTGATCTAATTTTTCACTCCATACAAACATGAAATTAATATAGCTTTCATAATAAAACGGAACTGTAGAGGACTTCCAAACAACTACAGTGATATAAAACACATTCTAGGAGCACACGCTCCTGTCCCTTTATGTCTACAGAAACAAACTTAGGTCCGCAAAAAATTCATTTTCTTAAGAATTATACTGTTTTCCGCAGCGACCGAGAGCAGGCGAGGGGCTGTCGGGAGGCGTAGCCATCATAGTGAAAAAGTGTCCCGGCTCGTGAGCCTAAACAAAAAGCAAGGCTCGAGCCTGTCGCAGCCACTCTGCTTGCACAGAAAACCATTACAGTGGGCTCTGTGTATATTGAGCCACAGCTGAAAGTAACACTTCATGACTTAGAGGTTCTTTTAGAGCATCTAAGAGCACTTGCTGCTGGGCTAGTTGGTTTTGGTTCATATTTGAATAGGTTTTAGGCGCAAAAAACAGACAGACACATAGGTAGGTAACAGGACGAAGCGCCAACTTCCAACTGATTTTATTGCATGTTTGAAACGTACTTATAAAGGGAATTGATAGAAGCGTTTTTTATCAAAAAAGAAAGGCGACATGTGCGTAAGCGACACATCAGTTGTATTGTTTAACTGTGAAAAGAAATTCCTGGAGCGCGCCTTATCAAGTCGTTCTTGATCTTTAGGTGACCCTCCTGCGCATGTGACGGCAAGCTTTATAAGCACGTTTCAGGCATGCAATAAAATCAGTTGGAAGTTGGCTCTTCGTCCTGTTACTTACCTATGTGTCTGTCTGTTTTTTGCGCCTAAAAGCTATTCAAATATGAATCTTTTAGAGCAGCTGCCAGAGCCATACCTGATAGTTCAATACTTTAATGAACATTCATGTTTTTGAGGAAGCGAGAAAACCGGCGCTAGAGGCCATCTTGTAGAGGATTTTATTCTATGCAATAATGTCTGTTTGCTGAACTCGGGTAAACCCCCATACTGCTCTCGAACCTCGGGAAAAATGAGTGTTTTAGATCTGTCTTTTAGTGTGCGGTCTGTTTTTAGTGATTTTTACTAGAGTGTATTAGATAATCCGTATGAAAGCGATCATCTGCCTGTCATAATAAGTCGGTCATCCTCGCCAACAACCATTACCAGCAAACCACACAGTTGGAAGCTGCATTTAGCTGACTGGGCATTGTTTAGAAAAATGCCAGTTTGGAGGATATAATTTTAGAAAACCTAGCATAGATCAGATAAATGCATTAACAAGATAAACGCAACATGCATTCTTTCTGCCGCATATGTATCGATGCCAAAATCTACAGGAGTGATGAGTCAGAACCACAAGGTCAGGAAGACACAAGAATGTAAAAATGCAAAAAAGAAAACAACAGAATAAAGCCCGGGGTTATTTCGCAGATATTCAACACACGAGAATCTTATTATTTTCAGAAAGGCGAGAGCGCAAGCGCGGTCTATTCGGCGCAAGACCGAGAAAAAATCATGGCAGAGATACATCGTATCTATAAACAGTCAGATCACATCAAAAACAAATGTGGATCAGGTGCGAAAACTAAATGGCAGCTTCTCACCATTCACAATTACACTTTTCACAACACCTAGTACACAAGAAAGTATAACGAAACAGGCAGGTATATTAGGGGAGCACTTCGCTGCAATTTATAGTTCGTCACTTTATACACAGTCATTTTTAAAACACAAAAACATAGCCGAAAAGCAAGAACTCCCAACAGATGGAGGTACTAACGAACAATACACGGATTAATTACCTTCCAGGAAGTGAATACAGTATTGTCTGCCGGCCAAAAAAACTGCTCCAGGACGCCAGGAAATACACTATGAAATGGTGGCCCATCTCTCACAAATTGTCGTAGAGGCAGTTTTAAGATTCTTTAACAAAGTTTGGGTACCGGGGAAAATACCCAAGCCTGAAAAAAAGCTATTATTGTGTCGTTTCTAAACCCGGAAAGCCACCAACCTCTCCTAGCTTATAGACCCATAGCCCTTACCAGTTGTCCCGCCAGGTCCTTTGAAAGTGTCCTGAAGATAAGAATAACTTTTGTCCTTCAAACGTCTGAACTTCCTGACAGCCTTGAGATCACCTGGTTCATCTCGAAAACGGTGTTCGAGAATCAGCGCTGTCTTGCTGTCTTTATCGATTCGGAGAGAGCATATGACACGGCCTGGAGGTTCGGGATTCTTCAGGACTTAGCTGAACTTGGCATCCGCGGCAGGATGTTAAGCTGTCTAAGAGACTTCTTGTCCATCCGCTCATTCCATGTACGCCTAGGTTCAACCCTTTCGAAGACTTTCGTCCAGAAGAATAGTGTACCTCAGGGGTGTATTTTAAGCAGAACTCTCTTTGTTGTAAAAGTGAACTTTCTGAGTAAAATAATCCCGAACGTCCGTTATGTATTCGTTGTATGTAGACGACCTCCAGGTAGTTTGCACATCATCCGACATATCAAACAGTGAAAGACAAATACAGTTAAAAGTAAATAAACTGGCAACATTGGCAGACAGAAATGGTTTCCGGTTTTCTCCACTGAAAACAGTAAGCATTCTATTCTCACTAAAACGAGGGTTACAGACAGATCCACACTACCTGTGAACGAAAACGAATTACCTGTAAAAAATGAGCACAAATTTCTAGGCATAACTTTTGATAAAAAAAACTCACTTTCCTGCCACACATAAACGTCCTGAAAAAGCTCCCCGATCACTGAACATGCTCAAAGTCCTCACACAAGCACTGGGGTTCTGACAGGGCAAGCCTCCTACAAATTTATCGTCCTGTGGTAAGAGCCTTTTAGACTACGGCTGCATTGTATATGGTTCAGCAAGAACAGCATACTTAAAACGATTAGACCCTGTACGCATTTTAAGTTTGCGTCTTTCAAGTGGTGCATACAAGACGTCAGCCATGAGCAGTTTGTATGTGGAAACAAATGAACCTCCACTTGCAGACAGAAGAAGCATGCTCACATCCTCCTACAATCTAAAAATTCATTCCCTACCGAAACATATCTGTCCCCTATTGCTACAAAGTGCCCATCGAGAACACTGTTTAACAAAAAACCGCTAGCTACAAGGCCATTCTTCCTTCGTTTTGAAGAGGTGTGCCAAAAGCTCGGCGTGATAGACACATTACCCGGCATTGCTCGAAGACAAGATCCACTGCCTCCATGGTACAATTTCTGTGACTTCACTCCTACGCAGTTTCGTAAAAAACAAACTCCACAACAACATATACTGCAAGAATTTCTTGCACTCGAGGAAAAATACAGTACTTTCACAGCTTTTATACATATGGCACGAAAACAGATGTTTATGTACGAAGTGCAGCGGTTGGAGGCAATTCGGAGAAAAACGTACGACTTCCACATTGCGCATGCATGTTCAGTGCAGAATGTTACGCAGCCTGGGTGGCCATAGAAGAAACATTAAATGAGCACCTCAGAAATAGTATTACGTACACAGAGCCTTTAAGTGTACCTACAGCTCGCTACTCTAGAAACGCAATCACTCCTATGCTTGGTGACATCAGACACAGCGTAGTAACAGCCACAGTTAGAGGACAAAAGGCCGCCGCGGTGGCTCAGCGGTTATGGTGCTCGGCTGCTGACCCGAAAGACGCGGGTTCGATCCCGGCCGCGGCGGCTGGAATTTCTTTGGAGGAGAAATTCTAGAGGCCCGTGTACTGTGCGATGTCAGTGCACGTTAAAGAACCCCAGGTGGTCGAAATTTCCGGAGCCCTTCACTACGGCGTCTCTCATAGCCTCAGTCGCTTTGGGACGTTAAACCCCATAAACCAAACCAAACCAGAGGACAAAAGATAAAACTCTGCTGGGTCTCGAGTCATGTTGGAATAAAAGGCAACGAGAGAGCAGACTTGTGCGCTGCACAAGCTCGTAGCAAGGAAACAAAAAAAATAAATATATCCTTTAAGGATTGCACGAAACTAGTGCCGAAGAAATTAACAAAAAAATGGCAGTCAGCTTGGAACAACGAAGTGAATAATAAACTACACTTGTTAAAGCCGGTTTTAGCTGAATAGAAGTCTTGTGAGCACCAGTAACATTGTAAGGAGGTGATTCTCTGCAGTCTCTAGATAGGCCGCACACACTTTACGCATAACTTCCTGCTAACAAAACAAAAAAGACCTGCTCGCGAAAAATGCGGAGATGAACTTACAATTAAACACATTTTATTTTCTTGTGTGAAACTCGAAAAACTCAGAAAAACAGTACTTTACTCAATTTTATAATGAATGCATTCCTTTTCTTCCAGCAGTGCTTTTAGATGATAACGCCATTCTTAACATACCTTCTCTTTTTAGCTTTTTAAAAGAAGCAGGTGTACTTGAAATTGTAAATTTTTATCCACTGGTTCACTTTATTAGATGATACACCCAGCCACTTCTCATTCTCGAGTAGAAGGCTGAGGTTTTTATTTAACTGGTTGAGAGCCTCGGGATCCTTGCCCAAGCAAGGATAGGCGGTGAGACTACCTGACCTTCTTTAAAGCTTTTAACATTAGCCATGTCTAAGTGTCTTTTCTTCTGTTATTACTCGGTAGTACAATCTTATTACACCATCTACAGCAGCGATGAGTTTTCACATTTGTGAAAATTCTACAGAAAATTTATTCCATACCTTGAGCTTGGAGCATGATGGCCTTAGCCGCCTATGTGCCATAAAACCCAACACAACACACATTTCAAACTAGAGAGGAGAACTTCCCCCCCACCGGACAGAAGCCTGACTAAAGAACAAGAGGTTACGTGGCGCCGTCCACAGATACGATCGATGCGCACCCCATCATTCCTCGCGCACATTTATCCGGGTCTATAGAACCCGACATGTAAACACTGTGGCCAACGCGCCAACTACGATCACATCCTGTGGGATTATAAAACCGAGCCCCCTCCGGTTGATATATATACTGCTCCTTCTATTGAGCGGTGGGAGACCGTACTGGCTAGCTCTGACTCAAGGACGCAAGTTCTGGCGGTGCAGTGGGCTGACAACGTCGTCTAGGGCTATGCACTCTCGACCACTTAACGCGACCTCTTAGCACCAAGCACTTTCCGACGAATAAAATGTTTTACAATCAATCAACGAAAAGGGGAGAAAAGTGTTTGTTAAAAAAAAACAGGAAAGAGGGATTGGGTGTGCACGGCATCTTGGTAAAGCATCTAAAGGTGGCGTGATCGAACGCCCCCTCAACGCAATACTTAGGCCAGCTGGTACCTAACTATCGAGCAGTGGGCAAAGGCTCCCACAGGGTAAGGCACGTGTACGAGGTCTGTTAGAAAAGTATCCGACCTTTGGCTGAAGAAAAAAAAACTGGCATAACTGGAGCGTTAGAAACCTAATAACCTTCAAAGTAGTCTCCTTGGGGCTCCATATGCATCTCCCAGCGGTGCTGCCATTGTTGGAAGTATTCCGAAAAGACACTTTTCGGAATGGAATTTAGCTCTGCTGTCGTTGCAGCCATAATGCCATTTATTTTCTGAAATCGCGATCCTTTCAATGACCTCTTGATTTTAGGAAACAGCCAGAAGTCGTAGGGGGACATATTAGGAGAGTAAGGAGCCTGTTGAACTACAGGAGTCTGGTTTTTCGCCAGAAAAGTCTGAATCAAATGCGAGGAATGTGCAGGAGCAATGCCGCGAGGGATGCGCCAATTTCTTGTTGACCTCAATTCCGGTCTCTTGCGCCGCACAGCACCACGTAGGCGATGGAGGACATCCCTGTAGTACTGTTTAGTCATTCTTTGACCCTGTGGGGTGCGTACTCGTGGTGTGCCCCACAGAGGGAGTCAAAAAAGCAGTCAGCATCACTTTGACATTGCTGCGCACTTGTCGGGCCTTCTTTGGTCTTGGTGACGTGGAATGCGTCCTCTGTGACGACTGGGATTTGGTTTCCGGGTCGTACCCGTACACCCAAGACTCGTCACTAGTGATTACGGCGTCGGTGAAGTCAGGGTAACTGTTTGTGGAATCCAGCATCTCCTGTGAGACTTCAACACGAAGCTGCTTTTTCTCCACAGTCAGCAGCTTCGGCACGAATTTCGCCGCAGCTCTCTCCATGGCCAAATCTTCGGTGATAATGGAATGTGCAGAAAAATGACTGATGTCCACCTCTTCCGCAATTTCTCGGATAGTCACACAACAGTCCCGCATCACAACAGCGTTCACTTCGGCAATTACCTGGTCATTTCGGCATGTTGGTGGCCGACCGGAGCGTGGCTCTCTCTCCACGGATGTGCGGCCGTCTTTAAACCAGTTGCACCACTGCTTAATCTGTGTGCTGCTCATAGCATCATCACCGAAAGCCGTCTGAACATTTCGAATAATTCCCACTTGGCTATCGCCAAGTTTCTGGCAAAATTTGAGGTAGTAGCGCTGCTCTTCTCGCTCCGCCATTTTCCTTGCAACAAAAAACCGACGAGAGCACTGTGCACTCCCTCACTCAAACGCTGCTCCCCAGCGAGTGACGCTATCGGCAGGCGGGAAAAAATTCGTGCATGCGCACGAGGGTTCAAGGTCAGCTGCTGTAAGCGCGCTTGTTTCATATCCATCAGGTGTTCGCAAAAAAAAATAAAGTCGGATACTTTTCTAACAGACCTCGTATATCCCCAAAGCAGAAGCTGTATCGACAGGCATAGCTGTGCCGTTCATATGGAAGTTTCCCGAGGAAAACATGTTACGCGCTGCCACTTGTATCCACACCTAACAAAGATAAGCTGGAGCTTACTTCGAATAATTGGAAGGATGTCAGTTCTTGGTCTAGCTATAGTAAGCTGCCTTCTTCATGGACGATTTTTTCTGCCCTCTATAATTCTGTCTTTCGTTGTGTGCATCATAGGTGGTAGCTGCGACGTCCTTTCACGGGACGCCTTTTTTTCTTTGGTTACTCCCGCACCCATGGCGTTGGTTTTGCATATTCTAGGCGACAAAACTTGAATTTCCTACTTTGACAACATTTCCTGTATAATCAGCTGATAATATGAAAATAAAACAAGCCTTTGCCAAATTTTGTCGAAAACAAAACTGTTCGCCCAGCCATGAGTGTCTGAGAAGCAGACACGGCCGAGTTAACTGAGCCAAGCCGAGTAAGTCGTGGCGCCGGCGACTCGAAATCCCCATTAATCCCTGCGCAGGAGCGCTACCTATGCCAGAAAAAACGGCTCTTGATGGAGTGGAGGGAGCCAGGGCTGTTGCTTTCACGACGGCGCGACGACGCGACTTCACGGCGCTGATTGCCAGGGGCGGCCGTGGGTGCCATGTCGCAGCGTAAGCCTTGCTAACCGTCAAGGGCGTTAAGCAGCTTAGTTCTGCGGAGCCCTGAAAGCTCGTGGTTGCATTTTTCACGCGAGAACGTTGTGAAGAATTGAATGCGGGTGATAAGATACCGCCTATATAATTTGACCCATTGCCAGCCTAAAGACAACCCCGTAAAGCGCTCTAGTTTCCCCTTCCGGATATGCTGCACATGGTAACGACCACGACAGCTATAAGCTAGAAGTGTTGCCTATAAAAAAATAAGAAACAAGCGCTAGACGAATACTTTGCTCTGTGTAGTGCCTAACAAACGTTTTGCACTACGTTTAGTGGCTGCATATGCATGTGAAGGAAACCAGCAGTCACCGAAACAAGGCAGCATGTCATGACGAGCTTCTAACTTTCCTTCCCTTGTCTGCTCAATAGATTAAAGGGGGCCTCTGATCTGGCAATCTTGATGCGGTAGGTAGCGTAAGAGGGCTCTCGCACAGCTTCCATCCTCAACGTTGTATCACGTTCCACGTTTAACTCGCGGTAATACAGGACGTACTGCGTTCGCCGTTAGGGTCGAGTGTGGCGCTGGCGAACACTCTGAAGGATATATTACACGCAATGAAAATACTTCCGAAAGCAGAAGACTGGACAGCCGTCGTCACAGCTTAGTCGATAGATCACAGGACGCGAAATTCGGAGGTCGTGGGTTTGGATCCCACTGGCTGCTTGTGGCTTTTTTTTAGTCTCTAATCGCTAATCTTTCAGAGACAAAAATGTTACAATATTCCGTTGATTCCACTGGTTGGTTAGTAACAACTTTATTTATTTATTTGATTCCACTGGTTTCATATTGATTAACATCATATTCTTAAGGAAAGAAACATGCTCCTATACACCTTAATTTCGGGCAATGTTGGCTCCCTTCATTTTAATTTTGATAAAGTTCCTCGTGGCTCTCACGTTACGGACACTTAGCGCCGCAGGTTATCCTGCACTTTGTGCGGATACATCTTGTGTATGATATGCTGCTGGTCATCTCAGGGGTGTCGGCAAAGTTAATGGGTTAGACTGGCAGAGCAGAACCGTGGGTCGTAAAATTAACGTGCAGAAAGCCAAAGCAATGTTGAACAGTGTCGCAAGGGAACAGCAGTTGGATATTGGTTGCGAGGTACTGGATGTGATAAAAGAATACGCCAATTTATGGCAATTAGTTACCTTAAATCCGGATCATGAGATAGAAATAACTACAAGAATAAGCATGGGGTGAAATGCATATGGGAGGCTCTCTCATATCACGAATGGCATTTTATTAATATCCCTCAAGACAAAAATATACGACAGCTGTATCTTATCGGTACTCACCTATGGGGCAAAAACGTGGAGGCTAACGAAGGAGGTTCAGCTTAAGTTACGGACAACTCAACGAGCTATGCAAAGAAAAATGGTAAGCGTAATGTTAAGAGACTGGCAGCAGGCAGAATGAGTGAGGGAACAAAAGCGGGTTAACGATATCTTAGTCGAAATCAAAAGGAAGAAATCGGCCTTGGCAGGGCATGTAATTTGAAGGCAAGCAAACCGCTGGTTCCGAAATGTAACGGAGTGGATTCCAAGAGAAGGCAAGCATAGTAGGGGGCGGCAGAAAGTCAGGTGGGCGGATGAGATTAAGAAATTTGCGGAAATATGGTGGCCTCAATTGGCGAATGACAGGGTTAATTGGAGAGACATCGGAGAGGCATTTGCCCTGCAGTGGGCGTAGTCAGGCGGATAATGTTGATGACGACCTATTTGAACCACAATAAATACAGGTTACCGATATGGCCTAGCATAGTTACCGTAGCCGTTGCAGCGCAAAGGCCCCGCATGGCCAGGAACGCTACCTATCCGACTTTCTTTTTGCCTTGATGAACGCAGTAACCCGTTTTCCGGCCGCAGGACGACGACAACGCAGCTCTTTCGAAATCATGTCAATACAGCTACTAATGTTAAATCTGCGCATATTGCCTTTCATTGTTGCTTTTCGCAAAACACATGCACTTCGCAGTCATCATAACCATTTCTCTCTTTCCTCTCCGCTTTCCCCAATGCAGAGCGGCAGACTGCAGAAATTATTCCTGCGGTCGACCTCTCTACTCTTTTGTCGAAATAAACCTCTTCCACCGTTTCATTTTTTTTTTCGAAGAACAGAAGGAACAATCTTCTATTTTTCATATGACCAAGAGGGTTCGAATAGGGGTTAGAGAAGAACTTAGGTGCCGTGGACCTTTAAACCCACCTATTAGAACACCTCGGAAAGCGATCTGAAGAATTTTCCGTGCGTAGGGTGCATGTAATGCGACGCGTATTGCCAAGCATATCCCGTTGGCGCACTCGAGCACGCTTCACCTAGAAGTGCGATCACGTGCAATGAGTTTGGATGAAAAGCATGTCATCATGTTGTTCAAAAGATAGTGCACCCCCAGGGGTATTGGCAAACGCTTAGCGTGCAGGTAACTGTTGGTTGAAAAAAACTGAAGCAATTAATTGGTAGCGACAGCTTTCAACAGAGATTTCGGCTCTAAAGCATCTAAAAGTGCAACCTAGAAATCAACAATACCCGGGGCACATCAGAATGACCTATGTACTCTTATTTCTTAGTGAAGGAAAAACAGGAAAAGTTTTTTTTTGAAGACTAAGGATAGGTGTTCAAAAACGCAGCTGGTTATGCGTTGCTCCGCGAAGCGAACGTAACAGGCGCTTTTATTTGTACTCTTCTCTGTAGTCACATAAGCTCTTCTAATTGCCGTTAGAGGCACTGCTCCGTCAGCATCGTGTTCGCAGGAGACGTGAGCTCAAGGGCACCAACGCGATAAGGTTTGGCATAATATTATCGGGACACTGGCGTTGTTAACATTTTATGTACAGAAGGAACCAATTTTCGACGTTACCTGACTTCATTAAATCTCCTTAGATTTCTCGGATCTAGTTACCAGAAACACCAACTCGGATTTCATTTTTGTTTTTCAGAACCGTTCTGGACATTGTACAGGTGTCTAGCTTGCCATGTTTGAGCTCTTCTTGCCGCGTGGCTGTACCATTCATCGCGCGAGCGGAAGACGAAGATGAGTCCCCCCGCGTGGGTGTGTGCCAATTTCATATGGTGAAGAAGAAGAAGAAGACGGCCCCGCAGCCCAGGATCCCTCAGCGCTCCGTTAAAAGCATGGCGAAGAAAACGCCTGACGGAGCGACGAACACCTTCGTGATGCAGCGCCCCTCCACTCCCGAGACTCGATCGATACGGTGCCGAATCAAGGGACAGACAGCCGGTGCAGTGAACCAGGAGACCGAAAAATTTTTACCGCCAGCACCTCCAGGAGACCCCAGGCGCACCGTGCAAAGCCTCGTGGACGCAGATGAGACAACTCCAGCATTTCACGTCGCACGTTCTTGTGTGGCGCCGCAAGGCAGCGTTGAGGCGGACAATTCCGCCGATCACCGTGCATGTGCGCATCTTGGCGATTACGAGGCGAACCCTGCTCGGCAGTGGACTACTGGGACCATTCGTCTTCTGCCTACTGGCGGCAACCACCGCCCATGTACGCGTCCTGGCGATAACAAGGCGAACCCTGTTCTGCAGTGGACTACTGGGACCATTCGGCTTCTGCCTACTGGCGGCAACCACCGTCCATGTACGCGTCCTGGCGATTACGAGGCGAACCCTGCTGTGCGGTGGACTACTGGGACCAATCGTCTTCTGCCTACTGGCGGTAACCACCGTCCATCTACGCGTCCTGGCGATTACGAGGCGAACCCTGCTCTGCAGTGGACTACTGGGACCAATCGTCTTCTGCCTACTGGCGGCAACCACCGTCCATCTACGCGTCCTGGCGATTACGAGGCGAACCCTGCTCTGCAGTCGACTACTGGGACCAATCGTCTTCTGCCTACTGGCGGCAACCACCGTCCATGTACGCGTCCTGGCGATTACGAGGCGAACCCTGCTGTGCGGTGGACTACTGGGACCAATTGTCTTCTGCCTACTGGCGGTAACCACCGTCCATGTACGCGTCCTGGCGATTACGAGGAGAACCCTGCTCTGCAGTGGACTACTGGTACCATTCGTCTTCTGCCTACTGGCGGCAACCACCGCCCACGTACGCGTCCTGGCGATTACGAGGCGAACGCTGCTGTGCGGTGGACTACTGGGACCAATCGTCTTCTGCCTGCTGGCGGCAACCACCGTCCATCTACGCGTCCTGGCGATTACGAGGCGAACCCTGCTGTGCGGTGGACTACTGGGACCAATCGTCTTCTGCCTGCTGGCGGCAACCACCGTCCATCTACGAGTCCTGGCGATTACGAGGCGAACCCTGCTGTGCGGTGGACTACTGGGACCATTCGTCTTCTGCCTACTGGCGGCAACCACCGTTCATGTACGCGTCCTGGCGATTACGAGGTGAACCCTGCTGTGCGGTGGCCTAGTGGGACCAATCGTCGTCTGCCTGCTGGCGGCAACCACCGTTCATGTACGCGTCCTGGTGATTACGAGGTGAACCCTGCTCTGCGGTGGCCTACTGGGACCAATCGTCTTCTGCCTACTGGCGGCAACCACCGTCCATCTACGCGTCCTGGCGATTATGAGGCGAACCCTGCTGTGCGGTGACCTACTGGAACCAATCGTCTTCTGCCTACTGGCGGCAAGCACTGTCCATCTACGCGTCCTGGCGATTACGAGGTGAACCCTGCTGTGAGGTGGACTACTGGGACCAATCGTCTTCTGCCTACTAGCGGTAACCACCGTCCATCTACGTGTCCTGGTGATTACGAGCTGAAGCCTGCTGTGCGGTGGACTACTGGGACCAATTGTCTTCTGCCTACTGGCGGCAACCACCGTCCATGTACGCGTCCTGGTGATTACGAGGTGAACCCTGCTCTGCGGTGGACTACTGGGACCAATCGTCTTCTGCCTACTGGCGGCAACCACCGTCCATCTACGTGTCCTGGTGATTACGAGCTGAAGCCTGCTGTGCGGTGGACTACTGGGACCAATTGTCTTCTGCCTACTGGCGGCAACCACGGTCCATGTACGCGTCCTGGCGATTACGAGGCGAACCCTGCTCTGTGGTGGACTACTGAGACCGCTTGCCTTCTGCCTACTGGCGGCAATCGCTTTCACGACAGGTTCTGCGGCATCACCCGTTGGTCGCGTGTATGGACCCGGTAATGCCACCCCAGTGGTGTCAGACGCCACCCCAGGAGCAGAAGCTTGTGTGGGTGATGGAATACTGCGTCGCTTCCGTCCTGGCAACTGCAACGTGCACGGATCATGGGGTAGCTTTCCTTTCATTGTTTTGAATGAAGTGACGCCTGAACGCTTTTAAGTTTTAATGTGTGTTTTGTGTTCAAACTCTGAAGACTTGCTAAGTCGAAAAGAAATAAGGATTGCTTCCCTGTTAGCGTTTGCATCTGCAATGTCTGGAGCGACCGATGTTTTCGATTACATAAGCCAAGATGACTGAGGACGCAACTGTGAGTGTTATTGTAATTTCTCTTGAAAAAGTCCGTCTTGCAGCGTTTTGCACAACTAACGGCCTGACCCTGCACAGGAAAATCTTCTCCACTTTTCTGTTCTTCTAATTTTGCTGTCTTCTTATATCGGATGTTTCAGACTTAGCATGACCTTGAATTGTTAGGGAGAGACCACGCAACCTTTTATCTTTGTCAGATACGACTAGGTAATAGGGAAAGGTACAGGGTATGGCAGGTATTTCAGAACACACATTAGAGATCAGGCGCCATCCTGTACAACATAGTTACAAATCCTTTTTTCAACAGGTAAGCATAGCAGAACTTCAGCTAACCAAGAAATAAAGATGCTTGCATTCATCGTCTCCTTGGATGCAGGATACCCCGATTTCGAGATCGCTGCATTCTTTAAGATTGGACGGCTATTTGTTTTCAAAGTACGGAAAGAATTGAAGCTGTCAGGGTGACGTGGACGCTGCTTGCCACAAGAAGAGACACTGTCGGCGTTGCGATACACTTAAGACGCCGGAATTTATTAGTCGCATCCAAGGTATCTTTGATGTGGTCTTTCGCAAGCTGCTTATAGGGTCCTCGCGAAGGAGGTGGAGGTTGACATGGGTACTGTGTTGTATGGATGAGTAATTGTGCCCACCGAAAGTGAAACCGATTTTTTAATGACGGAGCGGTGGCGCCACCGGTGAAATCCAGCTGCGCGTCCGCTTCTTCCGGCTGTTGCTGTGCCTGTATAAAAGCGATTCACTGCAATTATTTTGAAGTGTGCATGACTTTATGGCAAATATACTGCAGAAGGAAAAAAAGAGGGATGCAAGTTTAAAGCATTTTCCTCGTTCAGCTCGGTCGTGTTAAGTGCAGTATCTTTTACCATAAGCACAATTTCGAATGACATGAAGAGAATTGTTTCAAGTTTTTGCTGGAAATGTGTGCACCATCATATAACCGTAGGCCCTGTATTTTACACAGCCCATGCTGAGTGCGTTCACATTCTAAACAGGGATCTGGCGAATCGGAAACGATAGATCGATAGAATATGAGCTTCTATTGAAATGCGATACTCGCGGTGAAGCGGATCAGTAAATGAGAAAAGTAGTGTAAGTCACGGACATACATGTATGTGTGTTTACCAGCAATTATAGCAAAATAAACGAGGTGTGCAAGCTCAGAAAATCTGGATGAACGCTTCTATCCTTTGTGCGTGCTACCGCATGTTGCATGGTGCTGAAAATAAAAAACATACGGGGAGAGTTTTTCATAACTGGTACACCTCATTGATTTCCTATGGCCTTTAGGGCTATTGAGTTTGAGCGTGGGAAGCATTTTCTAAGTGAGATTCTACTCACGTAGGAATATTAGGACATCAGTGTCAACATTTTTGCTCACCGTCCCAGGGCTAGCTTAAGTTTTCTCTCCATTCTAAACTGAAATATTCCCATTGAGCTACACGGTATTCTTCAATGACGGCCGACGGACGACATTAGTTGGTGATGTCCGGGCAATCTGGGCATGGGTTATGCGAACTGGCTTTCAAAAGACTTTTATTTCAGCCTATCTTTCAGGCTTGCGAATTCTGCCATCACCGGTGACATAACCGTCGACGATAGCAGCGCATATTTTTGCTCAGGCGAATGGAACGACTACTCACTTCTACAGGAGTTATGTTTGTTTATGTGTGCGTTTGGAACCTGAGATTAGTTTCTGAAGTCGGCCTCAGGATTCTTACACGGAAATGATGACTTTTATTGATATCGTTTGTATTTTTCTAGCCTCCCTGGAGAAGTCCTCAGAGCGAGTTCCCTCTTGCTGCTCTTTTCAGTCTTAGCCCTCGGAGACGCTTAAGAGAGCGGTCTCCCAGGAGGCGGCTGCGGCGGAGGGTGTTGTGGATGCGCTTACCGAGGCGGGGCAAGCCCAGAGGTAGTGGTATATTAAGATGGCATATTAAGACGGGCAGCTGAGGGTAAGGGGGGTGAGGGGCAAGAGATCGGCGAAGTGAGTTGAAGAACAGAAGGGTAGCGGATCGGGCTTAGTTGGTGCAGATTTGACATTTTCAGAAGCGCTAAAACAACAAGGACGCAGAGGGAACAGACAGGGACGAGCGCTACATCCAACTGTTTATTTCGTAAAACCGCAAGTGCTTTAAACAGTTCTCGAACGCTTTTATGACACGGCAGTAAACTGCACGTGCGAGATCACACAATATAGCTACCGAGACTAACAGAACCAAGGAGATAAGTGCACGATTACGTTGATACCCTGAGGAAGGCAAGTTCTTTTTTTGACAATGAAATAGACGGTGAGCTTACACAAGTGCTACCCAGTGATGCTATGTTCTCTGCTTCTATAATCTCTCGGGTTAGTTGATCACGACTACGTCCGATGATGTGGCACTGATTTAACAATGGAGCACAATATCGGCACTTACTGCAGTGAATGGCTAGGTTGCTTCCGCAGGAATTTTTAACATTGTTGTTGTGCTGGCGTAGCCGGTCATTGAGACAACAGCCCGTTTGCCCAACATACTTTTTGCCACAAGATAGAGGGATGCAGTACACAACACAGTCTACACAGTCCACGTACGCTGTTTGGTGTTTGATACTACATAATTGTTTGACAGAAGAGTAGGGTTTCGTCAGCTTGCAGAGCTTGTTTAGCTTGTTAGGGGCCGTGAATACAACTCTAACATCTGCTTTCTGCGCTACTTTTTTCAGGTTGTGTGAAACAGTGTGCACGTAAGGGAGCACAGCAGCCTTTTTTCTCTCACTAGACCTATTTGCGATTTCGTCACGACCGTTCAGGTTCCTAAGGACGCGTTCTGCTACCGAGATCTGAAGAGGAACCGGGTAGCCAGCGGCGGATAACCGGTTCACTTGTTTATGAAAACTACGGGGCATGCAGTGGTGGCAAGATTTCGTCAACGCATTCCTGAAACAAAGAGCAATCACTCCTCGCTTAACCAGCTTAGAGTGGGCGGAGCGGAAAGCTAAGAGGGGTTTATTGCCGCGAGGTTCGTAGCTCCAGCAAACGTGGTTGTCGGTAAGCAAAAAGTTTATATGGAGGAAGCGGATTTCCCCGTCAGATGCATGGTAGTTCATGGGTTAGTTTTAGTGGGCTGAGATTATTCAGGAAGGCTATTAAAATCTGGCTAGCTTCGTGTGGAAGGGAGTTCTTGTCACAGTCAATAAAAACTAAAAAATCATCCGCAAATCTAAACACCTTAAAAACCTTTGAACCCTCCAAGTACCGCTGGAGGGCTCTGTCATGGTAGCTTAAGAACAGATCGCTGAGCACCGGTGCTATACAGGAGCCTATACATACACCTTCCTTTTGTAGGAAGGGTTGGTTGTTCCAAGAAATAAAAGTATTTTTCAGGTAAAACTGCAAAAGTTCAAGAAAGCCGCTACATGAAACCCCGGCATCATTTTGGAAGGGGACAACACCGAAGTGGTCGATGCTGTCTTGAACATATTCTAGTAAAGAAGCATGTGGCAATGAGTAGTATAAGTCTTTAACATCGATTGAAAAGGCCTGAAGGCTCTTGTCAGGATGGGATGAAACAAAGTCTAATACTTCTTCTGAGTTCTTAACCTTAAAGGGGTCGTCAATGCTTAGCAGATTTAGCTTTTCTTGAAGAAACAAGGCCACACACTTCTGCCACGCCCCATTCTCTGAAAAAATCACCCTTAAGGGCACGTCAATCTTATGCATTTTAGCACTGAAAAAAACATCGAGGTGGCGCCGCGGACAATTCTGAATGCCCCTGGAGAGTTTGTCTAGGCTAAGCCTGGTGCACAATTTTTCGCTTTGGTTTTCCGCCTAGAGAGCGAGATCTCACCGTGGGAATTGAAGGTGGCGGAGATAGCCTCCAGCGCTTTGGCGTTGAAACTGTCGTGGGAGAAGACAGCAAAGCCGCCTTCCTTATCTGCCGGTATAACACACATGGACTGTTCCAACAAAAAATCTGCAACGCGTTTCAGGGGAAGTTTGGTTGGATTCGGTCTGGTGCGGTTGAGGACGTCGATGCCGTCCAAGGTGCAACGGCTGGCCTCGTCGGAGTCTGGAGCTAACTTGGAAACCCGACGTACCATGGACAGAAGCTCATGACCTGATTTCTTCGTTTCGTAGGCGAACTTGGGGCCAAGGGTCAGGACGTTCTTGATGTCTTCTGGCAAAGCCAATCCCTCGGGGTTATGCAGGGTGCCCTTCGCTTGTGCTCGGGCGGTGACCTGCAACCGTAGAAGCTTCAATTGCTGCTGCCAGATGGCCTCGGTAGCTCGAGAAGCCAGGCGCCGGTATTCCCGTAGAAGGCGAGGAGATTTTGACGAATCCGTTAGGTCATGCAGGTGCATGGCCAGGTGGCTTCTGTAAAGCCGAGCTTGTCGAGCTTGTGGAGCGTTCGAGAACTGTTTAAAGCACTTGCGGTTTTACGAAATAAACAGTTGGAAGTAGCGCTCGTCCCTGTCTGTTCCCTCTGCGTCCTTGTTGTTTTAGCGCTTCTGAAAATGTCAAATCTGCACCAACTAGCCCGATCCGCTACCCTTCTGAACTTCATTTCTAGTTCAACGGGCCCTTTCTTCAATGTTTTGTGTTCCCCAAGTGTGACAGTGTCCCTCATCGCTGCGTGACATGCAGAGCACGCTCGCTTGCCTTCTGCATCCGAGAAAAAATCCTTCCCCAGGACGTCATCACTGTGCTCGGAGGCTTTGTTCCTTCTGTTGGGCACTCAGAAAGGATATGCAAGATCCTGCGGGCAGAATGTCATCGACAAGCTCGGCTTTACAGAAGCCACCTGGCCATGCAGCTGCATGACCTAACGGATTCGTCAAAATCTGCTCGCCTTCTACGGGAATACCGGCGCCTGGCTTCTCGAGCTACCGAGGCCATCTGGCAGCAGCAATTGAAGATTCTACGGTTGCAGGTCACCGCCCGAGCACAAGCGAAGGGCACCCTGCATAACCCCGAGGGATTGGCTTTGCCAGAAGACATCAAGAACGTCCTGGCCCTTGGCCCCAAGTTCGCCTACGAAACGAAGAAGTCAGGTCATGAGCTTCTGTCCATGGTACGTCTGGTTTCCAAGTCAGCTCCAGACTCCGACGAGGCCAGCCGTTGCACCTTGGACGGCATCGACGTCCTCAACCGCAGCAGACCGAATCCATCCAAACTTCCCCTGAAACGCGTTGCAGATTTTTTGTTGGAACAGTCCATATGTGTTATACCGGCAGATAAGGAAGGCGGCTTTGCTGTCTTCTCCCACGACAGTTTCAACGCCAAAGCGCTGGAGGCTATCTCCGCCACCTTCAATTCCCACGGTGAGATCTCGCTGTCTAGGCGGAAAACCGAAGCGAAAAAATTGTGCACCAGGCTTAGCCTAGACAAACTAACCAGGGGCATTCAAAATTGTCCGCGGAACCACCTAGATGTTTTTTTCAGTGCTAAAACGCATAAGACTGACGTGCCCTTAAGGGTGATTATTTCAGAGAATGGGGCGTGGCAGAAGTGTGTGGCCTTGTTTCTTCAAGAAAAGGTAAATCTGCTAAACATTGACGACCCCTTTAAGGTTAAGAACTCAAAAGAAGTATTAGACTTTGTTTCATCCCATCCTGACAAGAGCCTTCAGGCCTTTTCAATCGATGTTAAAGACTTATACTACTCACTGCCACATGCTTATTTATTAGAATATGTTCAAGACAGCATCGACCACTTCGGTGTTGTCCCCTTCCAAAATGATGCCGGGGTTTCATGTAGCGGCTTTCTTGAACTTTTGCAGTTTTACCTGAGAAATACTTCTATTTCCTGGAACAACCAACCCTTCCTACAAAAGGAAGGTGTATGTATAGGCTCCTGTATAGCACCGGTGCTCAGCGATCTGTTCTTAAGCTACCATGACAGAGCCCTCCAGCGGTACTTGGAGGGTTCAAAGGTTTTTAAGGTGTTTAGATTTGTGGATGATTTTTTAGTTTTTATTGACTGTGACAAGAACTCCCTTCAACACGAAGCTAGCCACATTTTAATAGCCTTCCTGAATAATCTCAGCCCACTAAAACTAACCCATGAACTACCATGCATCTGACGGGGAAATCCGCTTCCTCGATATTAACTTTTCACTTACCGACAACCACGTTTGCTGAAGCTACGAACCTCGCGGCAATAAACCCCTCTTAGCTTTCCGCTCCGCCCACTCTAAGCTGGTTAAGCGAGGAGTGATTGCTCTTTGTTTCAGGAATGCGTTGACGAAATCTTGCCACCACTGCATGCCCCGTAGTTTTCATAAACAAGTGAACCGGTTATCCGCCGCTGGCTACCCGGTTCCTCTTCAGATCTCGGTAGCAGAACGCGTCCTTAGGAACCTGAACGGTCGTGACGAAATCGCAAATAAGTCTAGTGAGAGAAAAAAGGTTGCTGTGCTCCCTTACGTGCACACTGTTTCACACAACCTGAAAAAAGTAGCGCAGAAAGCAGATGTTAGAGTTGTATTCACGGCCCCTAACAAGCTAATCAAGCTCTGCAAGCTGACGAAACCCTACTCTTCTGTCAAACAATTATGTAGTATCAAACACCAAACAGCGTTCGTGGACTGTGTAGACTGTGTTGTGCACTGCATCGCTCTATCTTGTGGCATATAGTATGTTGGGCAAACGGGCTGTTGTGTCAATGACCGGCTACGCCAGCACAACAACAATGTTAAAAATTCCTGCGGAAGCAACCTAGCCATTCACTGCAGCAAGTGCCGCAATTGCGCTCCATTGTTAAATCAGTGCCACATCATCGGACGTAGTCGTGATCAACTAACCCGTGAGATTATAGAAGCACAGAACATAGCATCACTGGGTAGCACTTGTGTAAGCTCACCGTCTATTTCATTGTCAAAAAAAGAACTTGCCTTCCTCAGGGTACCAACGTAATCGTGCACTTATCTCCTTGGTTCTGTTAGTCTCGGTAGCTATATTGTGTGATCTCGCACGTGCAGTTTACTGCCGTGTCATAAAAGCGTTCGAGAACTGTTTAAAGCACTTGCGGTTTTGCGAAATAAACAGTTGGAAGTAGCGCTCGTCCCTGTCTGTTCCCTCTGCGTCCTTGTTGTTTTAGCGCTTCTGAAAATGTCAGAGGAGAAGAAGCGATTCTCTTTGTGTTAGTTTCAAGTGAGCGGCTTCTCATCTGTGTCTTCCAAGAAATATGTTTTGCAGCTGCGTGCTGTGTTTTCAGCGTGGAATCAAATATTATCAAGACAGTTAATATTTCATCTCACGTAAACGTTAGATTCTTCATTTTTCGTACTCCCTGAACTCCATAGCGCTGTCTCAAACTGATTCATACCGGTACCACGGCATCGAGATAACAACCAACCTAACCTGGGCTAATCACATCCCGAAACTATGTGCTAGTGCCTCCAGATCACTCGGATTCATCAGGAGATCACTTTCCATGTCCACCGCAACCACCAGACAACTAGCATATGAAACATACATTCGGACTAAGCTAGAATAAGCCTCAACAATATGGAATCCTCACCAGGCCTACTTGATAGATTCACTCGAAGCCATTCAGAACCGGGCAGCACGCTTCATCACCTCACAGTATAAATCTCAGCTCAGCATCACAGCGTTGAAATCATCTCTCGGCATCAAGTCATTAGCCTTTCGCAGGAAAACTTCAATTCTTTGTCTTTTTCACGAACTGTACTTTAACTTTCCAGCACTTCGAGAAAACCTTCTACGAGCTCCGGTACGATCATCTCGTCGTTTATTTAACTCCTAAGCATACAGCCTTTGCACGGCTCCACCAATTCTTTCAATAAATCTTTCCGAATTCCCAGTGCGATAGAAAGCTGGAATAACCTCCCCGAACACATTGTCATTGAGACTAATCCTTCCAGATTCAGACAGCTCCTAATCGACCATCTCAACGACAAATAATTTTTTTTCACCTGCACCCTATGTCAGCTTCCAAGCCCTGCAAACGGACCAGCCTGTCCTACTTCCAAAGTTATAATCTGTTTTTGTTTATATTTTTGCTACACTCTGTCATGACTTGATTATTTGAATTTATTACTTCTGTCTTTTTTTCGTCTTGTTGTACTTTTTTTTCTATTCTATATTTTATATTTTCTATATTTTTCTGTATTTCTATATTCTTTCTATTCATGTATGACTGCTGAACATCCCTGTACCACCTCCCCCTCTTATGTAATGTCCCTAACGGGACCTTTAAGGGTTAATAAATGATGATGATGATGATGATGAGTTCAAATGACAGTAGGAAAGCAAGTAGTCTTTCTTGAGGCAGACAGAATATTAGGGAATTTTATGTCCATTTTGCTGCTGCCAGGACTACTGCGCAGTAGTTTTCAGAGTCCTCTTCGTATGTTCCTTCTCCAGCAGATAATATTCTTGCGTTCTTTTTTTGCCGCTAACATTTTCCTGTTCGCGTTTTGGGTTGTCGCCGCTGGGCAGTACTGTCGTCGCGGTGGCTCAGTGGTTATGGTGCCGGTGCTGAGCCGAAAGCCGTAGGTCCAACACCGGCCCTGTCGGTTGCATTTCGATGGAGGCTAAATGCATGGAGCCCGTGTATACTGTGCGGTGTCAGTGCACGCTCAAGAACCCCTGGTGGTCGAAATGATTCGGAGCCCTCCACTAGGACATACCTCCTAGCCTGAGTCGCTTAGGGACGTTAATCCCGATTCACCCACCGATGTTGCATACTCGTTCATTTTTAAAGTTAGCCCCCGAGGAATCAGCCGTAGCTCCACCGTTGTATTCCGAAAAATATAACACGATCGCAAAGGAAACCTAGCGTTCAAGTGCCGCTGTGCTCCGTCTCCAGCAATAGAACAATTCGTTTTCTGTGTCGAGGGAGGTATACTTCTGTCTACGTGCGCACAATACGAGACACTTTGCTCACAATCTTGCAATTTTCTAGAGAACCCACGTAAGCGCTTTCATAAAATTTCCTAAAATTCTTTTTGTGTTGGGGCAAACAAAAAATAAAAGTAAAAATACTGTCAGAGCGTAAAAAAACAAATATAGAATATAGAACATTCTTCGTGTTTACGTACTGATAGGCAAAAAGCACCCCAGGTCGCTGAAGGCACCCATTACCGCTATTGCGTCATCCACTAAAGATTAGACTGTGCTTCCCCCAATTTTCTTAAAGTCCGCTCTGTTACCCTTATGGACCAGCGGCTGTCTTGCCTTGGCATTACATGCCCTGCCCAAGCCCATTTCTTCCTCTTGAGTTCGACTACGATGTCTTAAACCCGCGTTTGCTCCCTGACAGCTCGCCGTGTTGTCTTCGATTTAAGTTTAGCCCTTTTCGTTATCCTCCATGTTTCTGCCCCATAGGTGAATGCCGGTAAGATACTGCTGTGATAATTTTTCCCCTTAACGGATACTGGTAAACTGCCATTCTTGGTCTGAGAACAGCTGCAAGACGCACTGTACGGTTTATCGTCCTCCTAGTTATTTCTCAGTCGTGGTCCTGAACTGTGGTCACTCCCTGTCCTAGGTCGACATCATTCCTTTACTACTCCCAATGCTTCGTCGCCTATCATAAACTGCTGTAACCTTCCAAGGCTTGCTTTACAGTTATTCGCATTTGTTTCTTGACTCATCGCTTTGCTTTGCCTGTCAAAGTACACTTCTGTCTATACGTGCCTGTCTATACGTGGAGGCTATGTAGAATTTTCTCTTTCAGTAGAGGTCATTATAACTTGTAATGGCCAATGATATTCTATCTACCCGATGCGGACAATCAGTAAAAAAAGATGGACTAAAAATAACCCATGCTGATTACATACTGGTTCCGGACCTGTATGCCTGAGGTTACTGAATCAATTCGCACTAATACAGGGAAGCGTGCTCTTTATTGTTATTGAGGTGAGCTCCGCAGTGCGGATGAAAAAGTGGCTGCACGAAAATCTGGCATGCAGGCCGACTTTTGCACGGCGCTTTATGCGCCTGTCTACTAAAAGCGGTGGTCTTGCGGCAAATCATACGCCTAGCATTCGGGAACTGTTGGGTTTGATTCCCAATGCCGTCGGGCACGCACCTGTTTTATAACGGCTTAAAGATTTCCTCTCTCCTGGCGTTTGGCTTCTCTGGCGTGGAATTCTTGGCGAAAAAGGTCTTGTACCAAAACTTTGCTTTGTAGGGTCAGGAATTCGTTGTGCAGCCAAACAACAAAAGTCCGCCTCGTGCGGAAAGCCTAGTTGCAAGCTTCTGTTTTTTTCGCCACTGGGTCCTTCATTGAACGCGAACATATAAATAAGAACGAGCTCAGCGCAACTGCCTGCACCTGAAGCAAGCTCCTGCAGCTATGCACCAATGCACTGCTGAGCGCACCGTCTGCCCTTGCGCCTTAGTTCTCAAAGCGCCGGCACGGGTCGCTCAGTTCAGAGGTTGCCATGGATTTTACGTGTTTGCCGCAACAAAAGGCGGCCATTCGCCCTGCATCCTCGGGACGACAAGCAGCAACAGTACACGAGCGTCACCGAACTCGACGCTTCGTGCGAAACGAACCGCACATGTCGCATTCAATCCAGCTGCCGGCGCGGTGTGCACCTCTGCTGCCTCCAAGACGAAGCGATGGCACATTGGGCGAGTTTTCAGAGCTTGTTTATTGCGTAAGCAGCTGTTTTTATGCCGGAAATGCTTGCACACTAAGAGAAGTGGCATGTTCATGAGCTGCAAAGAGGCAACGAAAACCCTACGGCGGGTCCCGCGGTGCTGCTCCGACTATAGCATGTCTTGTGCGAATTTATCATGCACGAGAAAACTCAGTACGCTGCACTATTTTTCACCTGCACGCCATACTTTATGCAGCCTCACAAAACGAGAGAACTGCGCTAGATTTCGCGGTGCATGTAGCTTTGTGACGGAGGCACAACTTGGTCTTTTTCGCTCTGCGTTCAGGTTTGCTGTCGCATGGTTTCCCGGAAATCAATTTTAAAACTTGTGCTCCTCATCCTCTCCTTCAATACCGTTAATCATCAACATATGGGAGTGCTAAGTGCTTCCGGGCACAAACACGTTATTCACGTCAAAAGCACAATCAACGAAAAGCTCCACCATTCGCTGATGGTCTCAGAAATTAATTAGTGCCTTGGTGTAAAATGGCAAATAGCGATAGGCAACGCAGCTTTGCTGAAGGATATTACATAATAAACTTAAAGTCCTGAAATCGGGAGCCATTTGTGAAGTAATCCATGAGTACAAACTCTACCATTACTGAGGTGCAGTTTATAGCCAGACACGATGGTTATATGCATGATCATCGATCGCGTACACGTTTCGGGTAGCAAAGTGGTTAAAGGAAAGGAGTTCTTTCATATGGAAGGAAAAAAGGAAAGGTTTCTGCGGGGCTAAATCTCTCCATTGAAACTTGAGTGAAAACACGTCTCGGTTTTTGGTATGTCCGCGTGAGTTGCATCATGACATCAGTGAAAATATCATCATCATCATCATCATCAGCCTGACTACACCCAATGCAGGGCAAAGGCCTCTCCAATGTCTCTCCAATTAACCCTGTCCTTTGTCAGTTGCCGCCACTGTATCCCCGCAAACTTCTTAATCTCATCCGCCCACCTAACTTTCTGCCGTCCCCTGCTACGTTTGCTTTCTCTTGGAATCCACTCCGTTACCCTTAAGGACCAGCGGTTATCTTGCCTTCGCATTACATGCCCTGCCCAAGCTCATTTCTTCCTCTTGATTTCAACTAAGATGTCATTAACCCGCGTTTGTTCCCTCACCCACTCAGCCCTCTTCCGATTTCTTAACGTTACACCTATCATTTTCCTTTCCATAGCTGGCTGCGTTGTTCTTAACTTAAGCTGAACCCTCTTCGTTAGCCTCCACGTTTCTTCCCCATAGGTGAGTACCGGTAGGATACAGCTGTTGTATACTTTTCTCTTCAGGGATATTGGTAAGCTACCATTCATGATCTCAGAGAACCTGCCATATGCGCTCCACCCCATTCTTGTTCTTCTAGTTATTTCCCTCTCATGATCCGGATCTGCGGTCACTACCTGCCCTAAGTAGACATATTCTCTTACTACTTCCAGCACCTCGCTACCAATTGCGAACTGCTGTTCCCTTGAAAATATGGCTTTAATGAAAGCAGACTTGATGGGCTTGTTTTTCCCCCCCCTATGTTTGTAAACAGCAAGCTAAACAGGACAAGGAAATGTGCGAAGCCAGCTGTTACTTCCTAATTAAGACCGGTAGTGAGGCCTGTGAACACGGAGGCAAAATTTAATTGAACATGGCCAAAACTGAAAGCTTAATAAATTGCAAGAATCATATTCACAGGAGGAGAAGGGCAGAGGGAAAGAAACAAGAAAAGGAGAAGAGAAATAAAAGAAAATGAAAGGAGGAAAGAAAGCAGGAAATATGAAAGAGAGAGAGAAAGAAGAAAGAAAGAGAGAACGAAAGGAAAAATAAGTAAATAAATAAATAAAGCTAGAAAGAAGGAAGGACAGAAAGAAATTAAAAGAAAGAAATAGAAAGCAAGAAAGAAGGAAACAATGGAAGAAGGAAAGGATGAAAGAAAGAAAGGAAGAAAAAAGAATGAAAGGAAGACTAAATTCCGTCACCGTGCTCATAGCGGTCACGTTTTGTCCAGTCACTTCGGACATGCTGACGCATCGCATGAACTCACTTTCAACCTTCGTACAAAAAGCCTAGCGTAATTCACGAGTGAGTGCGACACAATAATACACTCTGCCGGTGCTCCACAAACAAAAGATTGATATGAAAAAAAAACCAGAAAATTGCAGCTGTCTACCAGAGCCCATTAACACCAGAAAAACGAGCAGAGCCCGTTCCTCCGGACAGACGACTCCGGACTGAAGGTAGCACATTGGGCAGCACCATCGCCGTGGGGACACCACAGGTGCATGGATACCGGACGTTGTCGACCGTGACGTCATCGACCCTTGGCCCTATAAATTCGGCACCACACCCGTCCGTGTTCAGTGGGCGCGGCGAAAGCGCTGCAAGCAAGGTGCTCAAAATGCTACGTCTTTTCCTGGTACAGGTTAGTTATGTTTGCACCATACGATCTGACGATCGGTTTCTTGTTCTCTTGCCGTGCCCACGCACAAGTCTAAACTGTGCCTATAGCTGCTATTGCTCATGTATGGTGCTTATTTGTGGAGATATAGAGATGAATCCAGCCCCATCAGTTGATGAAATCTTTCAGACACTCATTGAGGGGCCGAAAGACATTAGGCTTCATTTAGAGGCTACAGAAAAGGCACTGGGCAACTTTGGTGATCGCTTAAATAACATAGATGCAAACGTAAAAGAGCTGCGGATGAAAACAGATGAAATTGAAAACTTAAGCACAGCTTTGAATGGTGTGCAGGATGCACTTGCACGGCATCAAGCCAGGCTTGAAGATCTAGAAGATAGAAGTCGGAGGTCAAATTTGATTGTTTTTGGCGTGCAGGAAGATCCTGTTGAATCAGAGTCGGATTTGCGCGGGAAAGCTATCGATGATGTTTTTTCCGCTAAATTGGGAGTGTAGTGTTCATCTGTAGCTCGAATTCATAGAATGGGGAAAAGTTCTTCTAATCGCCCTGTCATAATGTACTTTAAGGACTATAGGGAAAAGCAAGCAGTCTGGAGCAATGTGTCGAAACTAAAAGAAGAAAACATTAGAATCGATAATGACTACTGCGTGGAAACGTTCTGCAAACGCAAGCACCTTTGGGAAAGTGCAAAACTTGAAAAAAAAGGCTGGAAGTAAGGTTTCCTTGATTTATGACAAGTTGAAGGTTGATGAGCGGTACTATGAATGGGATGCTGTTCTAAACTCTAGCAGATTGATAGAACGCAGCACCACATCTTTATCTGAAAGTTAATGGCCAGATACGTCCGATGTGCGGTTAGTTTCTCTCAATGCAAGAAGCGTTGTAAACAAAACAGAAAAACTGGAAGAATGTTTTCTCTCTTTGGATCCGCACGTGTGAGACATAACTGAAACCTGGCTACATGAGCAAATCAGTGACGATGACATCGTCCCACCAGGTTGTCGGTTATATCGGCGGGACCGAGGATCTAGAGGGTGTGGTGTTGCTGTTGTTGTTATATCCTCTGTCAATGTTGACGTCGAAAGCCAGATTGCTGAGCATGAAAGCCTTTTTTTGAAAATCAAAGTGAAGGAAACAGCGTTTCATTTGTGTGCAGTTTATCGTGCTCCAGATGATGATGAAAGCTTCTTGAGTAAATTGTATGGTCGATTGTTGTTGTTACGAAACAGGATTGTGATTGTAACGGGTGACTTTAATTTGCCTTTATTAAACTGGAACAATCTGTCTTCTGGATTATCGCATACGAGCGATATTATCCTTGATGTTATGCTTGCTCTTAGTCTTGATCAAATAGTTACTGAATGTACTCGCGAAACATCAATTCTTGACCTGCTGTTCATGAGTGAAAGATTTAGAGAAGGAATGGTTACAAATGAACCCGGTATATCTGACCATGAGTTAGTTTTTTTTCCTGGAAAGTTGAAAAATCAAAAACACACGCGCTTGATCTCGCTACAGTTAAGGAATTTAGTCTAGCTGACGATGTGGCGATTATTTACTATATTGAAGAAAATCTTGTCATTATATGTGATGTGGAAAGCTCTCGGCAACGGTTAGCTAATGTGCTTAGGGATTGCATTAAAGATTACGTTGCAGACTGAAAAACATATAAAAAGCGGAAACATCCATGGATTACTCGTGAAATTATACACATTAAGCGTGGACTTAAGAGATATCGTAAAAAGCACGGGACGTCAACGCCGCTGTTTAAAGACATCAAACATGACCTGTTATTAAAAGTGAGCAGCGCCAGGACTAAATAGCGCGTTTCTAAAGTCTGATCCGCAGAAATTTTGGCCGCACTTCAGTAAGCCCAAAGATGCACTTACCAAAATAAAAGTTAGCGACACGATTATCACGGACGCTGCCGAAATAGGTGAGAATTTTAATCAGTATTTCTACGAGGTGTTTTCAGAATTAGATGAATATGAAATAAAAGCAGCGGCTGCACCAGAGGAGGGCATTGAAGTGACTCGTGAGGGTGTCCTGGCGATGCTCTTGAAACTGGACAATAAAAAATCCGCTGGACACGAAGGTGTTCCGAATGTATTTTTGAGGCGATACGCTGAACAAATATCAGGTTGCCTCACAGACATCTTTAAACTATCATTAGCATGCGAAAAACTTCCTTCAGATTGGAAAATAGCACGTGTGGTTCCTGTATATAAAAAAAGGTGATCGATTGTCAGTTTCAAATTATCGGCCTGTTTCCATAACATGCAGTTGCTGTAAGATGTTGGAGCATATTGTAGCTGGCTACCTGCGAAAGCTCCTGAGTAATCATAATCTTCTGTCTGATTGTCAGCACGGGTTTAGGCAGGGGTTATCCACAGTTTCTCAGACTGTTCTGGCTGTGCACGACTTTGCGCGGGTGCTTGATATGTCCGGGCAAACGGACGTGGTTTTTTTTATTTCAGCAAGGCCTTTGATAAGGTGCCACATGGGAAGCTTCTCTATAAGATGGAATGTATGGGTGTGCCTTTTTTATCATTCAGTGGATTCAAGCCTACCTTACAGACAGACGGCAATATGTGGAAATTAATAAGACCGCTTCAAGTGTTGTTAGTGTTCATTGAGGAGTTCGCCAAGAAAGTGTGCTTGGGCCATTGTTGTTTTTAATATATTTCAGTGATTTAGTTGCGGTTGTACCTGAAGATATTTCTGTTAAGTTATTCGCGGACGACTGTGTTGTGTTTAAACAAATTTCATCCGAACATGACCACAGCTCTGTACAAAAATCAGTTTTTGCCATTGAAGAATGGTGTCTTAAATGGGCTATGGAACTTAATAGTGAAAAAACTGTTGTCTTACGTATAACTAGAAAAAAGTCTCCCAGTTTGCTGCCTTACCTTCTTCGCGGTAATAGGATTTTGGAAGTTGAGAAATATAAATATTTAGGTGTAACACTCGACAGTAAGTTAAAATGGTCGTCACACATTACTAATATTTCTACAGCCGCATTGCGAAAGCTATGGGTTTTACGAACAAAGCTAAAAACTGCCCCAGCACACATGAAAAAATTGGCTTACGAAATTTGTGTGCGGTCTTTACTTGAATATGCTTCAGTCGTGTGGGACCCGTACACGAAAAATGACATAATGGTCCCTGAAAAAGTCAATAGGAAAGCGGTTAGGTTTATATGCTGAAAATACAAAAGGGGAGACTCTCCCTCGCAGTTAATGATGTCAAACAACATTCCTACACTAGAAATGCGCTGAAAGATTAATAGATTAGTGTTCTTGTTTAATGGTTTAACAGGTAAAAATAAACTGAAGCTTCCGGAGTGCATTAAGCGTCCTCTCGTCAGGACTCGGAACGTTCATGAACATTCACTTACTCACCTTTTCGCCAAAACTAACAGTTTTAAATACAGTTTTTTCCCTAGAACAGTGCAAGATTGGAATTCGTTAGCGGAATCTGTGTTTTCCTCGCAAAATTTTTCTGATGCGTTAAATCGTCTACTTACCTGCTAATATTGCTTATATGTATGTTTTGTACCCGTGTGCTGCTAATATTGTATAAGTTTATTCTTTTGGTTTTATTCTTTTGGTATCCGTGCGCTGCTAACATTGTATAAGTTTATTCTTTTGGTTTTATTTTTTTGGTATCCGTGTGCTGCTAATATTGAATAATTTTATTCTTTTCGTTATGTAACAATGCAAGTTCACTCTTGCTTGGGCCAAGCAGTGGCCTGCAGTATTATGAAATAAATAAATAAATAAATAAAATGCGCTTTGAAGGATCACCACTCTGGAAGATCACCGTCCTGGAAGAAAGAAAAAGAAATTATTACCCTCAAAACTACTGAAAACATTTCTTTCAAAGAAGCAAGAAGGCGATTCGCCCTAACAAACACATTCTCTTTCACAACAAAAACAAAATTCGTCGATGAGGTGCGTGGGCGCGGCGCGCCGCACCAGGCTTCGGTACCTGTCCCGACCACACGCAGTGCGCCTGTGGCGGGGCCATCCGCGTCCCCAGGTGGAGTGTCCAACACTATTCCACTAACTCTAAATCAGGCTGCGCAGACCCCCGCTTCGGCGGGCCTCAAGACCTCTTCCCACAGGTCGAGGTCAAACTCGAACGTGAACGTGTCCTCTGCACGGTCGTTCAGCGCCTCTGCAGACGCGATGGACGCGACCCAGGGCAGCCCCGTGCCGTCTACGTCGGACGGTCGGCGGAGCTCTCTGGATCGGTAAAAAAAAAGTCAGGCCCCGAGTAAGGGCCCATAAAGAGCTTGATCTAGTTTTCCACTCCATACGAACACAAAGTTAAGATGGCTTCTGTAATACAATGGAACTGTAGAGGACTTCTAAACAACCACATTGACATAAAAGACACCCTAGGAACACACGTTCCTGTCGCTTTATGTCTACAAGAAAAAAACTTAGGTCCACAAAAAATTCATTTTCTTAAGAATTGTACTGTTTTCTGCCACGACCGAGAGCAGGCGAGCAGGCTGTCGGGAGGCGTAGCCATCACAGTGAAAAACAGTGTCCCGGGTCGTGAATTTAAACTAAAAGCAAGGCTCGAAGCTGTCGCAGCCACTGTGCTTGCACATAAAAGCATTACAGTGTGCTCTGTGTATTTGAGCCACAGCTGAAAATAACACTTCGTGACTTAGAGGTTCTGTAAGAGCAGCTACCAGAGCCATACCTGGTAGTTGGAGACTTCAGTGCACATTCGGGTTTTTGGGGAAGCGAGAAAACTGACGCGAGGCCATCTTATAAGGATTTTATTCTACGCAATAACACCTGTTAACTGAACTCGGGTAAACCCACATACGGCTCTCCAACTTCGGGGAAAATGAGTGTTTTACATTTGGTCTTTTAGTTCACCTTCTGTTGTTAATGATTTTAACTGGAGTGTTTTAGATAATCTATATGGAAGCAATCATCTCCCTGTCATAATAAGTCTCTCATGTTCGCCAGCATTCATTCCCAGCAAACGACAGAGTTGGAAGCTGCATTTAGCTGACTGGGCATTGTTTAGAAATAAAGCCAGTTCGGAGGATATAATTTTAGAAAAGCCTACCATAGATAAATGAAAAGTTCGCAACATGCATTCTTTCTGCCGGACATGTATTAATGCCAAAATCCACAGGAGTGATGCGTCAGATCCACAAAGTGTGGTCCACACAAAAATGTAAAGAGGCAAAAAAAACAACAGAATAAAGCCTGCCTTGTACTTCGCAGATATAGAACACACAACAGTCTCATTAATTTCGAAAAGACGAGAGCACAAGCGTGGTCTGTTCGGCGCAAGGCCGAGAGAGCACCATGGCAGATATACATCGCATCTGCAAACAGTAGAATCACATCTAAAAAAAAAGGAATCAGGTGCGAAAACTAAATGGCAGCTTCTCATCATTCACAATTCCACTTTTGACAACACCTAGTATACAAACAAGTATAAAGGAACAGGCAGATATGTTATGGGAGCACTTCGCTGTAGTTTCATTTTCGTCACATTATACCCATTCATTTTTGAAACACAAAAACATAGACGAAAAGCAATGACTCCCAACAAATGGAGGTACTAACGAACAATACAACAGATTAATTACCCTCCGGGAAATCAATAGAGTATTGTCTTCCGGCAAAAAAAAAAACTGCTCCAGGACCCAAGCAAATACACTATGAAATGCTGGTCTATTTCTTAGAACCTGCCGTAGAGGCACATTAAGATTCTTTAACAAAGTTTGGATATCGGGGAAAATACTCAAGCCTTGAAAAAAGCTATTATTGCGCCCCTTCTTAAACCCGGGAAGCCACCAACCTCTCCTAGCAGTTATACACCCGTAGCGCTTGCCAATTGTCTCGCCCAGTCCTTTGAAGGTGTCCTGAATATAAGATTAACTTTTGCCCTTTAATCGTCTGAACTTCTTGACAGCCATCAGTGTGGTTTTAAACAAGGATGCTCCGCTACAGATCACCTGCTTCGTATCCAAAACACTGTTCGAGAAGCTTTTGTTCACAAGCAGCACTGTCTTGCTGTCTTCGATTTGGAGAAAGCTTATGACACGGCCTGGAGGTTCGGGATTCTTCACGACTTAGCTGAGCTTGGCATCCGCGGCAGGATGTTAAACTGTCGAAGAGACTTCTTGTCCATCCACTCATTCCATGTGCGCCTTGGTTCAATCCTTTCGAAGACTTTCGTCCACAAGAATAGGGTACCTCAGGGGTGCATTTTAAGCACAACTCTCTTTGTTGTAAAAATGAACTCCCTCAGTAAAATTATCCCAAACGTCCGTTATGTATCCATTCTATGTAGACAACCTCCAGAGAGCTTGCATATCATCCGCCATATGAGTAAGTGAAAGACAAATACAGTTAAAAGTAAATAAACTGGCAACATTGGCAGACAGAAATGGTTTCCGGTTTTCTCCACTGAAAACAGTAGGCATTCTATTCTCAGTCGAGCGAGGGTTGCGCACAGATTCCGCATTAGATCTGAATGAAAACGAATTACCTGTCAAAATTGAGCACAAATTTATAGGCATAACCTTTGGTTAAAAACTCACTTTCCTGCCTCACATAAAAGCGCTGAAAAAGCTTCCCGATCACTGAACCAGCGCCTCCTCTATTGTAAAAATAGAGGAGGCGCTGACTGAACGTAGTCAAAGTCCTTTCACACAAGCACTGGAGGTCTGACAGAGCAGGCCTCCTGAAAATTTATCGCTCTGTGTTAATAGCCTGTTTAGACTATCGTTGCATTGTATATGGTTCAGAAAGACCATCATACTTACAACGATTAGACCCAGTACACAATTTAGGTTTGCGTCTTTCAAGTGGTGCATACAGGACGTCACCCGTAAACAGTCTCTATACCGAAACAGATGAACCTCCACGTGCTGACAGAATAAGCATGCTCGCATCCTCCTACAATCTAAAAATCCGTTCCCTACCGAAACATATCTGTCACCCTATTGTTACAAAGTGCCCATCGAGAACACTGTTTAACCAAAAACGGCTAGCTATAAGGCCACTCCTCCTTCGTTTTGAAGAGATGTGCCAAAACCTCGGCGTCATAGACACATTACCCGGTATTCCTTGAAGACAAGATCCACTTCCTCCATGCTACAATTTCCCTGGAGTCTGTGGTTTCACTCTTACGCAGTTTCGTAAAAAACAAACTCCACAACAACATATACTACAAGAATTTCTTGCACTCGAGGAAAATTACCGCACTTTGACAGCTTTTTATACAGATGGCTCAGAAACATATGTTTACGTAGGAAGTGCAGTGGTGCGAGGCCATTCGGAGAAAACAGTACGACTTCCACATTGCGCCTCCATGCTCACTGCAGAATGTTACGCAGTCTTTGTGGCCATAGAAGAAATATTAAACGAACAGCTCACAAAAATTATTATCTACACAGACTCCTTAAGTGTACCGACAGCTCTCTACTCTAGAAACGCAATCACTCGTATACTTGGGGACATCATACACAGCATACTAACAGCCACAGCTCGAGTACAAAAGATAAAACTCTGCTGCGTCTCGATTCATGTGGGAATAAAAGGAAACGAGAGAGCAGAATTGTGCGCCGCAGAAGCTTGTAGCAAAGAAACAAAAAGAAAGTAAATATACCCTTTAGGGATTGCATGAAATTACTACAACTGAAATGAAGAAAAAAATGGCAGTCAGCTGGGAACAGCGAAGTGAAAAATAAATCACAGTTGGTATAGACAGTTTTAGGTTAATGGAAGTCATGTGAGAACTGGGAACGTTTTAAGGAAGTGATTCTCTGCCGTCTTCGAATAGGCCACACACACACACCTTACGCATAACTTTCTGCTAACAAAAGAAAACAGACCTGTTTGCAGAGAATGCGGAAATAAACTTATAGTTAACCACATTTTATTTCCTTGTGTGAAACCGGAAAAACTCAGAAAAAACAGTATTCTACTCAATTTTATAATGAATGCATTCCTTTTCTTCTAGCACTGCTTTTAGATGATCATGCCACTGTTAACATACCTTCTCTTTATAGCTTTTTAAATGAAGCAGGCGTACTTGAAAAAACTAAATTTTTATCCACTGGTTCACTTTATTAGATGACACACCTCAGCCACTTTATCATTCTTGAGAAGAAGGCTGAGGTTTTTATTTATCTGGTTGGAAGCCTCGCGGTCCTTGCCCAGCTAATAACAGTTGGTGAGACTGCTTGACGTTCTTTAAGCCTTTTAACAATAGCTATTTCTAAGTTTCTTTTCTTGTGTTATTACTAGGTACCATATTCTTATTAGACCATCTACACCAGCGATGATTTTTCATATTTCTGAAAAATTCTGCAGAAAATTTATTCCGTACCTTGAGCTTGCCGCATGATGGCCTTAGCTGCCTATGTGCCATAAAACGCAACACAACAAACATTTTAAACTAGAGAGGAAAACTCCCCCCTCCGGACAAAAGCCTGACTAAAGAACAAGAGGTTACGTGGCGCCATCTACAGACGATATTGTCACGTAGTAGTGACGGCAATCCAGCAGTCAGGAAGACAGCAAAAAAATTTGCAAATGAAGCTCTTTATTTGGGCTGACTTGCGCCCGCAAAAGAACTGAATCACTCGGCGGCGGCGTAAGCAACAAATGTGCTCGTCAGTCGTCGAACTACGAATGCCCGCTGCTCGCGGCATCGTTCAATTTAAAGCCGGCAAGGAAACTTCGAGATAACAGGTCGAGATCATCTAGAGTAATCTGGAAACACGTAGATGCAGCTCTTCATGGCTGTGATCAATCGAGATTAGTCCGGTCGCTTCTCGCGTCACGAACAAAAATGATAACACCCCTTTCCTGCGGCCTTGCGCGAACGAACTGACACTACAATGATACGTGGCAATAACGAAACGCACCCCATCACTCCTCGCGCACATTTAACCGGGTCTTTACAACCCCACATGAGTCCCGCCGCGGTGGCTCAGTAGTTATGGCGCTCGGCTGCTGACCCGAAATACGCGGGTTCGATCCTGGCCGCGGCGGCCGAATTGCGATGAAGTCGAAATTCTAGAGGCCTGTCTGCTGTGCACGTTAAAGAACTCCAGGTGGTCTAAATTTCCGGAGCCCTACACTACGGCATCTCTCATAGCCTGAGTTGCTTTGGGACGTTAAACCACAATAAACCAAACCAAACAACCCGACATGTAAACACTGTGGCCAACGAGCCAAGTACGATCACGTCCTGTGGGTTATAAAATAGAGCCACCGCTGGTTGATGTATATACTGCTCCTTGTCTCGAGCGGTGGGAGACCATGCTGGCTAGCTCTGACCCCAGAACGCAAGTTCTGGCGGTGGAGTGGGCTGACAAAGTCGTCGAGGGCTATGTACTCTAGGCCACTTTCCGCGACGTCTTAGCACCAAGCTCTTTCCGGCGAATAAAATGTTTTACAATCAATCAACGAAGAGAGGAGAGGGGTTTTTGTCTAAAAAAAACAGGAAAGAGGGATTGGGTGTGCACGGCATCTTGGTAAAGCATCTAAAGGTGGCGTGATCGAACGCCCCCTCAGCGCAATTCTTAGGGCAGCTGGGACCTAATTATCGCGCAGTGGGCAAAGGGTCCTACAGGGCAAGGCACGTGTATATCCCCAAAGCAGAAGCTATATGAGCAGGCTTAGCTGTGCCGTACAGGTGTAGCTGTGAGATGGAATTTTTGCGAGGAAAATATGTTACGTGTTGCCACTTGTATCTGCACCGTATAAAGTTAAGCTGGAGATTACTTACAATAATTGCAAAGATGTCAGCTTTTGGTCTCGCCTTAGTAAGCGGTCTTTTTCAAAGGCGATTTTCTTCGGTTCTCTATATTTCTGTCTTTCGTCGTGCGCCCCATAGGTGGTCCCTGCGATGTCCTTTCACGGAAAGCCTTTTTTTTCTTGGGTTATTCCCGCACCCAAGGCGTTGGTTTTGGATATTCTGGGCGACAAAAGTTGGTTTTCCTACTTTGACACCATTTCCTGTATAATCAGCTGGTTATTTCAAAATGATACAAGCCTTTGCCAAATTTTGTAGAAAACAAAACTGTTCGCTCAGCCATGAGTGTCTGAGAAGCAGACACGGCCGAGTTAACTGAGCCAAGCCGAGTGAGTCGTCGCGCCGGCGACTCGAAATCCCCCTTAATCTCTACACAGGAGCGGTACCTATGCCAGAAAAAATCGGCTCGTGCGAGGGGACGGGGCCAGGCCTGTTGCTTTCACGACGGGGCGACGGCGCGACGACGCGACTTCACGGAGCAGATTGCCAGGGGCGGCCGTGGGTGTGATGTCGCAGCGTAAGCCTTGTTCACCGCCAAGGGCGTTAAGCAGCTTAGTTCTGCGGAGCGCTGAAACTTGGTAACATTTTTGCACGCGAGAACGTTGTAATGAATTGAATGCGGGTGATAAGATACCACCTATACAATTTGACCCATTGCCAGCTTAAAGACAACCCCGCAAAGCGGGCTAGTTTCCCTGCCGGATATGCTGCACCGGCTAACAACCAAACCAGCTATAGGCTAGAGTGTTGCCTAGAAAAAAAAAAGAAGCAAGCGCTAGACGAGTGCTTTGCTCTCTATGGTGTCTAAAAGACGTTTTGCACTCTGTTTAGAGGTTGCACATGCATGTGAAGGAAACCAGCACTCACCGAAACATGGCAGCATGTCATGACGAGCTTCTAACTTTCCTTCCCTTGTCTGCTCAATAGATTAAAGGGAGCCTCGGATCTGGCAATCTTGATGCCGTAGGTAACGTAAGAGGGTACTCGCACAGCTTCCGACCTCAACGTTCCATCACGTTCCACGTTTAACTCTTGGTAATACAGGACGTACTGCGTTCGCCGTTAGGGTCGAGTGTGGCGCTGGCGAACACTCTGAAGGATATATTACACGCAATGAAAATACTTCCGAAAGCAGAAGACTGGACAGCCGTCGTCACAGCTTAGTCGGCAGATCACAGGACGCGAAATTCGGAGGTCGTGGGTTTGGATCCCACTGGCTGCTTGTGGCTTTTTTTTACTCTCTAATCGCTAATCTTTCAGAGACAAAAATGTTACAATATTCCGTTGATTCCACTGGTTGGTTGGTAACAACTTTATTTATTTATTTGATTCCGCTGGTTTCATATTGATTAACATCATATTCTTAAGGAAAGAAACATGCTCCTATACACCTTAATTTCGGGCAATGTTGGCTCCCTTCATTTTAATTTTGATAAAGTTCCTCGTGGCTCTCACGTTACGGACACTGAGCGCCGCAGGTTATCCTGCACTTTGTGCGGATACATCTTGTGTATGATATGCTGCTGGTCATCTCAGGGGTGTCGGGAAAGTTAATGGGTTAGACTGGCAGAGCAGAACCGTGGGTCGTAAAATTAACGTGCAGAAAGCCAAAGCAATGTTGAACAGTGTCGCAAGGGAACAGCAGTTGGATATTGGTTGCGAGGCACTGGAAGTGATAAAAGAATACGCCAATTTATGGCAATTAGTTACCTTACATCCGGATCATGAGATAGAAATAACTACAAGAATAAGCATGGGGTGAAATGCATATGGGAGGTTCTCTCATATCACGAATGGCATTTTATTAATATCCCTCAAGACAAAAATATACGACAGCTGTATCTTATCAGTACTCACCTATGGGGCAAAAACGTGGAGGCTAACGAAGGAGGTTCAGCTTAAGTTACGGACAACTCAACGAGCTATGCAAAGAAAAATGGTAAGCGTAATGTTAAGAGACTGGGAGCAGGCAGAATGAGTGAGGGAACAAAAGCGGGTTAACGATATCTTAGTCGAAATCAAAAGGAAGAAATCGGCCTTGGCAGGGCATGTAATTTGAAGGCAAGCAAACCGCTGGTTCCGAAATGTAACGGAGTGGATTCCAAGAGAAGGCAAGCATAGTAGGGGGCGGCAGAAAGTCAGGTGGGCGGATGAGATTAAGAAATTTGCGGAAATACGGTGGCCTCAATTGGCGAATGACAGGGTTAATTGGAGAGACATCGGAGAGGCATTTGCCCTGCAGTGGGCGTAGTCAGGCGGATAATGTTGATGACGACCTATTTGAACCACAATAAATACAGGTTACCGATATGGCCTAGCATAGTTACCGTAGCCGTTGCAGCGCAAAGGCCCCGCATGGCCAGGAACGCTACCTATCCGACTTTCTTTTTGCCTTGATGAACGCAGTAACCCGTTTTCCAGCCGCAGGACGACGACAACGCAGCCCTTTCGAAATCATGTCAATACAGCTACTAATGTTAAATCTGCGCATATTGCCTTTCATTGTTGCTTTCCGCAAAACACATGCACTTCGCAGTCATCATAACCATTTCTCTCTTCCCTCTCCGCTTTCCCCAATGCAGAGCGGCAGACTGCAGAAATTATTCCTGCGGTCGACCTCTCTACTCTTTTGTCGAAATAAACCTCTTCCACCGTTTCATTTTTTTTTTCGAAGAACAGAAGGAACAATCTTTTATTTTTCATATGACCAAGAGGGTTCGAATAGGGGTTAGAGAAGAACTTAGGTGCCGCGGACCTTTAAACCCACCTATTAGAACACGTCGGAAAGCGATCTGAAGAATTTTCCGTGCGTAGGGTGCATGTAATGCGACGCGTATTGCCAAGCATATCCCGTTGGCGCACTCGAGCACGCTTCACCTAGAAGTGCGATCATGTGCAATCAGTTTGGATGAAAAACATGCCATCATGTTGTTCAAAAGATAGTGCACCCCCAGGGGTATTGGCAAACGCTTAGCGGGCAGGTAACTGTTGGTTGAAAAAAAAAAGGAAGCAATTAATTGGTAGCGACCACTTTCAACAGCAATTTCGGCTCTAAAGCATCTAAAAGTGCAACCTAGAAGGCAACACATACCCGGGGCACATCAGAATGATCTCTGTGCTCTTATTTCTTAGTGAAGGAAAAACGGGAAAAGGTTTTCATGAAGACTAAGGATAGGTGTTCAAAAACGCAGCGGCCATGCGTTGCTCCGGGAAGAGAGCGTAACAGGCGCTTTCATTTGTGCTCTTCTCTGTAGTCACATAAGCTCTTCTAATTACCGTTAGAGGCACTGCTCCGTCAGCATCGTGTTCGCAGGAGACGTGAGCTCAAGGGCACCAACGCGATAAGGTTTGGCATAATATTATCGGGACACTGGCGTTGTTAACATTTTATGTACACAAGGAACCAATTTTCGACGTTACCTGACTTCATTAAATCTCCTTAGATTTCTCGGATCTATTTACCAGAAACACCAACTCGGATTTTATTTTTGTTTTTCAGAACCGTTCTGAACATTGTACAGGTGTCTAGCTTGCCATGCTTGAGCTCTTCTTGCCGCGTGGCTGTACCATTCATCGCGCGAGCGGAAGACGAAGATGAGTCCCCCCGCGTGGGTATGTGCCAATTTCATATGGTGAAGAAGAAGAAGAAGAAGACGGCCCCGCAGCCCACGATCCCTCAGCGCTCCGTTCAAAGCATGGCGAAGGAAACGCCTGACGGAGCGACGACCACCTTCGTGATGCAGCGCCCCTCCACTCCCAAGACTCGATCCATACGGTGCCGAATCAAGGGACAGAGAGCCGGTGCAGTGAACCAGGGGACCGAAATACAGCCAGCACCTCCAGGAGACCCCAGGCGCACCGTGCAAAGCCTCGTGGACGCAGATGAGACAACTCCAGCATTTCACGTCGCCCATTCTTGTGTGGCGCCGCAAGGCAGCGTTGAGGCGGACAATTCCGCCGATCACCGTGCATGTGCGCATCTTGGCGATTACGAGGGGAACCCTGCTCGGCAGTGGACTACTGGGACCAATCGTCTTCAGCCTACTAGCGGCAACCACCGTCCATCTACGCGTCCTGGTGATTATGAGGTGAACCCTGCTGTGTGGTGGACTACTGGGACCAATCGTCTTCTGCCTACTGGCGGCAACCACCGTCCGTCTACGCGTCCTGGTGTTTACGAGGTGAACCCTGCTGTGCGGTGGACTACTGGGACCAATCGTCTTCTGCCTGCTGGCGGCAACCACCGTCCATCTACGAGTCCTGGCGATTACGAGGCGAACCCTGCTGTGCGGTGGACTACTGGGACCAATCGTCTTCTGCCTACTGGCGGCAACCACCGTTCATGTACGCGTCCTGGCGATTACGAGGCGAACCCTGCTGTGCGGTGGCCTAGTGGGACCAATCGTCTTCTGCCTACTGGCGGCAACCACCGTTCATGTACGCGTCCTGGCGACTACGAGGCGAACCCTGCTGTGCGGTGGACTACTAGGACCAATCGTCTTCTGCCTACTGGCGGCAACCACCGTCCATCTACGCGTCCTGGCGATTACGAGGCGAACCCTGCTGTGCGGTGGCCTAGTGGGACCAATCGTCTTCTGCCTACTGGCGGCAACCACCGTTCATGTACGCGTCCTGGCGATTACGAGGCGAACCCTGCTGTGCGGTGGCCTAGTGGGACCAATCGTCTTCTGCCTACTGGCGGCAACCACCGTTCATGTACGCGTCCTGGCGACTACGAGGCGAACCCTGCTGTGCGGTGGACTACTAGGACCAATCGTCTTCTGCCTACTGGCGGCAACCACCGTCCATCTACGCGTCCTGGCGATTACGAGGCGAACCCTGCTGTGCGGTGGCCTAGTGGGACCAATCGTCTTCTGCCTACTGGCGGCAACCACCGTCCATGTACGCGTCCTGGCGATTACGAGGCGAACCCTGCTGTGCGGTGGACTACTGGGACCAATCGTCTTCTGCCTACTGGCGGTAACCACCGTCCATGTACGCGTCCTGGCGATTACGAGGAGAACCCTGCTCTGCAATGGACTACTGGTACCATTCGCCTTCTGCCTACTGGCGGCAACCACCGCCCACGTACGCGTCCTGGCGATTACGAGGCGAACCCTGCTGTGCGGTGGACTACTGGGACCAATCGTCTTCTGCCTGCTGGCGGCAACCACCGTCCATCTACGCGTCCTGGCGATTACGAGGCGAACCCTGCTCTGCAGTGGACTACTGGGACCATTCGTCTTCTGCCTACTGGCGGCAACCACCGTTCATGTACGCGTCCTGGCGATTACGAGGCGAACCCTGCTGTGCGGTGGCCTAGTGGGACCAATCGTCTTCTGCCTACTGGCGGCAACCACCATTCATGTACGCGTCCTGGCGATTAAGAGGTGAACCCTGCTGTGAGGTGGTCTACTGGGACCAATCGTCTTCAGCCTACTAGCGGCAACCACCGTCCATCTACGCGTCCTGGTGATTACGAGGTGAACCCTGCTGTGTGGTGGACTGCTGGGACCAATCGTCTTCTGCCTACTGGCGGCAACCACCGTCCGTCTACGCGTCCTGGTGATTACGAGGTGAACCCTGCTCTGCGGTGGCCTACTGGGACCAATCGTCTTCTGGCTACTGGCGGCAACCACCGTCCATCTACGCGTCCTGGTGATTACGAGGTGAACCCTGCTCTGCGGTGGCCTACTGGGACCAATCGTCTTCTGCCTAATGGCGGCAACCACCGTCCATCTACGCGTCCTGGCGATTACGAGGTGAACCCTGCTGTGAGGTGGACTACTGGGACCAATCGTCTTCTGCCTACTGGCGGCAACCACCGTCCATCTACGTGTCCTGATGATTACGAGCTGAAGCCTGCTGTGCGGTGGACTACTGGGACCATTCGTCTTCTGCCTACTGGCGGCAACTACCGTCCATGTACGCGTCCTGGCGATTACGAGGCGAACCCTGCTCTGCGGTGGACTACTGAGACCATTCGTCTTCTGCCTACTGGCGGCAATCGCTTTCACGACAGGTTCTGCGGCATCACCCGTTGGTCGCGTGTATACAAGCGGTGATGCCACCCCAGTGGTGTCAGACGCCACCCTAGGAGCAGAAGCTTGTATGGGTGATGGAATACTGCGTCGCTTCCGTCCTGGCAACTGCAAGTCGTGCACGGATCATGGGGTAGCTTTCCTTTCATTGTTTTGAAGGAAGTGACGCCTGAACGCTTTTAAGTTTTAATGTGAGTTTTGTGTTCAAACTCTGAAGACTTGCTAAGTCGAAAAGAAATAAGGATTGCTTCCCTGTTAGCGTTTGCATCTGCAATGTCTGGAGTGACCGATGTTTTCGATTACATAAGCCAAGATGACTGAGGACGCAACTGTGAGTGTTATTGCAATTTCTCTTGAAAAAGTCCGTCTTGCAGCGTTTTGCACAACTAACGGCCTGACCCTGCACAGGAAAAATCTTCTCCACTTTTCTGTTCTTCTAATTTTGCTGTGTTCTTATATCAGATGTTTCAGACTTAGCATGACCTTGAATTGTTAGGGAGAGACCACGCAACCTTTTATCTTTCTCAGATACGACTAGGTAATAGGGAAAGGTACAGGGTATGGCAGGTATTTCAGAACACACATTAGAGATCAGGCGCCATCCTGTACAACATAGTTACAAATCCTTTTTTCAACAGGTAAGCATAGCAGAACTTCAGCTAACCAAGAAATAAAGAGGCTTGCATTCATCGTCTCCTTGGATGCAGGATACCCCGATTTTGAGATCGCTATATTCTTTAAGATTGGACGCCTATTTGTTTTCAAAGTACGGAAAGAATTGAAGCTGTCAGGGTGACGTGGACGCTGCTTGCCACAAGAAGAGGCACTGTCGGCGTTGCGATACACTTAAGACGCCGGAATTTATTAGTCGCATCCAAGGTATCTTTGATGAGGTCTTTCGCAAGCTGCTTATAGGTTCCTCGCGAAGGAGGTGGAGGTTGACATGGGTACTGTGGTGTATGGACGAGTAATTGTGCCCACCGAAAGTGAAACCGCTTTTTTAATGACGGAGCGGTGGCGCCACCGGCGAAATCCAGCTGCGCGCCCGCTTCTTTTGGCTGTTGCTGTGCCTGTATAAAAGCGATTCACTGCAATTATCTTGAAGTGTGCATGACTTTATGGCAAATATACTGCAGAAGGAAAAAAAGAGGGAGACATATATATTGAAATGGCAGGGATGCAAGTTTAAAGCATTTTCCTCTTTCAGCTCGGTCGTGTTAAGTGCAGTATCTTTTACCATAAGCACAAGTTCGAATGACATGAAGAGAATTGTTTCAAGTTCTTTACTGGAAATGTGTGCACCATCACATAACCGTAGGCCCTGTGTTTTACACAGCCCATGCTGAGTGCGTTCACATTCTAAACAGGGATCTGGCGAATCGGAAACGATAGATCGATAGAATGTGATCTTGTATTGAAATCCGATACTCGCGTGAAGCGAATCAGTAAATGAGAAAAGTAATGTAAGTCACGGACATATGTGTGTTTACCAGCAATTATAGCAAAATAAACGAGATGTGCAAGCTCAGAAAACCTGGATAAACGCTTCTATCCTTTGTGCGTGCTATCGGATGTTGCATGGTGCTGAAAATAAAAAAAAATACGGGGAGAGTTTTGCATAACTGGTACACATCATTGATTTCCTATGGCCTTTAGGGCTATTGAGTTTGAGCGCGGGAAGCATTTTCTAAGTGAGATTCTACTCACGTAGGAATATTAGGACATCAGTATCAACATTTTTGCTCACCGTCCCAGGGCTAGCTTCAGTTTTCTCTCCATTCTAAACTGAAATATTCCCATTGAGCTACACGGTATTCTTCAATGACGGCCGACGGACGACATTAGTTGGTGATGTCCGGGCAATCTGGGCATGGGTTATGCGAACTGGCTTTCAAAAGACTTTTATTTTAGCATATCTTTTAGGCTTGCGGATTCTGCCATCACCGGTGACATAATCGTCGGCGATAGCAGCGCATATTTTTGCTTAGGCGAATGGAACGACTACTCACTTCTACAGGAGTTATGTTTGTTTATGTGTGCGTTTGGAACCTGAGATTAGTTACTGAAGTCGGCCTTAGGATTCTTCCACGAAAATGATTACTTTTATTGATATCGTTTGTATTTTTGCAGCATCCCTGGAGAAGTCCTCAGAGCGAGTTCCCTCTTGCTGCTGTTTTCAGTCTTAGCCCTCGGAGACGCTTAAAAGAGCGGCCTGCCAGGAGGCGGCTGCGGCGGAGGGTGTTGTGGATGCGGTTACCGAGGCGGGGCAAGCCCAGAGGTAGTGGTGTATTAAGATGGCATATTAAGACGGGCAGCTGAGGGTAAGGGGGGTGGGGGGCAAGAGATCGGCGAAGTGAGGAGAAGAAGCGATTCTCTTTGTGTTAGTTTCAAGTGAGCAGCTTCTCATCTGTGTCTTCCAAGAAATATGTTTTCCAGCTGCCTGCTGTGCTTTCAGCGTCGAATCAAATATTATCAAGACAGTTAATATTTCATCTCACGTAAACGTTCGATTCTTCATTTTTCGTGCTCCCTGAACTCCATAGCGCTGTCTCAAACTGATTCATACCGGTACCTCGGCATCGAGATAACAACCAACCTAACCTGGGCTAATCACATCACGAAACTGTGTGCTAGTGCCTCCAGATCACTCGGATTCACCTGAAGATCACTTTCCATGTCCACCGCAGCCACCAGACAACTAGCATATGAAACATACATTCGGACTAAGCTAGAATAAGCCTCAACAATATGGAATCCTCACCAGGCCTACTTGACAGATTCACTCGAAGCCATTCAGAATCTGGCAGCACGCTTCATCACCTCACAGTATAAATCTCAGCTCAGCATCACAGCGTTGAAATCATCTCTCGGCATCAAGTCATTAGCCTTTCGCAGGAAAACTTCAATTCTTTGTCTTTTTCACGAACTGTACTTTAACTTTCCAGTACTTCGAGAAAACCTTCTACGAGCTCCGGTACGATCATCTCGTCGTTTATTTAACTCCTTAAGCATACAGCCTTTGCACGGCTCCACCAATTCTTTCAATAAATCTTTCCGAATTCCCAGTGCGATAGAAAGCTGGAATAACCTCCCCGAACACATTGTCATTGAGACTAATCCTTCCAGATTCAGACAGCTCCTAATCGACCATCTCAACGACAAATAATTTTTTTTCACCTGCACCCTATGTCAGCTTCCAAGCCCTGCAAACTGACCAGCCTGTCCTACTTCCAAAGTTATAATCTGTTTTTGTTTATATTTTTGCTACACTCTGTCATGACTTGATTATTTGAATTTATTACTTCTGTCTTTTTTTCGTCTTGTTGTACTTTTTTTTCTATTCTATATTTTATATTTTCTATATTTTCTGTATTTCTATATTCATTAATGTATGACTGCTGAACACCCCTGTACCACCTCCCCCCCCCCCCTTATGTAATGTCCCTAACGGGACCTTTAAGGGTTAATAAAAGATGATGATGATGAGTTGAAATGACAGTAGGAAAGCAAGTAGTATTTCTTGAGGCAGACTGAATATTAGGGAATTTTATGTCCATTTTGTTGCTGCCAGGGCTACTGCGCAGTATTTTTCAGAGTCCTCTTCGTATGTTCCTTCTCCAGCAGATAATATTCTTGCGTTCTTGTTTTGCCGATAACGTTTTCCTGTTCGCGTTTTGGGTTGGCGCTGCTGGGCCATACTGCCGTCGCGGTGGCTCAGTGGTTATGGTGCCGGCTGCTGAGCCGAAAGCCGTGGGTCCAACACCGGCCGTGTCGGTTGCATTTCGTTGGAGGCGAAATGCATGGAGCCCGTGTATACTGTGCGATGTCAGTGCACGCTCAAGAACCCCTGGTAGTCGAAATGATTCGGTGCCCTCCACTAGGACGTACCTCCTAGCCTGAGTCGCTTTGGGACGTTAATCCCGATTCACCCACCGGTGTTGCATACTCGTTCATTTTCAAAGTTAGCCCGCGAGGAATCAGCCGTAGCTCCACCGTTGTATTCTGAAATATATAACACGATCGCAAAGGAAACCTAGCTATGAAGTGCCGCTGTGCTCCGTCTCCAGCAATAGAACAAGTCGTTTTCTGTGCCGAGGGAGGTATACTTCTGTCTACGTGCGCACAATACGAGACACTTTGCTCACAATCTTGCAATTTTCTAGAGAACCCACGTAAGCGCTTTCATAAAATTTCTTAAAATTGTTCTTGTGTTGGGGCAAACAAAAAATAAAAGTAAAAATACTGTCAGAACAAAAAAAACAAAAATAAAATATATAACATTCTTCGCGTTTACGTACTGATAGGCAAAAAGCACCCCAGGTCGCTGAAGGCACCCATTACCGCTAATGCGTCATCCACTAAAGATTAGACTGTGCATCCCCTAATTTTCTTAAAGTCCACTCTGTTACCCTCACGGACCAGCGGCTGTCTTGCCTTCGCATTACATGCCCTGCCCAAGCCCATTTATTCCTCTTGAGTTCGACTACGATGTCTTGAACCCGCGTTTGCTCCCTGACAGCTCGCCGTGTTGTCCTCGATTTAAGTTTAGCCCTTTTCGTTATCCTCCATGTTTCTGCCCCATAGGTAAATGCCGGTAAGATACTGCTGTGATAATTTTTCCCCTTAACGGATACTGGTAAACTGCCAATCTTGGTCTGAGAACAGCTGCAAGACGCACTGTACGGTTTATCGTCCTCCTAGTTATTTCACAGTCGTGGTCCTGAACTGTGGTCACTCCCTGTCCTAGGTCGACGTCATTCCTTTACTACTGCCAATGCTTCGTCGCCTATCATAAACCGCTGTAACCTTCCAAGACTTACTTTTCAGTTATTCGCATTTGTTTCTTGACTCATCGCTCTGCTTTGCCTGTCAAAGTACACTTGTGTCTATACGTGCCTGTCTATACGTGGAGGCTATGCAGAATTTTCTCTTTCAGTAGAGGTCCGTATAAGTTGTAATGGCCAATGATATTCTATGTATACCGGATGCGGACAATCAGTAAAAAAAGATGGACTAAAAATAACCCATGCTGATTACATACTGGTTCCGGACCTGTATGCCTGAGGTTACTGTATCAATTCGCACTAGTACAGGCAGGGGTGCTCCTTATTGTTACTGAGGTGAGCTCCGCAGTGCGGATGCAAAAGTGGCTGCACGAAAATCTGGCATGCAGGCCGACTTTTGCACGGCGCTTTATGCGACACTCTACCAAAAGCGGTGGTCTTGCGGCAAAGCATACGCCTAGCATTCGGGAAGTGTTGGGTTTGATTCCCAATGCCGTCGGGTACGCACCTGTTTTATAACGGCTTAAAGATTTCCTCTCTCCTGGCGTTTGGCTTCGCTGGCGTGGAATTCTTGGCGAAAAAGGTCTTGTACCAAACCTTTGCTTTGAAGGGTCACTGATTCGTTGGGCAATTAAACAACAAAAGTCCGCCTCCTTTTGGCCTCGTTTTGTTTTTTCGCCACCGGGTCCTTCATTGAGCGCGAATAAATAATTAACAACGAGCTCAGCTCAAACGCCTGCAACTGAAGCAAGCTCCTGCAGCTATGCGCCGATGCACTGCTCCGGGCCCTCTCTGGCCTTGCAAGCCTTAGTTCGCAAATCGCCGGCGGGGGGCGCTCAGTTCAGAGGTGGCCACGGATTTTACGTGTTTGCCGCAACAAAAGCCGGCCATTCGGGCAGCATGCTCGGGTCGACAAGCAGCAAACGTACACGAGGGTCACCGAGCTCGACGCTTCGTGCGAAACGAACCGCACATGCCGCATTCATTCCAGCTGCCGGCGCGGTGTGCACCTCTGTTGCCTCAATGAGGAAGCGATGGCACATCGGGTGAGTTTTTAGAGCTTGTTTATTGCGCGAGCAGCTGTTTTTATGCCGGAAATGCTTGCACACTAAGAGAAGTGGCATGTTCATGAGCTGCAAAGAGGCAACGAAAACCATACGGCGGGTCCCGCGGTGCTGCTCCGACTATAGCATGTCTTCTGCGTATTTATCATGCACGAGAAAACTCAGTACGCTGCACTATTTTTCACCTGCACGCAATACTTTATGCGGCCTCACAAAACGAGAGAACTGCGCTAGATTTCGCGGTGCATGTAGCTTTATGACGGAGGCACAACTTGGTCATTTTCGCTCTGCGTTCAGGTTTGCTGTCGCATGGTTTCCCGGAAATCAATTTTAAAACTTGTGCTCCTCATCCTCTCCTTCAATACCATTAATCATCAACATATGGGAGTGCTAAGTGCTTCCGGGCACAAACACGTTATTCACGTCAAAAGCACAATGAACGAAAAGCTTCACGATTCGCTGATGGTCTCAGAAATTAATTAGTGTCTTGGTGTAAAATGTCAAATAGCGATAGGCAAGCCAGCTTTGCTGAAGGATATTACATAATAAACTTAAAGTCCTGAAATCGGGAGCCATTTGGGAAGTAATCCTTTAGTACAAACTGTACCATTACGGAGGTGCAGTTTATTTCCAGGCACGATGGTGATATGCATAATCATCGCGTACACGTTTCAGGTAGCGAGGTGGTTAAATGAAAGGAGTTCTTTCATATGGAAGGAAAAAAGGAAAGGTTTCTGCGGGTGCTAAATCTCTCTATTGAAACTTGAGTGAAAACACGTCTCGGTTTTTGGTATGTCCGCGTGAGTTGCATCATGACATCAGTGAAAATACGGCTTCAATGAAAGCAGAGTTTGTAGCTGGGCTTGTTTTTTTCCCCCTATGTTTGTAAACAGCAGGCTAAACAGGACAAGGAAATGTGCGAAGCCAGCTGTTATTTTCTAATTAAGATCGGTAGTGAGGCCTGTGAAGACGGAGGTAAAATTTAATTGAACATGGCCAAAACTGAAAGCTTAATAAATTGCAAGAATCATATTCACAGGAGGAGAAGGGCAGAGAGAAATAAACAAGAAAAGGAGAACAGAAATAAAAGAAAACGAAAGGAGGAAGGAAGCAGGAAATATGAGAGAGAGAGAGAAGAAGAAAGAAAGAGATAACGAAAGGAAAAAATAAGTAAATAAAGAAAGAGAGCAAGAAAGAAGGAAGGAAAGAAATAAATTAAAAGAAAGAAAAAGAAAGCAAGAAAGAAGGAAAGAACAGAAGAAAGGAAGGAAATAAAAGAAGGAAGGAAGGAAGGAAGGAAGGAAGGAAGGAAGGAAGGAAGGAAGGAAGGAAGGAAGGAAGGAAGGAAGGAAGGAAGGAAGGAAGACGAAATTCCGTCACCGTGCTCCCAGCGGACACGTTTTGTCCAGTCACCTCGGAGAGGCTGACGCATCGCATGAACTCACTTTCACCCGCGTACAAAAAGCCTAGCGTAATTCACAAGTGCGTGCGACACAATAATACACTCTGCCGGTGCTCCACAAACAAAAGACTGATATGAAAAAAAAACAGAAAATTGCAGCTGTAACACCAGAAAGACAAGCAACGCCAGTTCCTTCGGACTGACGACTGCGTGATTAGGCGAGGATGCTGTTAAAAATAAGATGATCAGAGTCGAAAAGAAACTAATGTCGTCGTGTTTTCTTGACCAACACACGCCGCGATGGTGACGGCGCCGGTGATGGCATTCGGCTGCTGAGTGTAAATAGCGGGTTCGACATTGACCACGGCGGCTAGATTTCAGTGAAGCTGAAACGCAGCCTAACAATAATATTTTGGTGAAATGTTTAGGGGCATCCCCCAAGGTGGAGCAGATTTGCAGCAAGGGAGTAATTACTCATTGCGGTGGTACCGGGTTCGAACCCCCGACCAGGATGAATTTTTCTTTAACTGCGAAGTTTCTGGGAAGGCTTTATAGCTTTCCTTTCGAGCCGTATGGCTGCGCTTTGGTGGATGTAAATGAGTAGTTACTCCCTTATTAATAATATTTTAGTACATCCGAAAGAACTGTAGCCAAGCTAATATATAAATTGAGTTCTGTAATAAAAAACGATAAACTAATAACCTGGATTAAGGCTTACCTGACAAACAGGCGCCAGTTTGTTACACTAAATGGTGCCCTCTCACATTGCATTCCAGTTGAATCGGGAGTTCCCCAAGGATCTGTGCTTGGACCGCTTTTGTTTATTATTTATATTAACGATATCGTCCAAGATCTCTCTGTTAATGTTAAGTTATATGCTGATGATTGTGTCCTCTATGAACGAATTAACTCAAGTGAAGATCAAATAAGGCTAAATAATGACTTTCAGAAAGTAATGCGCTGGTGTGATAGGTGGCAAATGGTGATAAATTTTGATAAAACAGTATATATGAGAATAACGCTTAAAAGGAATCCTCTTCTCTACCAGTTTGGTACTTCCGATAGTGCACTCTCAGAGGTAACATGCTACAAATATCTCGGCCTATGGATTTCCAATAATCTTTCCTGGAACAAACATATTGATACCATCTCGGCAAATGCTCTGCGCAAAATATTCTTCTTGAGGCGTGCACTACGGTTCGCTACTCCTGAAACACGTTTCCTTGCGTATAAACACTATTGTGCGGCCAATCTTAGAATATGCCGTAATGATCTGGGACCCATATACCAAGATTAACATTAACAAATTAGAAAGGATTCAAAAGAAAGCAGTAAGATTTATTTATAATTCCTATGGCCGCACCTCTATCACTAATCTTATTAAAAAGAGTGGCTTACCATCCGTTACTGATAGAAACCGTATCTGTCGTTTGAAATTCTTTTTCCAGTTAATTCATGGGCAATACAACATTGACATCTCGAAAATTGTTAGTTACTCTAGTGGTTATGCAACACGCCTGAGACATTCTCTTTCGGTAAAACCTTTATCCACAAGAACGAACTGCTACAAATATTCCTATTTTCCGAGAACCATTACCGAACGGAACAACCTTGCTGGTCATATAGTCGAAGAGAATAATTTGTCCCATTTTGAGGAGCTGCTGCAACAAGTGAAGAAATTTTGAATGTTCGGTTGATGAGTAATTTGTTTAGATTTACTTAATTATATGCTTGGTTCTATGACTGCAGTATATATATTCTGAGGTTGTGAATTTGATACAGTACAGTGTGATGTACTAATTTCGTTGCTGTGACGCCTTGTCTGCTGTATTTCCTTTTCTTTGTCCTGGGTATTACACAAATCATGTACCCACCTGCGATGGTCTTGTAGTTCAAGACCGCAGTATTTATAAATAAAAAAAAACGTTAATCCGGCAAACTCTGCTACATCGATACTCAATGTCCGTGGTGTTCCTTTGGCATTTTAAAGTCGAGCCGTAAAACTGTTTCCTTTTTTAAAATCTAGTAATCTTTCTTAACAGTGTTTACCGTGGCATACTTAAAAGATAGCAAAATATAATTTTTGTTTCTTTCATGCATTTCATTCTGTCACACACTTCAAAGCACGCACCTGACGCTTGCATCAAGGCGCCATTTAACTCTCTCTGTCATGTAAGGCAGGCATGTGTTGCCTGCGTGTCGGAAGCGCGGCTAAATGACTCGGGCGTAACTTTTTCTACCTCCTCATGTTACGTTCTTATGTAAATGAGCAGTGTCGCCTCACACGCGCTGTCAGTTTTATTTTAGGGCTAGCTGTGATGCTGATGAAATCACTTTATAATTGATGCCGTACCATCACCGAAATTGACACCCCTATTTCGGTCACTGATGAAAAAATTGTTCCATTAGGGTCAGTGTGCTGGTCTAAAAAATTATTTTTTGAAGTAGTACTGTGCACTTCACATGAACAGAACGCTCGCTCAAATTATACAGCGACCCTTATACAGCGGACCATTATACAGCTGACAGTGTAATACTTCGGTTTCAGTGGAACTCGCTCCACCAATACAGGTCCCAGCCCACCTGGATAGCAGAGAAATACCGGCGTATTTAGAAGTGCAGATGATAGCCTTGAAGAATAGATGGGCGTCTATCGGAACTGCATAAGTGAGTAAGCTCTACAAGCACGTACCTACTGCACTTTCAGACACCTGAATACATCTACTGCTGTGGGCTAACCGAGGCAATGATGGAGGTTAGCTGCAAGCTTTTTTTCAGCACAGTCACTCATCGTCAACTGCATGCGACACAAGCATAGCACAGTTTACAAAACCCAAGAGTGCTCGCAAAGCGCCGTCAGTGGTCAACAAATCGTATACTCTTTGAACCATTAATTTGAATATAGCGAGATTCGTGTGAGTGAAGATGCTTAGATTGCTAAAAATATGGCAGTTTGTGCTTAAACTGCCACCTTTTGCTAGTGAAACTGGAGAAAGTTGCCGCGAACAGACAGGAAACGTCACGAAACCGGTGTCGAGGACTTTTGAACGAAACCCGAACAGAACATGCTTCTTCTTGTCGTGTATGAAGCCGCAAAAGTTTGCATAAGCGAGTTATGAGTGATGCATTTCTGGAAGTAGAAAGGCAAGGATAACAAACTTGTCTCTTTTTCCTTAAAATCTACGCACGGAATGGATCAGTTGACATCTTCACAGACCAGCAGTTTCCACCGGGGGTGATTGTTGGACTGGGGTATCATTACAGTGCAATTTTGTGCTGATCTATCAAGGTGCTAAGAGCGTCATTACGTTTTTGCATGCTTCGAAGAAGGCTGGCAATTCAATTGTTGTGTTGGTTCACAGTCCACAGTTCCGCTCGGTGATGGAACTTGTGAGCGCCTTTCTACCGTTTAACTGTTCTGGTCAAAGCGTCTATTGTCCTTGGTGAAAAGAACGTGAGGACCAAACAAGTCACATGCTGCAATAAAAGAACTATGGGAGTATCAATACTAAACTGCCTGTCTTTTCTTTGCAGTTTCTGTATGATTATTTTGTCTCGTTCTGTTGAAGATAATGGGAAACTATTATAATATACAGCAGCTAATCTTATCAATATTTTAATTCCAGCAAGTTCAATAACAAAACAACATTTGTGCACCACGGTTCAATCAAAAGCTTGACTGACTTAATAATATAATTAAGCGCCTTTACCGCCAAGCCATCAAGAACGGTCTTCCAAGCATGGGGGGTAGATTTAAGGAATGTGACAAGCACCGCCAAAGGTCCCTCAAGTTAACCAGACGCCACTTTGTCAACAAGACCTTATCATCCATGCTTGCAAATAGCCCTCGTCGATTGTTAAGTGATAAACACAAATAACAATCTCGATATAATCTTAACTTACAGTGATCACAGTCCAGTTTCACATACACGATGGGCTGAGCTCATAAATTACGCTTCTTCCGTATTCACGAATGAAGACGTCTCATCTGCTCCAGGCATAAATAATCTTCCTAACATATCCTTGTCTGAAATATTATTAAATCAAACTGGAATATTATGCCAACTAAATAACGTAAATATTGCTACCAATTCTCGCCAACATGGCTTCAATAATAAAATACTTAAAAAGCACTACACATGCCATTAGTTCAGTCATGACCGCCCTCGCATCTTAATCATTATGGACTGGTGTGTTGCTAAATTGGTACCCATCATCAAACCAGGTGACCTTGTCCACTTAAGTATTGCCCTATGTTGCTAAGCAACACTTTCTGTATGGTTCTCTTAAATCAGTTTTAATTGCATTGACAACAACGTTATTTTCAAATACCACCACGGTTTTCCCAAAAGCTTTCCTTCTGACACGAAAGCTAATCGGGTTCTTTCATGATTTAAATTCATCCGTCGAAGCTCGCTCTCAAGCTGATAGCATTTTTCTCGATTTTTTTCCGAAGCATTGATATCGTGTCCCTCATCACCAGCTTATTCTCAAACTAACTAAGCTGCTGTTAATACTTAGATTAAGGAGTTTCCATCCGCTAGACTCGTGTTCACCTCCATCAGCAACTACAACTCCCCTTGTTTTAAAATTACTTCCGGGGTGCCGCAGGGCAGCGTTCTTGGGCCACACCTATTTTAATGGGCTAGAATTACTGCGAATTATTGGCCCCGGTGAGCCTAGAAAACTACAGTTCCGCGGGCTGGATTCCAACCCAGCAATTTTTCTTTCGTAGCCACGACGGGTGCCGTGTCACTTGATGTATAGAGGTGAGCGTAATCTGTGCGGCAAGGCAGCAGCAGTGGCGGCGGAGCTTTACATGACGTCATCTTAAGTGGCGTGAGCGAACAGAAGGTGGATGACGTATTCAAACTTGGCCTCCGTTGGTGGGATGGAAAGTTAACACGCGCTCGCCTATGAAACCGCCGTGCGTCACACAGCCGCATCAACTTCGCGCGAAACATGGACCAGGCAAAATGGGCAGTGCCTTGGCGTGTCTTAAACTGCGTGTTAAATACGCCACTGTTGCGAAAAAAAAGCATCAAAAGAAGAAGAATGATGTCGTGTGTACAAGACAGTGGTGGAAGTGCTTGAGCAGAAGTTAAAAGTGAATAAAATAAGGAGTCTGCAACGGCTAAGAATAGATGTTAGCTGTGGTTTGAAAAAAAAAAGCCAAGCAGTCATTAGTGTGCTGAACTGCTTGCTATTAAAACTCATTAAAAGCGCATTAAGACTTTGCTCTTCCAGAGCGTGATCTAGTCGTTTTTTATATACATTACTGATCTACCCACTACGTGTCCTCCCGGGATAGGCTGTTTGCCGATGACTACGTAATTTACCGTAACATTAATTCGATCGCTGACTGTCAGTATCTACAAAGTAACCTAGATTCTGTTAACGCATGAGGCACCCGTTGACTTCTAAAATAGTATGTCTTTCACTCGGAGTCCACGCATATCCACAATTTATTTCGTAAATAAGAATCTGTCGAACTCGCCACTGCCTATAAATACCCCTGAGTTCATGTGCAAACAGATTTAGCATGGCACCACCAGAGTAAATCTACTTTAGCACCCGCTAACCGATCACTGGGTCTTCTAAAGCATAACCTCAAACACGCTCCTCCGCAATTGAAGAAACTTGCTTTGATCACACACATTCGCCTGAAAACTGAATATACATCAGCCATTAAGGATTCAGACCAAGGCTACCTTAGAGCGCGAATTGAGTTCTCGGTAAACCGTGCTGCGCCTTTCATTTTTTCAGCCTACTAGTATACTTTCAGTGTCACTGCGTTAAAGAATCGCGCCGAAGGACAAGACTTGTCTGAAAGCCTTAAAGGGACACTGAGGAGAGCTCTATTAATATTTTTTTTATAGCAAAATCCGACAGTTCGGCATTTCATGGCTTTGTTGCCACTTGGCCGGCAGCGAAAGATGCATTTATTTCTAAGAAATTTGGATTTGAAGTTGAAATAGTTTTTCCCGCCGCTCTGATTCAAACTTGGGATTCTGCTATGACGACACAGAACTAAGTGACGTGAAACATGACATTAACATGACGTAACGCAGACTCCGTGATTTCTGGCGGCCAGCAGTGCGGCCCAGCAGCAGCCGAAAAGAAAGCTACCGCCGGCCGCACGTTGAAGGCATCTATCGGCTATTGCGGCCGTCGCTTCGTTTACATTTGCACCGGCGTTTTGCCAGCGTTACAATGGATCCTTTTCTCGAAGTCGTCAACGAAGTTCTCGCAAATAGACGCCTTTAGCATACCGTGTACCTTGTTACCGTTAGCGGAATACCGGGAGCCCCCATACCGCTGAGAGCAAGCGCTGATTGGTCCCGGCGCTGCAGGAGCGCGCGTAGCTATCGGGTACGTGGCGCCATCTGGCGACGTCAAGGAGATTTGCGCATGCATTTGCTGCGCCTCAGTGATTCGTAGCTTCTCGTGTCCTAGTGTTGCTAGAACTATTGGTTCTAGCAACACTGTTTTGTTCTATGACGCCATGAAGCTTGTACTTGCGAGTTTGGCCTGTGGCGGCGATACCTGTATTTTGGTTCTTGCTCTTTTCTATGTTACAGGAGCTTTGTTGTCAGTATGAATGGCGTTTTTGTAATCAGGAGCTGGTATTCTGTCGATGCAAGTCAACTTCAATTTCTCCTCAGTGTCCCTTTAAACTTGCGCGACTAACACCCTTCCATTAACTGTACCACAATCCATCGCTTTACCGCGATTTTTTCTAGGCCCCTTCTGCCTTCCTTCGGCGTCTCGACCATCCACACAAAGTTAAACGCGTAGCGTGACGTTCATATGCATTTGCGATGTCATTCATTCCACGCACTATCATCAAGTGTTCCAACTTGCCAGAACACATAGCCATTGAACCTAACGCATCGAAATTCCATGATCTAATGTACAGCGACGTTGATATTTAAAAAAAGATAGAATAAATATTTCTTTTCCAAAATATTTCTTAGTTTTTATTGCTAATTCTATTTTTCTGTGCTTTTATTATGGCTTCTTGTTGTTTTTGTATCTAATAACTAAAGCCGTAACATTTTTTATTTTGTAGTTATGATTATGATTCGCACTGCTTATGATTCGCATTATAATCTTCTCACTCTGGTGCGCTTGTATATTTAGTCGAAGGGGTTTAACTTATACTTTCATTTTATACCTAGACTGCTGATTTTCTTTAGGCGTATCTTAAATATAAAGAGATAGAGAGATAGAGAGAGAGGGGAAATGCAGGGATGTTAACCAGGAAGGTTTCCGGTTGGCTGCCCTGCACAGGGGAAGGGAATGAGGGGATTAAAGAGGGAAGAGAGAAGGAACGGGAAACACCGTCACAATCTGTCAATCAAGGCAGTCTCTCTCAAAAAACAAAACAGTGCCTTGTAAGCCTTGATAGCGGTCGACCGAGGATCTTGGCCTTTGCGAAAGGGCGAGGATCAAGCCGGTCCAGACCACAACGCAGCTTACGTCTTTCGTTCACAAAGACAGGGCACTCGCACAAGAGATGAGTGATTGTCTCTTCACAGACACAATTTCACAGTTTACTACACAAGAAGGGCTGTCTCCCGTTTTCCCTGTGATGTAGCGCGTCCTGAATCAACAGTACTGCGCCGTGTATGGTTCGGCGTTGCCTTCACAAATAAGTATGTTTTTCGGATCGCGATGGCCGTTTCTTGAATAAACAAAGATAATGTACGCCTCAAGATATTGGAGAGGGCACTTCAGCTCCGCCTGAAGGGTATGACGTCACAGCGCAATGGGTTAATTCCCACGTACCCAGGAGGTCATTCTCTACTTTACATTAGGAGATCCCTAGGAATCCTCATACCACTGCTGGAAAAGTGTTGCAGTGGTTAAAAGATGCGCCAGTACCCTGCGATAGTAGTTTCTCTTCCCTAGCGAGCAATCATTAACCTAGCTGCCACTGCCATCTGCCACGCTGGTCAGCTTGCTCGCTATCCGGTGGGGAGGTTGTGATCACACTGTAAGGTCACGTGACCTGGGTGTCCCACATGCCCCTTAGATTGCTCTCTGGGCACCACCTGCCAGAGTGGTGCTCGTGATTTTTCGCTCACAACGCCGACAACGACGATAACGCCGACACAGGATTTTCGGGGTAACGGGGCCTTGCCCGTATGCACTTGAAGTGTTGGGGGCAAAGCTGCTGCAATACATTCTTACCGATTGTGTATTTTAACGAGCCTCTTTATTCTTTCGAGACAATGTTGTTCTTCGACAACTAATTCTCTTTCACATTGGTATTCTCTGGATAACACGGATAACCTGTCCTCCTACTTACTGAACAATGCATGCAGTGCGCATGGATAGTCTTTATTGTTTTCACTTAGTCTCATGAGATGTCGGACAGCTGTGGGTCGCACATGTGCAAGCGGGCCTAGGGAGACACCTACGTCGACACCATGTGAGGAATAAGCTGATAAGAACAAGCTGGGCTTGCCCCCGCTGATCCTACATGGGTCTCGTAACGGCTTTGCAGGGTTAGCCCACATTCCTATATCCATGCGACGTTGGTCCCTTGTGGGTACTTGACGGCAGATGCAATGTGAATGATTCGTTATGCGAGAAAAATTTGGGCTACCTCAAATGCGGGTGGCCGCACAACCGTACCAGAGGGGACACTTAAGTTACGCCTTAAGGGTATGATGCGATGACGTTAGTAGTTTAATTACCCCAATCCGTATTCTCTCGAATCTAACGCTCACTCGATTGTAATACGCACCCCTTTTACAAGGTCACAAAAAAAAGTGCAACGTCTGCGATTGTAACGCGCACCAGATTTCCATGTCTATACTCACAAAAGAAGCCTATGGCAAGTGAAGATCGCTTAATTACGCCTCACTGTGAAAGAAAGCGAGAGAAATGCGCAGAAGCGCCAGTCAGCGTCCTAAGCAGCGCGCAGCTGTGTTCGGTTGGCTGGCTAATGCATGGCCGCTGACTGCCGTCACCGAGAATTGGCGCGAGCCAATGAAAGCAAAACTGAAACTAAGTAGTCGGACTTCTCGGAGGCAATGACTGTCCCGTTTTTCGTCATGCCTTACGTTGCGCGGACGCTCGGTGTAAGAATACATTAGACACTTTTAGTTGGGTTTACGCAGCAAGCTTGCGTACGCACCGCTTAGTGCGTTACGTACCCTGTAGATAGCGTAATCACGACACTTCTAGCTAGACCCGCCGAAGCGTGCTCAGGGGCACGTGTAGCACCATCTGGTGACAAGACGGTAAAGCCCATAAACGCTCGTTCAAGGAATTTTCATCCGTAATTACTGATAACGAGGGCGAGTGCATTGCTAGCTTTTTTTTTGTTGCAAGAGAAACACTATACAAACAGAAGAAAATGTAAAAACTGAATAAAAGCTAGAGAACTGCTTCTCCAGGTATCATTGCTACGAGGAAAACACACCGCATTTAGGCCTAAGAGCTTGAAAATCACCTAATTATGTGAAAAACAAGGGTTAGTTATCGCTTATTCCTCTACGTCTGGTGGGAGAGTGTGCGAAATAAAAGCGAACCACTACCATTTCAGAATGCTATCGCGTCGAAGGATCCAGCGGTGATATTTATTTATTCTGAAGCGGGTGAGCAGGACGCCGCCATCTCGTCAACGCATCCCGTAACGGGTCCCTGGTGCGCACTCAATGGCTTGTAGCGTGCGTACGTCCGCAAGACGTTCTGAGATACACAGCGTTCTGTGCATGCGCATTCGTTGCCCGCAGAGTCGCTGAGTATGCTAGCTCACTGGGCACGCCCAACGAAAGGTGTCTATTCGCTGACCCGAAAGACGCGGGTTCGATCCCGGCCGCGGTGGTCGAATTTCCATGAAGGCGAGATTCAACAGGCATGCGTACTGTGCGATGTCAGCGCGCGTTAAAGAACCCCAGGTGGTCGAAATTTCCAGAGCCCTCCACTACGACGTCCCACATAGCCTGAGTCGCTTTGGGACGCTAAGCCTCCATAAACCATACAACCAAAAGTGCCTATTCCTACACCGTGCGCGCACGTTAGAGATGCGCGGGCAACACTGCAGCTTCGAATTTATGTTTCAGTACGGCTAATTTGACGATTGCTTGCCGTGTCGGTCCCACGTGGACGCGGCCTCCCTTCGTGAAGGCCAGCAGCGACCCTTATTGTTCGGAATACACACATTGCCTGCTCGAAACACGCCCAAATTTATAGGGGAAATGGGGGCCAGACCATTACGGACTCAGTGTCCGCAACCCAAATTGCCCATTTTGCACAAGTGCTCAAAGAAATTTCAGGTGGGCTGCTCAGTTTGGAATGACATGAAACGGCGTTTTCTGTTCCAGGGTCCCTTGAGGGCAGCTGGGACGGGGGCCATTCCTACACTACCCCTCGGCAAGTCCGAACTGAGCTTGCCTGCGTAGAACCCATATCGGTGCTCTGTCAATAATGGAGGCGATATTCGACATGAAAAACAAACGTTCGTCCTCTGGGGCTCCATACATCTGTCCAAAGCACGACCTAGGGTCTTTGGTGGGCTTCCTAGATTGTAACATAAGAAAATTTGGTTACAGTAGAAAAGAAACTCACCCAAAATCTTGTGAGGAAGCCTTCGAATGCATTTATACTTTAAAATTATACACCGTAGTCGCGGCGAGGATGAAAATAGCAGCGAAACGAAAGCCACCCAATGAACTAAGCGAACTAAGCGTGTAGCGCCGCTCTTCCTCTATGGTATACGCGAACGGTAGGCAGCTGCAAAAAGTTTTGGTTCTAACTATTCGCGATGAATCGAGACAACGTCGTGCGGCTACCCCTGTGTTGTCGGATCGGCAGTTGCATCGACAGCCGCGGTATGTGTCTGTGCAAACTGCTTCAGAAGCGCCGCTCTTCGTTGGACGAAAGATAACGTCATCATTGTATTACATGCATTAAAACATAGTCTTTCGTCTTATGGCCGCGTCTCATTTGCGCTCTCAAGACTTTCGAACACTTTGTTGATGGATAACGAAAGGTCAAAAACTTTATACAAGTTGGGCTATGAGCAAAAGGTACTATCGCCAGGAAAAATTTATGCAATGCCGGTGGGCGGAAAAAAAATTATTTCCGAGCAGTCACATAGCAAATCCCCGGAAATTAAAGAATGTGGGAGAAGACATGCAAGTTCTAGCCACTGGTAATAACACAAAGCGACTTGGTCGCCTGGGAGCGCTACATGTGTGTATATATATACACACCAGGTGTCCCAGCTAAATGTAACCAAGCTTTTAAAAACACGGAGTGTCATAGCCGTCTGAAACCAAATGAGGGTTTTTTAGAGTCGTGGGACCTAGTCGGCAGTATTTTTTTCGTTCTTCAAGGTTGACTAATTAGTTAAGCTTAATTAACTAACTTTTTAATTATTGACTTGAGGAACAAAGTGTCAACGAAAAAGTTGTAGCAAGCTGTAGTTGTAGTAAGCTTTGAGGAACAGCTTACTGATACATGTGCAGCAAAGTAATATTTACGTAAAGTAGTCCTTTTACCGGCCTTTAACCATAACCCGCACAATAAGAAAAAGCTTCCACATGACAACTGTGCCACTTCAACGTCCCAAGACGCGCCTTAAAGAATAAAATCCGTTTTTTCTGAAGTCATCCCGTCGATTAGACTTTGGGTGCACATTGGGGCAGAGAAGTGAGCGAGCAGCTTGTCACGTGACAACTTTCGTTTAAGGCCTATAAATGAAGCTACGTAAATAGTAACTTGACGGAAACAGCACTACTAGCGGTTTTTCGAGGTGATCTAAAACTTTTGCATTGACACTTTCTTCCTGAAGTTAATAATTAAAAAGTTAGCTAATTAAACTTAACTAATTAATTAATTTTGAAGAGCGAAAAAATACTCAAGACTAGGCCACGCGACTATGAACAACCCTGAGTTGGTTTCACTGGACTAGGACTATATATATATATATATATATATATATGTATGTATGTATATGTATTATATATATATATATATATATATATATATATATAATACATATACATACATACACATATATATATATATATATATATATATATATATATATATATATATATATATATATATATATATATATATATATATATATTCTTGTCTAGAGAACACGCCTGCCGTAAACATTTCCTGCTTATAGCACGTGTGCCTGTGGTTATGTCTGAAAGCACCGTTTGTTAGACAACGCACAGTAGAATACATCGAACGCGATAGCAAATAGCCATGCATGAATGGAACTTTTCTTCAGATCAAAATTCGCAGGCTGCACGCTGGGCATAGCCGGCAACTACATTAACATACTCAGTCGCATACTGCACACAGCAGATTGACAGATGCTCTGCCTCGCCCACTACGCCGCCGTTGCACCCAGCGGTACGTCAGCGCCTCTTCGCAACATGGGTTACACACAACTCACAGTGGAACTTTAGTTACTTCAACCACCGGAAAGAATGTGGAACTACCTCCGGCCCCAACATCAGTCGAAGTACCGGTCATTTGGTGACTGAACGGCCACATTACTGCTTGAAAAGCTTCTTGTGTCTGTCAAGAACTTTAGACGGAAAACAGGGATGAATGCACAAGCTCTAAAATGCAGATTTGTGCAACCTATCGCGCATAGCAGTATGGTGGTCGTTACCGTCCCACACACTAGATGGCGCCACCTTCCCAAGACCACAGCGCTCGTTGCGTTTCTCGGCGAAAAGGAAAATAGTTTAGTTTAGAACTCGACATGCAGATGGCGCTGGCGTAGCGGCAGTGGCAAGGTTGTCCCGACCATGGAGGAAAAAAAACTCCCGACCATGCTGCTGTTCATGCTTTATCTAATAAATATGGAAAGAAGACCACAGGAAAGTAATCTAGGATAAAACTCGTCGTACAGACTTGGCGGAAAGGTGGTTGAGCAACGGCTCCCCGGTTTAATGCATGCGAAATATATTTTACTGCTAGGAATAGCCAGGGATATTTGCAAACTGGTTAATTGTTGTGGAGACGAAGAAGACGCTCAAAGTTTCAATTTTCAGCGCAATTGAATCAGTTCTGATGATTTTCAACGATACAACTGACCAGGTGCTTTACAAGGCCATGAAATACCCAGATTGGCTGAATGCATACATCTCTGGGTATGGTTAAACGAAGGACATATATACACAAAAAAACACGAAGAGTCTGTTAAGGCGAAACGGTGAAGAGATGCCGGTATAATGAAACAAGGCATTACGGCGGTACAACAAATATGAACCCCTGAGATGTACATGGAAAGGAATAATGCTGTCAAAGCTTACTTTCGTGAACGCGGTTTTGTTTTTAAGAGTAGAATTTCACTCGAGATTGGAAATAAATAACAGAGCTGTTGAAAAATTACCACTAGGCAGTACAGTCCAAACCACAAACCAGTACATGAGTACATAGGCTGGACATCGTTCGTAGCACTGGAAGCTCAGAGTAAAATATTATATGAAGGACGACTGAGCAAATTGGGCGATATCATGTGAATCATGTGTGAAGGAATTTAAATGCTTACACAGAAAGAGCGTTGACTCAAAATGGCCGAAAAGGAAACCAACCAGTAAGTATGCAGGACAGAAAGAGAAGTAATGAGCATTAAAGAACTGGTCAAAAGCGCAGAAGGTAAAAACTGGATTAAGTGCATGGAAAAGAACAACACTGTAGAACTATATCGAAATTGGAAAAGGCAGACCTGGAGTGGCCTACTCTCAGAGTGTCGTAAAAACGCACAGCTACGAAAAGAAATTTAATCAAGGCGAGGACACATGTGCATTGCAATAAATATGTAGAAACAATTCAATACATTACACTGGAACGTGAAACTATCCGTCCGGATGTCGTTGCAGGCGCAGCCACTCTCTCTGAGGCCCTAGGGTTCAGAGATAACAGTAGCCATGCGAATAAATCTGAGGAGGATGTTAGCAAAAAGTGGTTGGAAGATTGGTGGCTCAACAGCAGAGAGGTGACATATGGTTAAAACTGTAGGACCAAATTCTATTTAAAGAAAATGGCGAATTTATAGAGCAATTTCTAGCCGTTAAAGAAGCGCAAAAGAATAAGTATAGAGAAGAAATGAAGAATAGCCAAACATGTTGCAACAGATACCACCCCGTTTCAAAGGAGACACTCCTATCTTCCATCCGTCCGTCCGTCCGTCCTTTTTAAACCTTTTTACGCGAAGTGTTACCCCGAGCGTACCAGTAACCTGTCAGTGTGCTACCGCTGTGGTATGGTAGGACACATATCTCTCACCTCTGCCGCCGTCGCCGCCACGATATTAACGACATGGGGGAACACACTCTAAGGTCACAATGCCAGTTTCCTGAGCCTATTGTCATATGCCCTAGGGGCCCCTACCCAGGCATAACACCAAGGACCGGCTCGCTTGCTCATGACGGAAGCAGACGCGCCCACTCCACGCCCCACGACCGTCCTCTTCGTGCCGATGTCACTCACTGTCTCTGGGAAACTTCACTGCCTCTGGGAAATTAACAGCTGCGGTCGATGGAGGTTAAGTCGCAGGCGCCTCGACCGTGTCAATGCCTCTGCCCGTCTCTATGCAAAAGAATTGATTTGACACTATAGTGGTCGGCTTTATGGCCTTGGTGGACACCGGTGCTACAATTCTGGTCATTGAGTGTATCCTAAAATAATCACCTGGGTTGCAAAGTGAGGTTTGCTGGGTATAGTGGATATTTATTTCGTTGGGTAGGAGAACAATCATTGGTTCCTCTCGGAAAGAGTTGTGCGAATTTTGTGGTGGCTGGCCGCGTGCCCGAAAGATTTCGCGGCGCTACCTCAATCAACGCGTGACGTTATTCTTTGCCGTGACCTTTAAGAACAGTGCGGAACTCGCGATTTCCGAAAAGGAGGCGTTTTATTTAGCACCGGTCTCAAGCCTGCCCTAATAGAAAATTAGCCGATCGATATGAAAGCGATTTCTCAGTGTGAAGACTCCGCCGTTGCTTCGACGTCCGCAGGCTTGTTCCTGTTGTTTCATCAAGCATCACTCCAATACATATGAGGCTGTAGTGGAACCAACTTCCGTTAAGTGCGATAAGCAGCATGCGTTGCTGTCACGCTGGACCGGTTTACTGACCGAGGATCATCCTGCCCTTTAGACAGTTAATTATTCCACCAGACCCAACAGCGTTCACACCAAACCGTATATACCACGAACCAAACTGGTCTCAGTTCCTACACATGATCAAAAAGTCTCTTTCTACAAATGAGCACGGTATTTTAATGAAAGTCCTTTCCAAGCTCGCAGCCGTGTTCGACTTCTTCAGTGACAAGCCGCCGCCATTTGCGCTTTCCGTACTCATCACATGACAATTACACGGCATGCCCAACATATTTGTCACAAGCCTTATCGAGTGTCACCATCAGAACGCCAGATAATAGGAGAGTAAGACCTTTACATGTTGGTTGGAAAGAGGCATGATTTAGGAATAATGAAGTCTGTTGGAAGCTGCGGTGATTCTAGTTAAAAAGAGAGCAGGCACGCGGCGATTTTGAGTGCATTACCGCAGCCTCAAAACTGTCACAAAGAAAGGAGTGTATCCAAATTCCCAGCATTAACGACGCCATCGACTGTCTGTATTCCGGTGCCTAAATTTCCCCAATGACTTGTGGTGCGGCTACTGGCAGATCTTCATGCAGCCGAAAGAGAAAGAAAAGGCGGTGTCCGTTACTTCACGCGGTTTTCATGAATTCAAGAAACTTTCGTTTGAACTCTGCAACGCCCCTGTCACATCTGAAAAATTCATCGACACGATTTTGCAGGGACAACAATGGAAAATTTACTAGCGGTACATGAACGATGTTGTGACATTCGGGAGCTCATTTAACGAGCGTAACAGCCGTTCAGCCGTCATCCTGAACGACCCGAAATGCTGAAAGAGCTCAGGAGCTTCATGTGACTGCTCCTGGACCGCGCTTAGGTGTTCTTTTCAGCTGTCCTCCTGTACACAGTGCAGCCTGTTGGAGCAGCGAACTACCTGGCAAACAACGCGAAAGGTTGACGCAGCTGCTAGATTCCACCGGGTTGCTAGCGCAAAATTACGGCCACACAGAAATAAAGGTACGTGGGAATGGGCACGTTGCCTGAAAGCCGCCAGCTGTTTTCTGCTTTGTCTTTTTTGGTCGAGCGGTGGGTTGAAGTTTGACGCCGGCTTTTTTTCCTGGGAAACTTCAGACTACCTGTTATTCTGTTGTTTTGAACATGCACTCGGTGATGCACTCGACGAATTTACATCCATGTCTCTTAACGCTGGGCGAGACTATGCACTTTTCCTATCTTTTGGGCCTCCTCTAAAACTAAGCACGGATGAGCGATGAGACGCGGCGCGATGGTTAGCGTGGCTTTCCTCCACAATTACTTTTCTTCATCTTGTGTGAGGTCCTAATGAAGCCCTTATCAAGGCTGTCTTCTTCGTCTACTAATATGTCCTTATTTTGCATCCGCAGCCATGTATAACCGGTCATGTATAACCTTTATCCCATCTACGCTACGATGAACACATTTAGCACTATTTGGGTCATGTACCGCTGTTCCATATTTATCTGTGCGTGTTAGAAAAAATTCTCCTGCGCAAACTACTGAACTATGTGGGCTCAAACGCCGACTACAAGGTAGCTTATGATGGTCTTCGTCTTTCGATAAGTAATTTAACATATAAACTTGCCGGCATTTTCAGGAATCGGCGAAAAACTGCATTCGGATGCGGCAGACCTTTTCGTCCAGGATAGCTTAGAAGCCACTTTGACAGGCTGCGCCATCTGGCGAGTGGTGAGGCAACCGATGTCACGGCTTGGGGCGGGAATGCGCACCTCGCGTGGTTTCTTCGGATGTGCGTGTCGTCTGCTCCTTGAAATTAACACCCCTCGCCAGATGGCGCAGTCTGTCACACTGGCTTCTTTGTTCGCCTGGACGAAAAGTTCTGCCGCAGCTGAACGCAGTTTTTCGCCGATTTCCGGAAATGCAGGCAATTTTAGATGTTAAATTACTCATCGAAAGACGAAGTCCATCATAAGGTACCTTGTAGTCGGCGTTTTGAGCCCATATAGTCCAGCAGATTGCGCAGCGTAATGTTTCGTAACAGGGACAGATAAATACGGAACACGCGGTATAATACATAATCATCAGCAGCAGCCCTGCAACGTCGATTGCAAGTCAAAGCCATCTCCAACTGACTTCCAATTAACCCTGTCTCAGTGGCAGCTGCTGCCAAACTTATCCCCACACATCTTTCCAGTTTCATCCGGTCACCTGACTCTCTGCCACCCCCCGAAGCCGTGCCATTCGTAGCTCAAGCGCTAACGTGGGGTGAGCGCGGGAGTATCCATGGCGCTGCAGATGACAACGATAATAAAGTCATCCTAACAGTTCAGAATTTAGAATGATATCTTGAAATACCATACGCACCACACCGTGCTGTAAAATCGACAGCATGTCTTATAGCGTTGTGCTCACACTGTTTTATTTATCTGAGAGCGACATGCTTGTGTGATCGATTATGATTGGGCTCCTCAACCCTTTCTTCTTCCCTTTGAAATACCCTCATACCTCTCCCCTAGTGCCGAGTAGCCAACCGGTACACCTGTTTAACCTCCCTGCATTTTCTCTTCCTTTCTGCTCGTCCTCCTCATCCTAGTGCGAGCTCACGGTGGCCTTGCTTTCGGGCTTCGCATTCTGCGAGCTCTGCTTCCAGAGCATAAGGCATGAGTGCCATCAACTCCTTCGTGTATGCATTTTCCCCGCGTCCATTTTTGCAGTTGTCAATCACTTCCCGTTTTCTGCGCCGCATAATAATAATAATAATTCTTTATTGCGCCAAATATTTAAAAAAATGTACAGAAATCCGGCCTGCCAAAGCCTCATAGGGCTTGAGCGGCAGAGCCCGACAGGCAGCGGAACCGCGCAGACATACACACAGGCAAAAAAAAAAAACACATTCAAAATAACGGACATGAAATTAGTATGACGGTGAGAACAAAATAGACACAAGACTCATGTTACATGAAGGAAAAAAAATCCTCATCAGATTAAATCGCAAGGAAGAAAAACCAAAGTGGCATAACAATACCTCAGATCAGTGCAATAAATACAGCAGTAACCAATGACATCACAAGATTTACTTGACAGGTGGTAAGGCACATGCGTGATGTCGTAAACCCTCTAATTAATGTATCGCAGCATCTTTTTTACTTTGTATTTAGTTTTTGCCCGGCGAACACTTGGAGATAACCTGTTAAAGTGAAAGGGAACGTAATAATCTCTTAAACGCCTTCCATATCTTGTAGACCGTCGGGGAATACAAAAAGGTTCCTTCGGTCGAAGAGACCGTGTGGGAACATACGGAATCTTATAGTCACTAAGCCAAAAATGTTTTAGGACGATCGTTTCCATCAAAAGGCGATCAAAATCAGGTAGAGAAAATACCTTAAAGAGATCAGATTTGGAGGGAAGGCCTAAATCATAGCCGATATTTTTTAATAAAGATCGTAGGAGAGAATTAATCCTGCACTTCCAGCGAACTGCACAGTGACCATAAATCGTTATGCCATAGCGCAGTATGCTATAACCAAGGGCGTTTACGATAACTTTGCGTATTGAAAGCGCCATGTAGTATCTGATGTTGTAAAGCACACAGGAGACGGTTCGGAGCTTTTTACAAACGTGGGACAAGTGATCATTCCATGAAAGAGCACTGTCAAAGTATAATCCTAGGTATTTCACTGTATTTGTATAGCTCAAGGGTATACATTGACATTGGGAACAATCAGATCCGTGCAAGAAAAGGTGATGGTTTAAATCTACCTTCTTCATCGGGCTGTGAAAGCATATAAGCTGAGTCTTAGAGCTGTTAACTTTAATTAGGTTGTTTGAGAACCAGTCCATAGAAATTATTGCTGCAGCTTGAAGAGAAGAAATTGAGTCAGAGTAGTTCGGTGACTGGGTTACAAGTACAGTATCGTCAGCGTACTGGTACAGGCCTACAGGAACAAAGTTTGAAAGGTCATTCACGTAGACGTTAAATAACAGGGGACTAATTATAGAACCTTGCGGGACGCCAGCTTTAATTAACAAAGAAGCGCTCTTTGCCCGGCCAATGGAGATATATTGCGTTCTCTGCAGTAAAACATTTTCCAAAAGCGAAAGAAACGCTCCACGGAAGCCTAACTTGGACAGTTTACACAATAACACACTGTGACACACGCTGTCAAAAGCCTTGCTGACATCCAGAAACAGTGCACACACCACTTGGTTACGTTCAAAAGATCGATTTAACATGTCAGAAAAATCCTCCAAAAGCATTTCCGTCCCTTTAACTTGTACAAAACCATATTGACACGGTGACAGGATTTTGTGCTTATCTAAAAAACTTGTCATTGTAAACAGCAGATGTTTTTCTAATATTTGAGTCAAACAGGGCAAGACTGAAATAGGACGATAATTCTCATACCTATTACGTGCACCACCTTTGTGAATTGGGGTAACTATAGCCGCTTTCATGTTCACCGGGATCATGCCGCTTGAGATAATGCTGTTGAACAGCGACAGAAACACGCCTTTAAGTATGTCGAACAAGGTTCGCAAATCATCAACTGAAATGCCATCTATTCCCACAGATCTATTGCGTTTAAGACCAAAAATAATTGAACAGAGGTCATCCTCACTTAGCAAAGGTAGGTGTGCAGATTCAACTGTGCTGCTCTTCAGAGTACAAAATAAGGGATTCTGTTGCGCACTGCCCGAAACTTGCGAGAAGAACCTGTTGAATTCATTAGCTATTTTTTCTTCATCAGTGCCGAAATACGACACAAAATCTTTGCCATCATTGCCACGCCTTTTGACACCTCGTAGATTGTTAATCAAAGACCACGTTTTTCTAGTATCAGAGCCTGCATTCTTGAACTTGTTACGAAAATGTACTCTTTTAGCCTGACGAATCATTGCGTTTACTTTATTTCTTGCAACCTTAAACTTGGACCGTAGCAGGATAGATGCAGGTGCCCTTTTCGACTGGGCCCAGAGCAAATCTTTTTCTTTTATAGCTGATAGTATATTTAAGGTCATCCATGAGTTTTCCTTATTGCGCTGCCTGATTTCAACCACGCGAGTAGCCGCTTTCTTAAACTCTTGTAATAGCTCAACAAGCTTATCATAAATGTCTTTCGGGGGCACGTTTTCGAAGAACACTTCCCAATCGTATTCCGATGCCAGTCGGTAAAAGATTTTGGGATCGCAGATGGAAATTTCTTTTTTACCGCTATCTGCTCTTGGAGGGTTCGATTTCCGGGCTAAAGAACAACAGACAAAGTAGTGGTCTGACAGCTTTGCTTCGACGATAGCAGATTGTAGGGCACAATTCGGAGCTCTTATATTTATGTGGTCGATGCAAGAGACGACAAGTTACCCTGACAGAAATTCTTCTCGCGTAGCTTTCTGGATAGTTGGTTGCAGTCCCCATTTTGATAATAGATCAAGATAATCTGAGACCAGAGCCCTAGAAGGGCGAAAGGTATCTATGTTAACATCGCCTATAACACAGATATAATCTTCATGCGAGTGGGCTGAGAGGGCGTTGTCAAGTTCGGCCAAAAAGAGCCTGCCATTGAAGCAGGGGGGTCGGTATACTGAAAAGAGTATCAGAGAGAGAGCTGGCGTGCTCAAACGCAATGCTACTACTTCTGCTTGCTGGAAGTCAGAATTTAGCTCTGTGACAGTCCAACTGTCTCTCACAAAAACTGCAACGCCACCCCCTTTTCTAGCAGGTCGGGTACAGGAAATTGCTTGGTAACCTGGTATTGCATACTGATTGAAAATATCGGCTGAAATATTGATTTCCGTCAGTACAAATACGTCAAATGTAGAACGAGAAGGTGAAGTTAGTGCCATGAATTCATCTCAGTGCTTTCGGATACTGCGGATATTAACGTGCGTCGCGCAAAAAGCAGGTTGTGCGTCACTTGTGAAAAATTTTGTTACTTCGGAAAATGTTGTACATGCAAGGAATTCGAGATCACCCATGCTCAGCAGATCTTATCCAGGTCAGACATCTTCTCAATGCGGATAACAGTCTTGACTTCTTCTGATTTCTTGGCCAGAACTTTGCCGTTACGTGTCCAAACAAATTTGTACTGCTTTTCTTTTCCCTTAGACCTGGCCAATCGGAAAAGCTCCTTGTTTGTCCGTGTCAAATTTTCGTTGAAATACAGCCGAGGGTGAGACTCATCCGTAGGTAAATCGCGAAGCTTTTTCCGTAGAGCAAGCCATACTTCTTTAGACGCCACGTCACGCATCTGAACAAGGATAGGGGGAGACGAACTGTCCTTTTTCGGCAGTCTGTGTATTGAAGCGACTGTATTCGCTTCAAATTCTGGAAACTCTAGTGTCTGAGCTAGATCGCCCATGAAAGAAACCAAATTCTCATTAGGGTTGGTTGGGAGGCCATGTATTTCAAAGTTGCATCGCCTGCTGTACTGTTCAAGATCATTAACTGCGCACCTTGATTGATCCAGCAGCTCAGCTTGAGCGACAACAGTCTCAGAAAGTGATTCCACTCGGGCATGTAGCTGGGTTAACTCAGCTTGGTTCGCTTCTAGGGTAGACATGACAGAGTCACATTTATTAGAAAGGAACTCAATTGACGTTTGGATTTCAGTGACGGTTTCAGCCATCTTTTCACCTGTTGCCTTAAATTGGAGCAGTTCCTCCACTTTAGTTGTGAGAGCTTCAACCGTAACTCTCAGTTGGTCAAGTTTGCTGTTAACTGCAGAGAATTCATGACCAAAAGAAACGTCACTATCATCCGAGTCTGAGTGATTGCTTGCACTGGATTCGCATGATGGGCATGTCCAGGTTTCACGCTTAGCAGTCGACATTTTTGAAAAAGCATTTTTCGTGATAGCAGAACAGCTCTTTCCAAAGTGGTAGCTACTTTTGCAACGAGAACAAGTCAAACACTTTCCGTCCACGGGTTTGGAACAAGCAGAGCATGTAACAGGCATTTTTGCAGTCAGCGGCGAAAAAAATATACAATATATCCAGTTTCAGCAATTGGCAAATCAAACTCACCTGCCAAGAGCGAGAAGCAGGGTTAGACAAAGAAGCGGATTGTCGCTGACTGTGATGATGCCTGGGTGTTGACGGTTTATATAGCTGTTGGCAGACACCACGTGATCCTCCACCCGGCTTCTTGCATCCGGGTACTTTGGGCTTGTCGGCTGCACGTGGATGATAACCGACCAGGTGGACGCATGCGCAACGGGACAGTCCTAGTGGCAGCGTCCGAGATCGCCGTGCGGGCGCAGCCGCCCCTTGAAGATCGCGGTACACCTGATCGGCCTGCCAAGAGCGAGAAGCAGGGTTAGACAAAGAAGCGGATTGCCGCTGACTGCCAAGATGACACATCCATATTAGGAATGCGTGGAATCAGTGGAAACAGCCCACTGAGGGGAGGCTTTCCGTTTGGGCGGTACATCGCCCCCACAAACTATGCAGATAAAAGTTGCGATGGAAAGAAGGAAATAGGTAGCATCCATCATCCGCGAGGACAGGCGAGATACCATCTGTGCGCTCCACTGGCGCGACGGCAACAGATGTTTGGTTTCCCCTCTGGAGCCGCGCAGGCGGCACGCACAGCTGAAGAGGCGGATTCGGTGCCCCGTGTATATGGTGCAGTTCCTGGAATAAACAAGTGTTGTGTCGCTCCTACGCAGTACAAGTGCGGTTGTTCAGTTTATACAGTGCACATTGCGAACCACAGCCCGGTTGTTTGAGAGCAGGGCGGATGATGTCGGCTGCAGTAATATGGCCTGGAAATGCCGCATTGATTGGTTCATTGGTTGATTGAGGTTTAACGTCCCAAAGGAACTCAGACTATGAGAGACGCCGTAGTGAAGGGCTCCGGAAATTTCGACCACCTGGGGTTCTTTAACGTGCACTGACAGCGCACAGCACACGGGCCTCTGCAATTTCGCCTTCATCGAAATTCAGCCGCCGCGGCCGGGATCGAACCCGCGTCTTTCGGGTCAGCAGCCGAGTGCCGTAACCACTGAGCTACCGCGGCGGGGCCGGAAATGCCGCATTGAAATGGAACGATGTGAGGGTGACAGAGCGCGAAAAAATGCGAAGCTAATTGCGAACTATCGAGCGAGCTATTTGAAAACAATTGTAGGTGTAACGTTAAGAGACAGGTTTAGGTGCAGGTTTACGGAGGTTGAGCCCTAAACTTGAGCCCTGATAGCTTGAGTCCTAAACGCCTCAAGCTATCAGGCAATTTCGGCCACAGGGGGTTCTTTAACGTAAACTGACATAGCACAGTACATGGGCCTCTAGAATTTCTCCTGCATCGAAATTCGACCGCCGCGGCCGGAATCGAACCCGCGTCTTCCGGGTCAGCAACCGAGTGTCATAACCATTGAGCCTCCGCGGCGGCTAATTAAGAGACAGGAAGAGGGATGAGTTGGTCAAGTAACAAAAGCGGGTTAATGACAACCTAGTCGTAATCAAGAGGAAGAAATGGATGCGGGCAGGGCATGTAATGCGAAGACAAGATAAGTGATGCTTCTTAAGATTAACGGAATTGATTCCAAGAGAAGGCAAGCATAGCAGAGGGTGGAAAAAACCAAGGTGGGCATATAAGATTAAGAAGTTTGCGGGAATAGAGGGTGGCCCAGCTGGCACAGGACAAGATTAATTGGAGAGATTTGGGAGAGGCCTCTGCCCTACAGTGGACGCACGCTATGAGGATGATGAATTCACCGAGTGCAGCCAGAAGACACAAATGAAGAACGCTAAAGGCATACCTGCCTCAATTTTCTTTAATCATATTTAACTAATAATTACTACCCTCGGCCGCGGCGGTCGAATTTCGATGGAAGCGAAATTCTAGAGGTCCGTGTGCTCGTTAAAGAACCCCAGGCGGTCGCTATTTGTAGAGGTCCAGTGCACGTTAAAGAACCCCAGGCGGTCGATATTTCTGGAGCCCTTCACTACGGCATCACTCGTATTCTGATAGACTTTAAGACGTTAAACCCAAAACTAAGCGATAATTTCTACTCTCCCGAAAGGACTTGTGCAGTGTGCAGTCATATACAGTAAGTTGCCACACCGTGGTGTGGAAAAAAAGTATTGATTTTTTTCTCCCCCTCTTCGTTGCCTTCAGTTTTACCGTCAAGCATGGTAGCGATACTATTCTCTTCCTTCGACGTCGCCTGTTGGGTAAGGGTTCTAGCGAAGACTGCGCAGGAAAGAGGAAACGCCATGGCACAGCCCTCGTTTTAATCGGTCTAAAATGGCCGAGATGATGACCAAGTTGTAGTGCTGTTTTCAGGGTGACCATCGAGCCCTGCGCAGCCTTGTGGGCACTTGATTTCACAAAAACTGTGACTGATTCGCTTGGTGGGCAAATAGAGCACGTTTGTGTCACTCTTCACACGCGTGTCGATGGATTGAGCGGCTGTAGGTTATGTGCTCTCGCGCCATTGAGTTGATTCAATAGGAAACACCGCAGTGTCAGCCTGATACATCAGCGCCCCAGATCCTCGTAGAATCGCGAGATGACCGTGGCTGTGGCTGAACACCTGCCACAAGCGCAATCCGCCACGGAACTTTGGGCATGCGCCGTTGACGATCTTGAGACAGATACCAAGACAGAACAGGGCGATCAGCATCCCGTGATCATCAGTCGGGATGCGGCTGATGATGGTGATGATGAAAGCGCCTGTCGCTTTCATCTCCAATCAGCCCTGCACTGCTTCAGGTGCGGCCTACCGATCGCTTCAATCTTCCGTGTCTCATCATAGCACCTGAATCCTTGCCGCCCCCGGATATGTTTTCCCGTCCTTGAAATCCACCTTCACAGTGGCACACCAACGGTTTTTCCGTGTTGTATATGCATACGACTGCAATACCTCTGCGATCTTTATTGTCATTCATTAGTTTTCATCCCTACTGGCTCCCCGTAGGCCTACCTATTACTCTACAAAGGAATTACCATTCCTACTGATTCCCTCATCCTGCCCATGCTATGGCACATTTTATAACCATTAGCCTAGCTATTCTGCTGCGTATCTCTGGAACGAGAACGCCCATGCAGCGTGCTGTGAAATCCACTGCTGGTCACCGAGGATGCGGTGCCAACTCGATGTCCCCTCTAATTTTTCGTCTTATTTCGGTTCAAAGAGCTCCGTATTGACGTGATACGATAGAAGTTCGAGGCCGAAAAAGACCACGCACAGGTGACAAGGCAGACAGACAATGATTGGTCATCGTTGAGGGAATGAACAAAGAAACGTTGCTTATTTAGAACTATTTGCATCTTGGTTGGTATTTGTGATCCACTAAGAGAAAAATGAGGAGAGCGACTGGAGAGGTTCGGGAAGCATCTCGAAAGGGTCGTTAGTGGTGTGAAAGTGGGTGCTGTTGCGCTGGTTAAATAGGGATCGGATACGGTGGTTCCCAAGCTTAGCTAACAGTGTCCTGCCGGCAATTCTGGGCGGGACGTTCGTCAATGGCCTGACGATAGGAGAGGAGGTGCGGACCCAATTCAATCGAGGAAAAGACATGCGCAACCTTGGTTTATCCACCTGTTACACTGGTCTTTTGCCGAGAGCATTTGAACAATTCGCCTTTTAACGACCAAGGCAGCTCCCATTACGAAGTCATGGATTCAGGAAACATCTGTTCCCGCCGAACCTAGAGAAATTGCAGATACTGGCCGGCGCTGTCAGCTTCAGGGCGGTCCTTTGTCGTCACCATCTTCGAAGGACCAACCTCGCGATGCCCGCCTCACTGGAAGGCGGCTGCATCTCAGGAAGCACTGGACTAATCCGCCTTTTGCAGCCGAAGGGCCCCATGATGAAGTCGTGTCCGCAGGAGAACGAGGAGGAAGGAATCGCGGTTACAGGAACCTATTGACCTGACTGGATTTGATATGCAGGAAATCTAGTTGCTATTTTTCTGTCCCGGAGGAAACACCAGCTATGTGGCTCCACGTGACTCTGCAGGCGGTCGGTCATAACATTGGGCAGCACTACCTTCATTTCCCCTCAGCTCATTCCCAACATCGAACATCAGCCTCCTGCCACCTTCAAACCAACTATTTTAACGCAATACGCGATAGCGTTAAGGCTCCTTGCGATGAATAATGGCAGACATGTGGCTGAGACACACAGAGGTGCGTGTATTTCATGCTCCCTCATGAAAAACTTCAGGTATTTCCCTTTCTAGGCAATCCCAAACTTTAAATGAAGCACTTGCTTTCCTAAGTGACCAGGGTACGACATTTAATGCAGTGCAGGGCAGAAAGTAGTGCTAATGCAGACTTTAAGAACTTAGACGCCGGCCCGAGGCGCAATTTATAACATAGCTGTCAAAGTGGCAGCACTACAGGTAGGGAGAGCATTAATGAGAACACCTAAATCGTACTGAAGAAGCGTGCAAGATTTTACGTTTGAATCGAGCTTATAAATACGCTAAATAAACGGTGTGTCTACACGAAGTCGTAAAATAAATATTAAAAGAGGGTGCTTACTTACACTGGAGAAACTTTCTTTAAAGGAATACCTATTAATGTCCTATTTCATGTATTTTCGACCTGTACGGCTTTTTACAAGGACGAAAAATCATATGAAGGGCTGAGAAGCGCACTCAAAAAATTCGTTTCCGTGTTTTGTCCAGTGACCGGAAATACAGGTATGTCGTTGGCCTTGGCAATAAAACGTGCCGGCTTGCTTCTCACCAAACACAGGACATTGTTTTCAATGCGGCGCTGCAACCCCCAGTATGTTATCTGCGTGCACATGTTTTACTAACGCAGATGGTATTAGAGCGAAGCCAGCTTTTTTTATGAGTAATATGCGCATGAAAATATGGCGAGTTTTGTTTAAAAGCTGCATTTTTGGTTTTCTGTTTGTTTTGTTGTGTGTATGCCTTCTTCTTACGTGTCCAACAATACCAACGTAGAATGCAGACGCGAAATTGAAAAATACGATGTAAACACGCTAAGTGACCGAAAAATAAGAAGCATTTAGTGAGTTTCACGATGTGAGAAATGTGAATAGCGCGGTCACCTACTATTGCGGCACTGGAGGTAGGTTGAGTAGGCCGTCTTCATTCAGATGCGCCCTCCAGCAGTTTCGTAGGTGGAAAAATTATTTAAAAATCTCTTTTTTGTGTCACCAGAAATGCATCAGCCCTCTCTCTTTGAATAACTGCGAACTCATTTTTTCAGCGTGTATCATTTTGAGGCAACATCAGTGCCTGTACGTGCACGACGTTCTCGCACTTACCCTTGTAGCATCGCAATGAAATTCGATAGAATGTGCTGCAGTGTAAGCGGAATGCAGCTATGCTAGTTCGATTGCACTTTGCACTTGCGAATGGGACTCAAATTCCTTAGAACCGTTGTAGTGCCATTGAAAGAGAAGTTGTAAAGATTATTTTTTTTAATTTCAAAGTGCGCATATTTTTCTCACTGCATCAAGAGAATCATATTAACCAAACGAGATACTTTTCAGGGCTGTCGCACGTATATACTGGCGATAGACCGGTGCCCAACAACATCCCTATATTTCAAATGCATGACTTGGGAAAAAGGATTCAAACGAGGTACGCGAAAATGAACAGTAGATTCATAAAAACTGGCAAAGATCGCTCAACAACGAACTTTTCAGCCACCCGGCACAAATGTCAATAATATGTTTTGTTTTGGAGCATGTCCTCTTAACTTCTCTTTCGCCATCCAAAATGGAGCATTCAGTGCGCTCCACTTCCATGACGGCATTTTCAGAGGAAGACTGAGATCGAATTCGCAACTTCCTGCGACAATTTCGTCGAGTATTGTGCAAGATATTTCAAATGAGCTATTCGTACACATGCTAGTGGAGGTGAAGAGCGTGACAAACACAACAAAAGTAGACGAAAAAGAACAAAAGAAGAAAGTAGTAGCGCTGACCCGAAACTGTACGTTTATTAAGTAGACAGGCATTGACGACACAGAAAATGTGGCACTGTGCATACCAAGACGTAACAAAGAGCAATAAATCGAGAAAAATGCTATTAACACAATTCTAAGAGATATGCGAAGAAGCTCCACACGCTGATACGCCATCAACTGCGTGGCGTTAAACGAATGTCAATCAATCATCGCTGCAGCTGCACTGGGCCCCGAGACTGGGCCTAGTGCCTTCAGTGACACGTTGGCGGAGGCAGCTTCGCCGGCTCCGCTCGCCACAACGACATTAACGGCAGCACAGTTTGCACCGCCGCCTAGGTCGCTGCTCCTCGTTCCTGCTCTCGGTCCACCGGCTACAGCACACAATTCGCCTTCTGCAAATGGACACCATCCCCTAAGTGATCTGCTCTCTGGGAGGAGGCTGACAATGGCTGCCTAGTATACTCTTCGGGATGGGGCTCCAGTCGTACTCTATGAGAAGCCAAGCACTCCAATGAACTCGTCATCCGAAACCGAATCCGTCCTGCCGATACCACACGGTTCTCAAAAGCGTCCTTCGGGAGACACTGCACCGGATTCCACTTCAGCCAATAGCGGCTCACAGGACAAGCGTTCCTGTCTAACGATTGCCCACCATGTTGCGTACACCGTTATCAGTATCCTATGAAGCAACTATTAAAGCTTTGGTAACCAAAAGCCTCACAGATATTCTGAACAGTATTATTGAGGCAAAACTGGACGCTTGTCTTGAAACCAATCGTTTCTGCGGCTTCACGGTGGCTTGGCTCGAGCCAGTCGGCAGGCCCGTGCACTCTCCTTTTCATCCTTCTTTCAGTCGCAACAACAACAAATGTGACTCCACAGCCAGGAGGTTCAGAAACACCGTGAGACAGACGTCTGGGTATTCTAATTATATTTGGAGATGCCGTAACGTTAGTGAAAAGGTTAGAAATGTCGTCGGCAGCTTTTCGCAGGAAACGTTTAGCTTCCATTGAATAGTGCACCCAAGAAAAGAAACTGATCAGCGCCTTTTAAAGCAATAACAACCTATGAAACTTTACAGCTGTCGGAAAAAAGCTGCGACAAGCATACCTTACTTTGCACCCTTTTAGGCAGCCAAAAAATAAGTGTGACGAGCATATTTTGCACCCTTTTGGAAGGGTGCAAGGGTGTGAGTTATAGACACGGAAATGCACTCTGAAGGGTGCAAACTTTTTTACAATGTAGGAAGTAACACCCCCGCTGTGTCGCTCCGAACTTTGGCTGCTGTGGAGCGTCTGGCAACGCTCAAGTTTATTTCAGCTTTCAAGTTTCTTTCACTAGAATCATAAGACATTCAGAATTTGGTGAAGCAATCTTGGCTTGCGTATGTCATTTACTTCAACGACATTATCTTAACACAAAGCAGTGGCAAGAGGGTTTTGGCCACTCTCCCGTAGTAGGCATGTGCCATTTTTATTTGAGGCCAACCAGCCAGCCAGCCAGCCAGCCAGCCAGCCCGACCGACCGACCGACCGACCGACCGACCGACCGACCGACCGACCGACCGACCGACCGACCGACCGACCGACCGACCGACCGACCGACCGACCGACCGACCGACCGACCGACCGACCGACCGACCGACCGACCGACCGACCGACCGACCGACCGACCGACCGACCGACCGACCAACCGACCGACCGACCGACAAACCCAGAGGGTTGAGATCCGCTAATTGAAACAAGAAGGCTTTCTGAAATGATACCTTGTAAAACAAGTCTTACGATGGCTCTATTCACCGCCGTTCGATACAGACAGCATGCAAAGCCCCATTCTTTGAGACGAAATAAAAAATCTCCAAAACGAAAGACAAAAATTTGATGAAGGCTTGAGTTAAAACTTCTCTTTTCATCAAAATAAACGGTTCATAAAGGCGCTTTTTGGGGCAGATCATCATTCCATTCCGTAGAATTCCACAATCAGATTGTGAAAGCTAATAAGGAATGTACTGAGTTCGCTTGGAGTTCGCTTCATATATTCAGTTGGGAAGCGCCGATCAGATATAATGAATCCTTAAACATTCAACACACAATCAATAAGCACCTGCAGGATACAGACATTGTGGGAATGCTCTTTACATTCGTGGTAATTATGGGCGCCAGATAAAGATAATTACAGCTACAAGCTCTGGTTCTACTTCTACTCGTTTGTCTAATACGTGTGCTCTACTATTTTGAAACATAAGTTGTTACTGTAATGAATTTTTTGCGAGTATTCTCTGTATATTTTACGATGCTCTTATACGAGCTCTATTTTAAGCATTTCTGCTTTTCCCTGGATAAAAGCAGACCGCGCTCGAGCCTTTACTGCAATTCTAACACACCGAATAGCGTCACGGGCGTCCTATTTTTATGTTCTGTTAATGCTGAAATAAAGTTTTTTCATGTCACTTCATTTATTGCGCACAGTTATAAAATGTGTAAGTGTAGTTTAATGGTGGTTCTTGAATGACACTAGCAGTGATTTTATTAGAAAATAATCGAAAAGAGCACATAAAAGCGGTTGGGAATTATCGTAGCTAAACAGAGTAGACGTGCGAACGCGTGTTTAGCCTAGATACCTGATGGTGTTGCTTCGCTGGGTCGCAGGCACGTCTGGCGACGAAACTAGTTGGATAGTTTAATTGTTGTAAAAGACGGCTACGTGCAATGCACAGCGTGAGAGTGTGTTGCAGTTTAACAGAAGGCGGGATCGGCTGCAGCGATAGCATGACCGTATGACCGTATTTGTGAATTATTACACAAACTTGTTTAGTGCTTCTCCTGATGAGCATAATTCGAAAATTTTGGCGCATTTCAACACCTTAGTGAGCCCTTTATCAGAAGACTATTCTTCTGTTAATAGCAGCTCTTTCACGCAGGTAGAACACGCTATTGATCAATTACCTGTATGAAAATGCCTGGTCCTGACAGAATTTCAGCGAATTTTACAAGGCTTTTAAATCTATTCTCACTCCTGTCCTGCTCCGGGTCTTCACGGTGGGGCTCGATATAGGAGCCCTTCCGCAGTCTTTTACAAAAGCCACACGGTGCTAATTCCGAAAACCACTCATGAAGGAAAACTGCGCTACATAAAAGGTTATGGAACCATTACATTGGCAAATGTGGATTACAAAATTTTTCCTAAAGTCTTATCAAATCGCCGGCAATTCGCAATGTGGGTACTTATAGGATCTCACCAGACGTGCGTTTTGAGAGGCCCCTCCATTCAAAGTAATGTTCACACTGCGCGTACAATTCTTGAATATTCCTCCAGCTGTCATGAGCAGCTTGCTCTGCTTCAGATCGACCTTGCTAAAGCATTTGACCGCGTTCAACATCCATTTCTGTTTTCACTTCTAGAGCGAGCAAACTTGGGGTCTAATGTACTTAAAGGGGTGCAACTTCGCTACAGCAACCGTTCAATACGATTAATTATTAATGGCCAGCTCTCGAACCCTGTGCCAATCCGGTCTTCCGTGAAGCAAGGCTGTCCGATCTCTCCTCTGCTTTTTGCTCTTTATCTGGAACCGCTTTGTTTGAATGTTTTGCGTAACAGTGACATCCATGGGTTCCATGTTTTGGGTATTGAAGTCATATTGCTAGCATATGCTGACGATCTTGCATTTTCTGCATTGACAAGCCCAGCACTAATGATGCGTTGTCCACGATAGATCGGTTTGGCATCGTTTCTGGTGCTCAAATGAATCGCTCCAAAAGTTCTGGCCTATGCTTTGGTTCATGGGGCACAACTCGCCTGTACGCTGGAATATAATGGTCTTGTGTGCCTCCTAAATATCTTCGTGTTCCACTTCATGCCTTCAAATCAAGTGCGCATTACTGGAGATAGCGAGTTCCGGCCAATGAGCGTTATGATCAGACGTTTGTCCCGCATCGGCTTTCAATTCTTGGTCCAGGCTCACAACGCAACAAGAATTTATTGCCTACTCCAAGTCCTTCACTGCGCCAGACATTAAATACAAGGTTTCCATCGTATATTTGCGACGTTTATTTGGTCTCCCAAGTTTGAGCCCAAGCGGCGTGTTAACCTTTTCAGGCCTGTTTGTGCAGAGGACTGGGCCGAGAGCACCTGTGATGAGACAGTTGGTTGCCCGTTTCTTCTTTTTTTCGTGACTGTTCCCATCCGAATATTAGAGCATTCTTGCAGGTTAACTTCATGACTCTACTTCCGAACTTAGTAGTTTCTTCCAATTTTACTGAACGTCTCCGTTTACTAGCAGGAAGTTTATGTCTCCGTGCGTTTTTTTACACTTCGGTTTTCAGAGGAGTACCTATATTCTGTTTCGCGCAAAAATCTGTACAGGGATTTGATAACGACGCTCTTCCCGCCCCCACTGTATCGTTTTGTCTACTTTGGGCTCATGGGTCACGATGCTTTAAAGCGAGTGCGGAAAATGCCAATTACTCCTTGCACCAAAACATTTTTCTATAAATTATGCACCAAAACTCTACCGGTAAACGCGTGGCTTGATAGGGTAAACATTTTTGTGTCTTCTGTAAACTGCCAGTTGTGCAGTGCAAGGTGCCTTAAAGGGCAACTGACCACCCTCGGGTCGCGAACACACTCTACCGCTCTTGGAGCGAGCCTCCTCTCCTTCCGTTCCCTCCTCGATATTTTTCTCTCCCGCTCCTCGTCGAGTAGGCTCGGCAAGGCAAAATCACCCCTTCTTTCTCCTATGTAAGCCGGAGGCGTGGTGTCTGTGGAGTGCGTCACATTGCTACGTCATGGCCCCGCCTTCAATAGAATTCTTTTCTTGGTTTTTGCATTTTCTCCGCACACTGAACGATCGAGAGGCCGATCGGCTCGACCACCTAGACTTGTTAGCCAGCGCATCCTTTCATACATCTGTTTGTCATTCCCAGTTAGCGAGCCACCTTTTCATTTTTTTTAGGCCTCCCCACCGTTTCACGAGCGGAGGGGCGGAAGTCAGTTGTGTTCGAAACACACGGTGAAGCGCGGACCCGGCAACCGCCCGTTTGCTTTTCTCCATGCGTGTTTGTGTTCTGTGTGTTTGTGTCTTTTCTCCTCTCCAAAGCACATGTCATTCATTGGAGTCAATGCGTACGCAAGATGCACGAAGGATAAGCTGTGTGTGTGCGGAGCGGTCAAGTGGGCGAGCAAGGGAAAGGCTCTGCAGCACTAGTAATTAAAACCTTGTTTTGGGGGGCTTGCATAGAAGAAAAAAAAACTGAGAAGGGAGCCCGCACGCAGAGCGTCTCGTGACGTGATCAGGGCGGGGGGGGGGGGGAACCAACTCACTCCCTCACTCCAACTCACGCTCCCTCCGCAGTTTTTTTATGCGAAGCATACTACTTTAGCTACCACTTCAGCCCTTCACCGTGGTTATGCGCCTCCAAATCACGTGATACATGACGTCACACCACGTGACACGATGACGTCACGGCAGTGGAGAAACGGGGGCCCACCTCGCGCCGTCGCTGTGGTTGTGCGCCTCCAAATTACGCGACACGATGATGCTTCGCATTCTCCAGGCTTAACCAAGTTAAGCCTCAGCCATTTTTTGTTGTTGTTGTTCCTTCATGCGGGTTTGTAGGCATGTGCCAAAACAGAAGGCGCTGCGGAAAACGTTGTGCAGACGACGCGACGCCAAGGCTACGCCCAACCTTCTCCCGTCAGTCAGAACGATGCACCAATGGAGTGCCTTTAGCGAAAGTAACCCCCCATGACGTCAACGGGGTTCAGAGTAGTGGGGTGGGGCCGTTTTTGTTGAAGGAAAGAACGAGCGGGCTTTGATTTGAATTTTCGCAGCTTTTCGGGGAGCGCATGGCTCTAGTATTTTGCACACGTTATCTTCGATGCCTCATCTATGCAGTGGGCTTGTTTTTCAAAAATGTCCGGACCCTGGTCAGTGGCCCTTTAAACAATTTAACATTGTTTTATAGAATGCAAAGACGCGATTTTGTTTTGGGATGTGTTGCAGAGGACACTACGGAAAGATTTTCTCCTAAATTGCTACAGTGTGCGCTACATTGTTGTTTCCCAACCTGACTCGAAGGCCTATGATATGATTTTGCTGATTGGACTTCATACCCTTTGGAAAACGCGCATGCAAGAACGCAACGTTGAACCTGTTGTTTCGCCCAGAATTCATTTTAGCCGAATGTTGCTGCAGGTAACGGACAAAGAACTGGACTTTTTACCGGATTGGTTCCCCTCTCCTGATGCGCTGTATATCCTTGCTGGCCTTTTAGTTTTGTTTTGTTTTCTATCATGTCTGTGCCACGTAGCACCTACCTAGGTGCTCTATAAATAGTTGTTTTTGTGTGTGTGTATACAGACAAACTTATGCATATATATCCTTTCTGTACATAACAATGCAGAACAAACTGCACGAAAGAAAAAAATGCAGTAATAGCATACCCACGACACATAGAACGTCTTAGAAACGTCCTGAAACAGCTGGGAATGGCTTTACATGTCTTGCGCTAGAATGAAACATCTCATACACGTCGACGGCAAGATGCCTTTCGGAAACATCATTAAGACGTCCGTTTAAGACGTCCGCGGTTTCTGAAACGTCTAACTCAAGACTATGTTACGAAGACGGGCCAATACGTTCAGGCGATTGGCACAAAGCTGCCACCATTGATTAAACATGATATAGATCATGGCAAGCGTTTTTAACCTACACGTTTTATTCCAAACAATGAATGAAACAAGCAAGTGTGGCACATAAACTATTAGATTTCAGTGCCCTACACCGATAATTGCACCTTTTTAAGAGCAGGTGCACCCGTGCAAAGTCCGCGCTTTGTGCTCAAACTCTGACAGCGCATTTTGTCATATGCAGTCTGAAATCACGTTTATCACGGTCAACATCGAGTTCAACTAGCCCATCACTTGTAAAGCTGCACTAAAGTTACGCGAATCATGAAATCTGTTTCATGTTGCGAACGCCTGTTCGTTCGGCCTCAGCTGGCCACGAGCAAGGAATGTTGCCGTCGCGCCATCGCCGCTTTCTTCCATTCTGTCTTCGCCATGTTGGTGCAGTCCCTCGTGGCTCGCGCGCATTCTTCCCTTCGCCACGGCCGGTCTCGAGAGGGGCGCGCGCCTTCGCGCCCAGAACGCCTCAGCTTGCTGCTTGGTGTCGCTCCGCTCGGTGGTGACACAGTCTTACAGTCTGTCTACGCCAATTTAACTGCTTCAAGCAAAAATAAACCTTTTTGCAAGTTGTAAATGTTTAGCGTCACATAAAAGTGTGAGATGCAATTTGTGGTTATTATTATGTTGTTGCTTTGTTTCTTTTGCATTTTTGGATCGTAGTACTTCGTCTGGCCATTTGGCGTTGCGGTAGCTAGCGGTTCCTTGCTACGCGCGCGAAGTTTACGCTCGCAACGTTTCTCTGCCTTCTTTGTCTCGCCATTTCGTGGATTCGTCCCTTGCTGTAATCTAAAAGACTTTATCCCAGCCCACAATATTCTAATTATCTGGACCCCAGCCCACTCGGGTCTGGTTGGAAACGAGGCCGCCCACAGGCTCGCCCGCTCCTCTTTACCTCGGGGAGCCGTGGACACCTCATACGAATTCAGCACTAAAGAGGAAACCAATACCTTTAATAGCATCACAGACATTCAGAAAAAGAACAAAAGGATCTATCCTCCTCCGGATAGATCGCTTAGCTCGGCTGAGGCCTATGACTGGAGAAGACTCCAAGCTAGAAACTTCGCATCCCCGCTCTGGAGGAGCTGGACAGGAGGTGACACGAGGGAGGATGCGGAGGTGTGCGATTTCTGCGGGCATACCGCTACACTCGAACACATACTATGGAGATGCCCCAGTGCCCCAGGATATGGCAGAATCAATAATGCAGAGGAATGGGAGACCATACTCAGAAGTGCCGACCTTAGCATACAACGATACGCTACCCGCCTGGCAGCAGAAGCTGCGCGACTATACCGTTGCTAGTCTTCCAGCTGCGACGCTGCCCCTCCCCGGACGCCTGCGTGCGGACCCGGAGGGGCACGGGTCTTCTTCTGGCGGAAATAAAGTTTCTTCACTCACTCACTCTTTGTCTCGCGCTGCTGCTTGCAGTTTTCCCGCGATGTCTTTTACTACCAGGACTGCGCTGAAAGGTGCACCTCGTTTTCAGCAAAAGTAAGTCACCTTCCAATTCTTTCGTGTGTTGAAAGCGTCAACCTTACTGCGGCTAAGTTGCCAATGCGCCTCATTCAACTGTCGGCTTTGCGTCCCTCCTTTGGTTTGCAAATCACAAAGCTGTCTCAGCCAGTGTTTTCATACCAAGGTGTAACGTTCGATGTACGAAAACAGGGCGTTTCCAAGCGTTTGAGCTCTCGTTCAGTGGGTAGCGCTATTTTGCTCTTGCATCATCCTCTATGAGCTGCTTTCTTACGAAAGTCGTCCATAAATTGGAACCATAGAATAATCAAGCGCCATCATTTGTGACATAGCTTCAAAGCGACCACGCTTTGTTTAAACACGGGTAGGAAAGGCGCGAATTTTTTATACACATTGAGGTGTGCTCGATTGCAACCCGGTAGGAATTTTATTGTTGCAAACAACTCTGTTCTATCCTTGCGAATGTTTGGTTTGGTTTGGTTTATGGGGTTTAACGTCCCAAAGCGACTGAGGCTATGAGAGACGCCGTAGTGGAGGGCACCGGAAATTTCGACCACCTGGGGTTCTTTAACGTGCACTGACATCGCACAGTACACGGGCCTCTAGAATTTATCCTCCAAAGAAATTCTAGCCGCCGCGGCCGGGATCGAACCCGCGTCTTTCGGGTTCGTATGTAACTTAATTTGATGACTACCAGTGACACTAGTGTTAACAAGGCGTTGGTTATGATTATAATGGCGGAATAGAATGTGCAGTGCCCATTATCATGAAGTGATCATGAAACCCGTCGTGGTGGCTGTGTGGCTGTGCGTTCGTTTGCCGTTCGCAAGCTATCTGACGCCGTCGGCGGCGGCTGCACGTCGTGGAAATAGAAAGAAAGACGCCTGTGTGCTGTGTTAAGTAAGCGCACGTTAGAGAATCTCTAGTCGTCGAAATTAATCCGGAGCCCTCCACTACGGTGACCCTTGTTGCCCATATATCGATTCATGTGGCGGAAATTGTATTCGTTTCATGAAATTCAGTGACTGCAAAATAGACCCCACAAGGGTCTATTTTGGGTCCAGTATTTTTCATTCTTTATATCAACGATATAATAGCCATCCCTCGAACTCCCACAATAATTTTATATGCAGATGATACCAGTGTATTTTTTCTGGCATGCATCTTAGTAATATTCAGGCTGAGGCAAATGCATGGTTACAAGAATTGTCTTTATGGTTGAATATAAATAAACTAGAGTTAAATGTTAATAAAACAAAGCTTATTGTATTTAAGGCACGTAACAAGCCTGATAACAGTGAAATTAATCTTACATTCAAAAATAGCGTAATTGAGCGTGTTTCTTCCTACAAATTTTTAGGCATAATCTTTGAAGAACACTTAAGTTGGACCCTGCATATTAATAAGATTCATGCCAGCATATCAAGGTCATTATGTGTATTATATAAACTTCGAGACCTTGTTCCGAAATGGCTGAAGTGGCAGTTACATTATACCCTAATTCAATCACATCTTCATTATTGTTTACTTGTTTGGGGATCTACAACAAAAACTAACCTCACGAGGCTGATAACATTACAGAAAAAAGCAATACGATATGTCGAAAACCTTGCATACAATGATCATACAGGTTTTTACTTCTCTAAGCATTCTATTCTAAAAGTCAATGAGTTATTTGAGTTGAAACTGCTTTCTTATGTGTTTAACGATTTCAAACATCATCCCACTAAATATGTTCAATTAAACTCTAGTAGTGACGCGCCTTATAAATTAAGGCACGTCAGTTACAGAGTACCATTCGTAAGGACTAACTATGGAACCGAAATGCTTTCATATTTAATTCCCAGTCTTACACAGGCCATAGAAATTATTCAGAAATCTGTTTCCCAAAAGTCATTCAATAGAAATGCTAAAGCTTACCTCCTTTCTCGCCCGAATGATTAAAATTCTTGATGTCCCTGTTTTTCCGTCAACTCTTTGAATTCTCGTGTTTTTCTTGTTGTGATGTGTCTTGTAAATATTTACTTTAATTATGTCATTGCAAAAGTATGCACCTTCCTCCTACTTTTACCTTGTATAATTATGTGTTGTTTTTTGTAATGAGAGTGTATGAAGCTCTTGCTTCTTTTGCCGCTTGTCCTGAGCATTGTGTCGGGTGCTTGGGCCCCGTCAGGCAGAGTGCATCTGCCTTTTGCCCCTGTATCCGAGACCTTGTTGTCTAAATAAAGATCTATCTATCTATCTAATATATTGTCGATGGCTTGTTTTGTTCCAGGCCTTGATGAAAATATGGAATAATACGAGGGGGTACCCAAAAGAAACCGGAATAATTTTTTGAATCGGCACAGCTTCTGTGGTACCGCGTTTTGCCGATAGGAGTGCATAGAACGAACATTTCAGAGTCAGTAAGCCGATTGCCGTCGCTGAAGGAGGTCAGACTAGTTTAGGCAGTGTTTTAGAGTGACGACTGTTTTGTGTGAATGTCGTTTTTGCAGTGGCTGATTTTTGTGAACAGCATGCGCCGGTGAAATTCTGATTTTTGCTCGGAAAAAGTTGAATGGAAACTCTTGAAATATTAAGAAAGACGTACAAGGACGATGCTATGGGGACAACTCAAGTGTTCCTGAATCAAAGCAACAATCATGCCAATGGAAAACTTCAAGTTCACCTCGCCTCAAGAAAGCTCGTCAGGTGAAACCAAACCTCAAAATAATGCTGATTTGTTTTTTCGACGTGAGAGGAGTCGTCCATTCAGAATTTTTTCCGCAGGGTCAGACAGTTAGCCAGGCTTTCTACTTGGATGTTTTGAAAAGATTGGGCAACAGTGTTCGGTGGAAGCGGCCTGATTTGTGGCAGACGGGTGACTGGTTTTTCCACCATGACAATGCCCCTGCTCACACAGCCCTGTCTCTACGACAAATTCAGACCAAAAATGGCACGACCTCTGTTCCTCAACCCTCATACTCACCCGACCTTGCTACGTGCTACTTTCTTTGTTTCGTAGAATGAAAAAACATGTGAATGGAAAGCGTTTCGCTGATGTTGCTGAGGTGAAGAAAAAAACGACGGAGGGACTGTCAAGCATCACAAAAGATGAATTTAAACAATGTTTAGAAAAATGGAATGAAAGATTCGACAAACGTATCATTATAAGTGGATAGTACTTTGAAGGATATTGAAGGTCTGTGCTGAAAATGTGAAGAAATAAGTTCAAACAAAAATAAGTCCGGTTTCTTTTGGGTACCCCCTCGTACTTTATCAGTTAACTATGATTACCTGATTTCTGTTTATTTGAGCAGGGCTACCCTAAGCTATTTCATTTGCTGTTTGCACTTGTATATGCCTTGTTGCTGAAGATTATGGAACTGTTGTGTTTTGCCTTAGGTCTGCAGTTGGTTGTGAATTTAGGGGGGAAAATAATGGAGCTGAGGGAACCGTGAAAATCCGGATGCATTACTGCATAGACTTGTTGGACCTGTCAAGCGTTTGTTTCACTATGATTGATAGCTACGACACTGAGGAAACCTATTCGGTGGTACTGCTCTGTGTGTGTGCTGGCTATTTGATAATGTAAGGAAGTAGCCCCATGGTAGGCAGGTCTCCTTGAATTTTTTCGTAAGCCATTGCAGTGTGCACAGCTGGTGTTGTCGATGAATTCAACCTGCACATTTCTTTTTAAGTAGAAGTTGTTCAACAGTGGTTTTCAGAGAACCTCCTGGCCTGCTCAACTTCTAAAGTTTTGGTAAACACTCTTCACAGCTGACAGTGTTTTCCCTTCACTTCATGCTTTTTTTATAGGTGCAGGCAGTTAGCAAAAATTTATTTGACGAATTTTGTTGTTTGCTTGACCTGACCTTTTGGTTTTGTTTAGACCCGCTACATTCCCCCCCCCCCCCCCCCCCCCCCCCCCGGGCCAGATTGAAAACTGTGCCTATGTGGACCTGTCTGTATGAATTCCTGCTTGAGCACAGGTATGCATGCCAGCAGATTAGGAACACTGGAAACTTAACTTTACATTGTTCAAGTTTTTTAGACAGTAATAACTGGAATACTGAAGGGAAAATAGCAGTGTCTTTATAATGACTCAACAAAGAAAAGTCAAATATGTAAGCCTTTCAGAAATAACAGTGGTTTTTATAAAGCGAGGACATTTGGACTGATCTCATCCAAGTTTCAAAAGTAAAGAAAAAAATTCCGTTATTTTATTCTTTCACTCTACTTACAGCAGCACGCCTAAGTATCATAAATGGAACACAGAATAGTGTTCCATGGTATGAGAAGTAGTGCAAAACAGGACAAGGGACAGAGAGAATTTCACGTGTTAACTGATCCCAGTGTCTGGCCACGATCGAGCACTTATCCAAAAATTGCACACAACCACACTCCTTACAGTGCAAAACCAGATTGCTGCCATTAAAAGTTTTCAAGTTGATATTGTATTCATGAAGCCTCTCATTCAAGCAACGACCAGATTGATCAACTTACTTCTTGCCACAAGAAAGTGGGGTGTCATAAACTATGCCTTCAGTCCATTTCAGGAATTTTTTTCCTGTGATTAATGGTGCATTGCAGATTTTGGGGACGTTTATCGGCAGGCAAAGTTTTTTTTTTTTTGGATAGCGCACCTATTTTTTTTTAGGGTGCCGCCGCGGTGGCTCAGTGGTTATGGTGCTCGGCTGCTGACCCAAAAGACGCGGGTTCGATCCCGGCCACGGCGGCTAGAATTTCTTTGGAGGAGAAATTCTAGAGGCCCGTGTACTGTGCGATGTCAGTGCCCGTTAAAGAACCCCAGGTGGTCGAAATTTCCGGAGCCCTCCACTACGGCGTCTCTCATACCCTTAGTCGCTTTGGGACACTAACCCCATAAACCAAACCAAACCGTTTTTTTTAGGCAGAATTGCCGTCATTCCTTACATTCATTGCCAGACTCAAAATCTCGAGAAAATTGGGACAAAGCGAATGTTTTCCAGTCCCTAAAAAAATAGGTGCGCTATCCAAAAAACTTTGCCCGCCGATAAACATCCCCAAAAGCTGAAGTGCACCATTAATCACAGGGAAAAATTCGTGAAATGGACTGAAGGCAATGTTTATGACATCCCACTCTCTTGTGGCAAGCGGTATGTTGGTCAATCTGGTCGTTACTTGAATGAGAAGCTTCGTGAACACAAAAACAACTTGAAAACTTTTGCTGGCAGTAATCTGGTTTTGCACTGTAAGGAGTGTGGTTGTGTGCCATTTTTGGATAAGTGTTCGAGTGTGGCCAAACACCGGAATCAGTGAACACGTGCAATTATTGAAGCAGCGCGTATCGCTGCTTTGGAAGATAAATGTGTCAGCAAGCTATCTATCTCCCTGTCCAAAAGAGAACTGGCCTTCTTAAACAATCGCTGAGTCATACGTGTCCGTAGTTCCTCGTTCACCTGATTTTCATTTTTTCCGGGCGCATGCGCCTGTTTGCCCTCACGGTTCACGTTCGTCTTGGTCGCCTGGGCTCTGTCAGTCGGAAGTTAGCGCCTGTGTTGTGTATGTCTTTCTCTGTCCCTTGTCCCCTTTTGCTCTACCTCTCATACCATGGATCACCGTTACCGACTCGCCCAAGTTTCTACCCTTGTGAATGATATACAGTTATTAGTTGCTGGCTGTCTTGTGTATTTTTCGTCTGCTTACGTGACTTAGTGAGAAAAAAATATTGAGTGCTGAAAATTGACATTAATTTTCCTGTTCACCCAGTAACCATGGCCTTTTTTATGCACGCTGTGGAGTGCGAACTGCAAACATCGCTGTTGGAGTCATCATGAGAGACGTGGGCCTGGTGTCTACCATGCATATGGCAGACAGCTGTCAACTGTTTCTACAATGTGGCACTTTTTGTTCTCTTTAGGTATTTGTCATGTGTTTTGATTCAATGTGTCCCGGCCGGGTTGGATCCCGGGTTAGACGCGGGTTCGATCCCGGCCGCGGCGGTTGAATTTCTTTGGAGGAGAAATTCTAGAGGCCCGTGTACTGTGCGATGTCAGTGCACGTTAAAGAACCCCAGGTGGTCGAAATTTCCGGAGCCCTCCACTACGGCGTCTCTCATACCCTTAGTCGGTTTGAGACGTTAAACCCCATAAAACCAAAACCATCAATGTGTCACTGTTATGACGCGATAATCATTATTATGACGCGATAAATCATGAACTTGATACCTTTTTTCCTAGCTTCGAAGCTGCATGTCACACTCAATCGATCCAAGATAACAGGGCGATGTTTAAGAATAAGTTAAATGATTTGGCTAATAAATATATGCCAACTGTCAACATTCGCACCAGCAACCAAAAACCATGGTTTACTAAATCCTTAAAAAGACTAGAAAATAAAAAAGCGTCTCTATTGGGCGGCTAAAAACAACTCATCCCGATGGCAAACGTACTACGAAGCCGAAGATGAATATTTGACTGCGATCCCCAGCGCAAAGCGTTTATTTTATGCTACTACATTTCCAAATTTGTTGCGCAGTAACCCAAGACAGTTTTGGCAAGTAATAATACCTCACCCAAAACGCGCTATCACTCTCACCAATGATTTACAAGAAACCATTACCGATGCTGAATGTGCCGACGCTTTCAATTCCGCATTTGCCACTGTTTTCATGAAAGAAATCGAAACGGCCTTTTCTTTTCCTTTCTCCAATATGGAAGGTACCATGCCAAACATCACATTTTGTGAAGACAGAATTTCATCCGTAATCCAGAAGACTAAGCTGTCGTCATCATATGGCATTGATGGTATTAACTCTGAAATTGTAATGTACACGAGACACACGGTTACTTCATACTTGTCATTGCTGTTCTCCCACTCACTTTCTTCAGGAACCATGCCAGATGATTGGAAAGTGGGGAAGGTCGTTCCAGTCTACAAATCAGGTTACAGAAACTCTCCATTAAATTACCGACCTATCTCCCTAGCAAGCGTGCGATGCAAAATCATGGAACATGTCATCTACTCTCAAATCATTTCTTTCTTAGACTGTAACAGCTTTTTTAATCCCTCGCAGCATGGGTTCCGCAAAGGTTTCTCCTGTGAAACCCAATTAGCTCTTTTTGTTCATGACTTACACACTAACATGAACACTAATGTGCAAACTGACGCAATCTTTCTGGATTTTGCGAAAGCCTTTGATAAAGTATCTCACCAGCGCTTGTTACTAAAACTTCAACTGCTGAACCTAGACCCTAACGTTATAATGTGGATACAGGAATTTTTGTCCAATCGTACGCAAATGGCTTTAATCAACAGTAACTTACCTAGACCCCTCCCAGTAACTTCCGGCGTGCCCCAAGGATCTGTCCTTGGTCCTCTGTTGTTTTTAATATACATTAACGATTTACCTGAGTGTATTTCTTCTAATATACGCATGTTCGCAGACGACTGCGTCATTTACCGCACAATCAATAACATATCTGACCAAACTGCTCTCCAGAACGATCTAATCAGCGTTGCAGAATGGTGTAACAATTCACTAATGACGCTAAATGCCAACAAATGTAAATGCATGTACTTCTCCCGCCGGTGCAGTCCCTTTTGTTTTCCTTACACAATCCTTAACACACCCCTGGAACTAGTGCAGTATTACAAATACCTAGGTGTAACCCTCTCTCACGATTTGTCTTGGAGCACACATGTCACTAACATTATTGCCGCAGCTAACAAAACCGTAGGCTTTCTGACACGTAACCTGCGAAACGCCCCGGAACATGTAAAATTACTAGCTTATAAATCACTTGTCAGGCCAAAACACGAATACGCATCGCCCATTTGGAATCCGCACCAAGCATATCTCGCCGATGCATTAGAATCAGTTCAAAATTGCGCTGTTAGATTTATTCATTCATCGTACTCATATCTCTCAAAGCAGAATCTGGTTTATCACCGCTTTTCTGTCGACGTCGCATTGCCAGCCTTTCACTGTACCACAAGTTATATTTTTCGTCCCTTAATCAAGCACCATACATCACATCAGTAGCACGCATATAATATCGAACCAGCCATCCACTTCAAGTTGCGCGCCCACGTACCCCGACCACCACCTTCACTGCCTCATTTTTTTTCCGAACTGCCACAGACTGGAACGGCCTTCCCCACGAAATCGCTTCTACTACCTGCCCATCTTCGTTTTTGCAACTTGTATCTGGCCATATTTTCAATAACTGTTTACCATGATCCTTACTGTTTGCATAAAAACCCACCCCTTATGTAATGCCCCTACGGGGGACTGAACTGAACTGAACATTTTTAATTGTATGAAGCAGGTATGTATTACTGAGGAAATAAAATGTTTCATTCTTTGATTGAAGCCATTTCTTGCTCAGGCTGAGCTGAGACACTCCTGTCCCAGCAGTGGTGTCAGGCGCGGAGGCCCAGTCGTAGCAGAGGTGACAGCGGTGGGATGCTCAGTCGTAGCAGTGATGGCAGCGGTCGGATGCGCAGTCGTAACACCGCCAACGCTTCTGCTGCACACGTGGGCGCACTAGAAGATCGGAAACACGCATCTGTCATCAATATGACCAGCATCTGCAGATCGCCGCCAGGGGGACCAGCGCCATAGGAACCAGAGTCATAAGTGTCACGTGGCAACGACGACTTGAAAAAAAAAGTAGCTGATATTCATACGCAAATGCTTTGGCATATTTCTCCACTGCAGCAGACTGCAGTGCCGTACAATTTTTTCCTTGTTAACGTGAGCAACAAGGAATTGAAAGAATTTTTGTATTACTATTGTGACATACACATAAATATTGTATAACTGGTGTATTTCTGAATCGTTTTCTTTTATTGGAAATACTAATTTTCTGCTGTTGTATCAATGGGCTCGAACCCTATTAAGTACAAGGATTTCTACTTCTTTTTTTTCAAGCCCCCTCCGCCTTGATAGAAAAATGAATGATTTCATTCACTCATTGATTATACATGCATGGAAGGCAAAATTACTCGTGTTTGAGATGGTGCCCTCAGTCGAAAAAAATGTCATATTTTAATCCAAGTATAGGCAACTCGAAAGGTTCTATCGAAAGTCATAAAAGTCACAGCCGGAAGATGTGCATAAAATCAAGGACAGCGGTTCGGAATAGACATTATGATAAATTTTTCATGAAGAGAGGTGTAGACAAAAGCACTTTATTCTAGAGGCATTCAGCTCCCTGGTGCAGGTATAAAATTGTCAAAAATCTTTTTGTGTTTGTGACATTGTTTGAAGAATTCTTACAAGCCAAAGGAAAACTGTCGTTTACAGAGGCAAGCAACCGTTCACGAATAACGTTCGGCCTCCTGTGGTTTCTTGACGTGCTATGGAATGCGCACCACCGCTGGAAAAACGTCTATGTGTTTAAACAAGAACTGCTTCCACTCGTGTGCGGTGTTTCAACTTATCCGGTAGCTTGCACGAAACAGCAGAAATGGTTTTCCTTCAGCCCAGTTCTCCCTCTCGCCGCCGGAAACACAGAAGCCGCGTTGCCTTTCACACTCTTCCTGCTGTTTCGCTTTCTCCGTGCGCCGACAGAGAAGTTGCACAACTACAACCACGGCTGTCTACGGCCGCCTGACTGGTCGCGCCATCTACCCTATTTCTCAATAACCTCAGTGGTGGCGCCAACGGCAGTTGAGCGACTCGCACGGTCGCCTCTACGCCTTGCTTCCCTGCTGTTTCGTTCAAATCCAGCCGCGATTTCAGCTGTTGGTCGTTCAAGCGTTAGAGGAACACCTGTTGCATGTAAGTTGGTTTCAGTGCCCATCGCCTTTATTTTTTGGCTTTCAGTAGAACGGGGCGCCGCTGTGGCCCCGACAGCCTCAGCTACGCCAGCTCGATCGGTCACGCGCGCAGGTGTGATCTGAACTGCCCCCAGCAGGTGACCCGCCGTAGCGCCGGTAGCGACGCTAACGTCGTCCGCGTGACGTCGGCTCAAGGACTCTCGAGCGCTCTCGAGTCTGTCGTCTGCTGCAGCCGGCGGCAGGTTCGCTCGTCCTCTCTCGCGTTCGGCTCTGATAAACGCTGTGGTTTTGAACGTTTCATCCTATCTAGCTGTTTTCCTTTTCTGGACCAAATATAGTTCGCAAGGATGACAAGCGATTCTAGATGCTTCCTTCCGCTGGTCAATTTTTAGCCATTAGTCTAGAAGAATAAAGTGCAATTGCCTTGTTAGTTGCGCAGTGCCTACGGGAATCAGTCACAGCAGAAGCTTGAATGACTGTCGCTCGGTTGTGGTAGCGAGCGTTTTCTAACTGCATCACACAGCTTAATGCTGGCGCAGAGGACGACTAAGAAATATCACTGCAGGCGCTTTGTCTTAATGGATAGGTATGCCGGCAACATATAGCGGAGCAGCCTTTGAACCCCCATTACTAAGCACTTTTAGTTACAACTGAGTAAGCCCTAAAACCTAAACGTGTAGGATGAAAACCATTTTCGGTCTATAGCGTTCTTAGATGAGAATACCGGTTTATTTGTACCTTAGCGCACGCACCTTCGAGAGAATGCGTCTACAGTATACTGTCGCTTTGTACGAGCTGCCATTTAGATTTGTGCACAGCGCATTTTCGACGTTATTTCGCTGGAGAATATGCGCATGTCAAACGCGCAGCGGCTTGCGCCGAATAATGGATAGTGCAGGTGCGTCATGGTGTTGCACCAATATTTGATAAGTGTGCTCTTTATTCCGCTCATTATCCTCCAGTACAATCTATTCGTTCTGCGATACTGCCCTTTGACGCAGAAAGTCTACACTACAATTCATGTGAGCTAGTGCAGTGGTTGGAAGCGCTGAAACTGAATGGCCGTTTTCAGTACTTGTCTTGCGGCGCCTGATATACCAGCACTAATTAAAGAATCAAGAAGGAAACAATCCACTCACCCGGCACAAATGTATAAACAGTTTTTTTACTTCTTTTTTGAAGATATCGGGTTTCAACTTGTGTAAAATAGTATGCTGAGGTGACAGTCCTCAGGAACTTTTATATGCCCTGTAATGGTCGGCTGTAGGAAAAAAAAAAAAAAAAAAACGTCCCCAGAAAATGCGTCCCCGGAAAAATGGTCCCCGGAAAAAAAAGTCCCATCAGCATTCGCTCTGTAGGAAAGAATGTCCCCAAGTGAAAAACTGCCCAAAGAGTTCGTTCTTCTGGAACCGACGTGACAAAAATTTGCCCCCTTTTTTGTACTCTTCCTTGAATTTGAGGATAGATGCAAGCATGAAGTATTTCGCAGTACCAGATTGCAGTATCCAACTTTCAGCGCTCTGCATACCGTTTCACCGCGTCTGCTAACCCGTACACTTACCTTGCAAAGAGTTGGTTCAAGGCGAGGCTGCTGTCACCAGGTGCAGTGCATAGGTGCTGAACTACCACCCCCTAAATATTGTATCTGGCTGTTGCGATATCTTGCTGGCGGTGTGCAGAACGTGCTCGTGCTTGCCCCACGCTATCAGTAAGCTATAAATAAGATGCCCAGCAATAAACGTTCGGTCATGATGTCAAGTGCCTTCGTTACGATCTGATACACATATAGATAAATTTTTTGTGCAGTTTCTTTCTGCAGTCTGCAGTTTGCTACTTGTATTTAGCTTCTATCCAAATTGTGTATCAAGATTTCCTTCTCATCTAGTGTTCTGTTGCGAATCTTTCGAACCTTGAGCGATAAACTTCAGCCACACTTGCATTGTGTTGACCATACCGTTGGGTTTACGGGTCAGTGATTCGTTCCACCTTATCGTAAATCCGCCTCATGCGAGGCAGTCGGGTGCTCAAATCACTGTGGGTCACGAGTATTTTGATTACATGTGTTTGGGGACTTTTTTTTGCAACATGGAAATGGGGACTTTTTTTCCAGGGATGATTTTTAATGTTTTTTCCAGATACTGTTAGTCCTAGCTGGCTGTTACAGGATGAAAATAGGACAGTCGATCTATGCAACAAGGTTCCAACTATTTTACAAAGGTTTTTTTCTGGAACCAGTAACGGTCACAGTTCTACGCTGCAGTTTACAACTGGAGATAACTAAACCATGACAACGCACATTAAAGACCAAGCAGCCATTCAAGATATGCCCTCATCTGATTATTACTATGTATTGCTTGAAAAACAAGCGGCATGCGTGAAGTGCAATAACGTGGCGCACCTTTATGTGCTGAGCAGAATTATGGCCAGGCTTGCTTGTCAAACAGGTTTACTTGGAATGTGGCCGCAGTCCTCTGTGCGTTGCTCTGGGCTTATCAGATGGTTTTATGTTCGTGCTCATGGCTTCGGTGCAAAGGGCTAACTCTCGAGGTGTCTAGGCACAAAGTAGAGCGCAAGATAATCGCTTCGTGGTGAAACAGGTGCTGATGATCTTGGCGTCCTTTTGCTGAAGAAGTACACGCTTGAAAGTTTCCATTGGTTTATTTTTCGCCTTTATGGGAAATATGCGCGCGCGATAAAGGAAGTATATATGTCCTCACTTGCTTAAAGCAAAGCAAAACAAAATTTTGAGTTCATCGTCATATGTTACGACACCTTCCGTTTTAACTGCGACCCCAGAATGGGTCGTCAAATCAAAGAATTCGAGAGTTGAACGGATACTCGTCTAGTCGGGCACAACCATATTAAAATGTTAAAACTTAGATGTCGAAACGTCTTTTTTTTTTCTCTCATGATCATCTTCTAGATTTTCATTATTTAATAGGGCACTTAAGTCGGCGGGATCACTGTCACAAACGAGTCACTGACACAAGGTATATTTCTGTCATCGTCGCGAGAATAATGGGCTGATGTTAAATATTCGCATTGAGTTACCCCGTCGCATTGATGAGCGTGCCGCACCGAGGGTTGCTGTTATGTAGGCCACGCCACTCCTTCTGTTGGATTCGCCACTGTGGAAAATTTTACGTGTCTGGCAATATCGCATAACATAAAGGTGGAATGTGCCATGACGGGTGCACATTCGCTGTGTGGAGCGCTTGTATTTCTAAGTTTTGGTGTGAAATCACGGTGCTGTAATCCCGGTGCTTTGTCGAAGGTGAGCGGATATTAGCGGCCAACCACTTCTGAATAATCTAACTGAAGAGCCATACTGAAGACCCCGCCGAAATTGCCGGCCTCGGCAGCTCTGTGCGTGGAGACATCAAGATCACAGCGGGAGACACCGGATGAAATGCGTCTGACGTTTCGGGAGGCCATTACACATGCACTACCAGGCCTTCTAAATGGTGCAAATACCTATGTGGAGTACTTATTCACGGCTGCATGCAACTCTTTCTGCGGTTATCCCTGAACTGACTCCGCATACGTAAACGCTCCGTTTCGACTTTTCAACAGCGCGGTTGGTGAAACGCCGCATTTCCCTGCAGCCCGCTGCGACTGGCTCATTAGGGCAGCATGATGCGATGGCATGAGAAACGTCGAACTGCCTGCGCTGCTGGAAATCAGCAGTTCCGTAAGCCACTCTCTGACGCCGAGCATTCCGAAACCACGTCGAGCCGCGTGAACATTTTTTAACCACGCGGTCATCCGTGTAAAAAGCGACCCTCACTCAAATTTTGTTTCTTTTTTTTTTTTTTATACAGAATACCCCTAAAGGCCCTCGAGAGGGTATTACATGGGGGGGGGGGGGGGGGCACAGGCAATTGAACAGAATAAAAGAAAAACCACAAATATAAAACAAACAACAAAAGCACAAATAAGACACACTGGATGAAATAAGTAAGCAAAAGAATCAATCAAAAGCACAAATAAGACACTTTGCATGACATATAAGTAAGCAAAAGAATCAAAAGAATGGCAGCGCGGCGAAGAACGAAGATTACTGCATTATTAAAATTATAGAAACAGAACACTAATAAAATGAATCTTTTTAGTCACAAACCCTGCAAAAAAGGAAGCCATGAACAAATAAAATAACAATGTATGCGAAGAGTTAAGCAGTAGTTATTGAAGATATAAGTTTAAAATATTTATCAGGATCAGTGGTGGTTGCGATATGTGAAGGCAGAGTGTTCCAGTCAGATATTGTGCGTGGTAAGAATGAATGCGCATAGATAAATGTTCTGCACGTGAAACGTCTAACTTTAAAGGGATGGTCGCGGCGGTCAAAAATCGAAGTAGGCAAAGAAAAAAAGTCGTTATGAAGTGATGGATGATGATAAAGTTTATGAAAAAGTGACAGTCGTGCAATTTTACGGCGGAGACATAAATCCTGGAGACCTGCGCGTTTCTTTAAGGCTGTGACGCTGGTGTTACGTGAATAATCGGAGTAAATAAAACGAACGGCGCGGTTCTGCAATGATTCAATGTTATTTATTAGGTAAGATTGGTAAGGGTCCCAAATAGCCGAGGCATATTCAATTTTAGGTCGAAATAGAGTGGTATAGGCATGAGCACGGAGGTGAGGAGGAGCATGCTTTAGGTTATGTTTTAGGAGACCTAATGACCGATTAGCAGATGCAAGCATAAGGTTAATATGGTGGTTCCATGCTAAGTCTGAATGAAGGTGAAGTCCTAAGTACTTATACGTGGTGACTAGCTCGAGTGAGGTATTATTTAAGGAGTATGCTGTTTGAATTCGAGACATTCGGTTAGTAAAAGACATCAATTTAGTTTTTGAATGATTAAGTTGCATAAGCCAGGTTGAGCACCATGCTGTTACTGAATCCAGGTCAGATTGAAGGGATTGGCAATCGGTGTTAGAATAAATTTTGCGATAAATTACACAATCATCAGCAAAAAGTCTGATATGGGAAGAAATGGAATCCGGTAAATCGTTGATAAATATTAGGAAAAGTAAGGGGCCAAGCACACTTCCTTGTGGGACGCCAGAGTGTACTTGGCTGAAAGACGAATTGTGGTTATTGACAGTTGTAAATTGAGACCTGGAAAAGAGAAAATCTTTAACCCATGCAATGACAAGAGGGTTAATATTAAGCAGTGCTAGTTTCATTAATAACCGGTTGTGTGGTACTCTGTCGAAAGCTTTAGAAAAATCAAGAAATATGGAGTCTACTTGAATGCCAGCATCAATCGATGAATGTATGTCTTGAATGAATCCGGCAAGTTGCGTTTCGCAAGAGTAGCCTTTGCGGAACCCATGTTGATATTTAAAGATAATGTTATGTTCTTCAAGATAGTTAATTACCTGCGAGTGAATTACGTGTTCAAGAAGTTTGCAAACAGTGCTAGTTAATGAAATGGGTCGGTAATTTAGTGGTGAGGAACGATCGCCAGACTTGAAAATTGGCACAACTTTAGCTAGGCGCCAGTCCAGCGGAATCACGCCTGATGATAGAGATTGTGAAAAAATAGCGGACAAGATGCGATGATTACCATCAGATGAATTTTTGAGTATTTTGTTATTAAAGCCAAGGTGATCTGATGCTGATGTTGTTTTAAGCTTCCCTAGTAAGGATAAGATACCGGTCTCACTGATAAATATTTCGGACATTGATGTATTAGAAGTGCTGACAGAAATAGGAGGTAGAGGGAGATCTTCACGGGTAAAAACGGATGTGAATGCGTTATTGAAAAGTTCGGCGCATTCGGCCACTGGAACACTGCTGCCTTCCGCGTTAGTAAGAGTAATGTCAGGATGATTAGCGGGGTTTATTATCTGCCAGAACTTCCGTGGATTGTTTGTTAGCATTGCCGGTAGATCGTGTGTGAAGAAGTGCCTACGTGCAGATATCAACTCAGACTGATATTCCTTATCACATAGTTTGTACCGTTGCCAAGATTCAGAGTGTCTGTTCTTGTCGGCTTGTCTGTAAAGGCGCTTTTTCTTGTTATTAAGGCGACGTAGATGCCTATTAAACCAAGGCGCTGTGTTAGTGCAAGGGATACTGATGACGGGTATGAATCTGTCAATGAGACAGATTGGAAAAGCTAGTGCTCTGCGTGATACGGCAAAATATTGCAATCGGCCGATTATTGAGGGGAATGTATGCATAAGTCGTTTAGCGCTTGCACTGATTTGCATGAACCAGTCCGCTTTCGCAGACCTATTCTTCGTCAGTGTCTGATAACCGACATGCAGATCTTGTGTGAGGCCAGTGAACTCGAGGAGGGCAGGCAGCATCGGAACATAATGTGCGGATACTTTGCAACTTCCTTTTCCAGGTGCCAAACAAGAATGTATTTAGAGGGAAGGAAGTGGAGAGTGGGGGAGGGCATTGGAGGTTGAGACAAAGATATGTCATGGAAATATCAGCTTGTGATGTACAATCTACGTCTTTTCTAATCAGTTCATGGCCTACCTGTTCTCCGGCGTATGCGTCGGCTCAGTTCTGAGTCCCCCGTGGCTTTAACATCCGACCACGCAGATCGAGAGACTGTCGCCGCTCGAGCCCACTGAAATGTTAGCCTCATTGCTTATATCCGTGAAGAGCAAGCATGGATCACAGCAACAAAAAAAAAACAGCTCGATATGCTACCAAAAACTTCAGGACAAATTCATTTTGCAATGACGGCCCGCCTACAAGAGAGAATCGCGATCACAACACGATCATGCAACATTAAATCAGGGATTACAAGGTAAGACGATGATTACTGGGAAGATAGAAGCCATCTCGAGTGGAAAGGTTTTGGTTGATGGTTTATGGTTTATGGGGGTTTAACGTCCCAAAGTGACTCAGGCTATGAGGGACATCGTAGTGAAGGTCTCCGGAAATTTCGTCCACCTGGGGTTCTTCAACCTGCGCTGACATCGTACAATACACGGCCTCTAGAATTTCGCCTCCATTGTGATTCGACCGCCGCGGCATGGATCGGATCCACGTCTTTCGGGTGAGCAGCCAAGTGCCATAACCACTGAACCACCGCGGTGGCTTGAGTGAAAAGGTTCGACCTAACGATCATGAACACAGATGCTTTTTTTCCTGCGTTCAGTTTTTTACCCGTAATGTTTTCCGGGGCGCGTTGTCTCATTGCCTGGGGGAAACGACAAAATTACACCTTTACGCATGACCCTCTCCTGACATTAATTTATTAATGCGAGAGCATTACATGTCTATGTTGCGTCATCAAAACTTGTCCGCACGAATGTGTCGTCCAATAAAGATAAATGTGCAAATTGTTTTTTTGCGTGATGAGATCTTGCTGTGGGAAAAAATTGATTGGTTTATAAGTTGTGATCAGTTAATTAATTAAAAGCCAAAATTGCACTTAGACGTCAAAATAGCTATGGACGTCGATATAGTACATGGACGTCCGGACAGCCACGGACGTCGATATAGTATGTGAACGTCTTGCTTTCGCATTGCTTCAGTGCGGGTCACCGCAGTGATCTCAAAGCTTTTTAGAAGTTAATAGTGGACACGACGTGGCGCCGCCTCGCATGCCTCGCTTCGATAGAAGACGCGAAACGCACTGCAGCCTTAGCGGACGAGCAGCTATCGCTGCAACACGGCGCTTCATTTATTAACTTTTTTGTTTCTGGTGCGCACGTGATGATGCAGTGCTTCGGACTGAGGCAGACAACGCAGTGAGCGCTGAAGCGAGACGAAGGCTTCCCACCGCCGATGACGGCAGCAATGCCAGAAATGCGGCGGAGGTCGAGAAGTACGCGTCACTGGCGCGACGTGCAGCATTTTCGGTCTGAAGCGCTGGAAAAAGAAAACAATGCTTTTCGCAGCGTTCTGTGTGGCTGCTCCGCGGGAGTCTTTTTTTTTTTGGGATGAAGTTCTCGAGCGCGGGGCTTCATTTCCGGAAACCGGTTATTGCACTTAAAAGTAATAATTTAAAAGGTAATTAGTGAACACAGGAATAGCGTACTCATGAGCTGACAAATATTACTTGCTTGCTAGTGTGCGCCGGGCCGAATACCTTCTATACGGAATCGAAATTGTGTAAAAGAAAGCTTCATTTTTTCAATTTTGCTGCGATTGGGAAAATACAGTATTTTTATGCACGTATAATGACAGAGGGGGTGAGGTTCCTAAGATTCGTGCTCACTATGGCGCTTGACATCAAGACAACTGCCATGATGTGAGTTTTCGCAGTGTGGTGCGTTTGCCTCTAATGAACCAGCTGAAATAATATTTCAGTAAAAACTCAGCAGGCTGGTCTGCTTAGTGGTGGGACAAGATGTTATGTTTATGATACTCAATTTTAGTGCGGCAGCATCCTAATGCTGATAAGATACGAGGAGTTGACACGGTGGCTGATGCATTTGTGACACTATTTTCGCCTCCTTCGTTTGTCCATTTTTTTGTTCGTCTTTCAAGATGTCTGCTCCATTTACTGACCACAGTGCAATAGGAGCAATGCCTTCGCTAAGTGAAACTGCAGGTACCGTCTGTATTGAGGATGTCTGTTGTTTAACGGTTCTTAAACTGAAAAAAACTTTTACTTATAGCTATCAGGCGTACTTTATCTGTTAGAAAGAATAGAGCTGCATGTTAGGGACCTACAAAAGCATTCGGATTCAGCAGCGCCGAACGAGTGGCTGAGAAACTTGTTACACAGTGACGAAGATAGCAGTCAAGCCCGAATCGAGAGCTGTTAGTAGTGATGTTGTTGCCATTGTGAACGCATATAGCTCGATGCGCAGAGGTTTTTTTCTCAAGGATAAAACACGCAGCGGAGATGGAGGTATGGAGGTGGATGAAATTAGGGTCATTTCACACGGAGACAGGATGGAGGAGGGTTGCTTCGAACTGATTTATTCAGTGAAACCCACACGTGTTTCATGCACATCTTCAAGCACTAGAGTGACAGCAGCGGCTAGAAAACAAATGAGAGGTTAGTAGGCGAAATTAAGCAAAATGAGCTGTTTTCTTGGAAATGAAATGCCCGGTGATGTGACGAAGTTGCTTCGTAGTGATAGTGTTTCTTACGTTTCAGTAATTGCTCGTGTCATTTGATCTCGACTTCTTTTAGTGATGCCGCACTGATTTATAAACAGAACGTAGTAGCGGCACTTTTTGTAGTGAATGGCCAGAAACGAGACATTGCTCGAGGAGGAAAAACAGCACCAATTGGCAGTAACTGCGTGAGGGCTTGGTCTGCCACCCTTCTAAAAATTAGGGCGTATGCTGGGATATGATGATGCGTTTTTGATTTGTACTTTATTTATTTGTTTCTGTTTACAAATACTGCAGACCCTTCTTAGGCTCATGAAATCGCCGATAGAAGGTAGAAAAAACGACAATAGCGGATTAAACTGGGGAGAGTAGCAGAGGCCCAATAAACACAAAATAACACTTCATCATCACAGGGCCATTGCGGTGCTGATGATGTTAGATCAAGGCGATTAACATCTTCTAAGAACTATTCGACTGAGTCGCAGTACAAAACAGTAGACGGCACTTTATTCGAGTGACAGATAGCTGAAGGGAACAAGGAATATTTGTGAACATTAATGTGGCTTATGGGTCGGCGAAGTGTTTTCACATTGTTAGCTCTCTAGGAATAGCGGAATGGTTTCTGAAGGTATGCTTCTTTTGTTATGTAGAAATGTCCGTGATAAAGTAGGTACAAAAACTAATGTGTTGATGTTACTCTAAGCCGGGCTAGGCTGTGTAGATCTGCTTTCTTTAGTAGGTTAGATCTGCTGGAATGCCTGGAATAGTTTGAGTATACAGAGATATAAACAGGCGGCACAATGGCCATTGTACTATGCACGGAAGGAGTCGCCTTGTTAGCCAGGTGGGAGCCTAGCGGCGATGATAGCTGATGGCTCGCTTCCACGGCAGTCGCCGACACGCAGTGTACGCATTGTCTTCTTTATCGCCTGCCCCGCGCAGCGGATCTGAAACCTCTGGCAGTGTTGAGTTAGTGTATCCGGGGGGACCTCGCCGAGGGTGTGACGCGGGGTGCATCCAGGAGGAAGTGATTACGGGACCCGATGTCTAACTCCGTACGCGTCGTCGGCATCCGCATGCGCCCTTTCGAGGACGCATGTAAGCCCGAGTTCGAAAAAGAACAACTTGAACTTCCTGCACGAACTTCCCGAAGCAGGTGGGTTCTTCTGTTTTACGCAGTCAGTTTTGCTACAGGAATGGTTGGCCTCCAATGCACACCATAGATCAAATACCTTTCGTTCATGCTATTTTTTCATGGCATTTTTGCTTCCTTCATGTAGCTGAACGCACATGTTGTGGCTCGCAGAAACGTAGCGCGGAAGCTGCAAGACTGGATATTGCGTTTAGCTGGTATTCGTGTGCTGTTGGTGCTGCCTTCTGGCTAGGACTTTGAACGATCTAGTTCTTTGGTGCGGGTGCGATGGCATTATGCTCTTATGAGATTTGTGGTAATGCACACATCCTCTAGCGAGAGAAGCGAGGTAAGCGGTGTATAAATACCTGTGATATACTCGGTATCTCAGTGGTTATGGCGCTCGGCTGATGACCTCAAATACGCGGGTTCGATCCCGGCTGTGGAGGTCGGATTTCGATGGAGGCGAAATGCTGGGGGCCCGTGTACTGTGCGATGTCAGTGCATGTTAAACAAACTCAGGTGGTCGAAATTTCCGGAGCTTTCCACTTAAACGTGCATAATGTTCATGCAAGTATACATAAATAAGCACTGTCCTATATCTTGCGCCGAAGCACTGACCATTGGGTTGTCTTCACGGACTGAAAAACAGCGTTGCGATCTCTGTTCAACCTGCTGAAGAAAAATAATCACCAGCCAGTTCCTTTCGACATTAGTTACTTACAGCACCAGTCAACTGCCACAGGCCACTCTACATTACAGTGAATTCCAGCTCACCGTGGAATCACAGCTAACGAAAAGCACATGAAGCTGCCTGAAGAGGTCCTAAACACCGGAATTACAAGTTGATTTACTTGACGAGGTATGACACGTCCCAATTAGCTAAAAAAAAGCACTCAAGAAGGAAAAAATTGGCTGCGCAGGAGCTCGCCAACACATCATCACCGATTTCTGCGCTCCATCGACCCCAAACTCGGATCAAGACTGTCGCCTAGACTCCCTCATCATCTGGAAGCTATTGTTTTTCATCGAATTCGACTAAATGCTGTAATTACAAACGCCTTACAGTTTCGGTTAGGTCAAGCAAACAGTCCGTGTTGCGACCGCTGCGTCTTAGTAGAAACACTGCAGCATATTTTGTTATATTGCCCAGCACATGCTGAGGAAGGAGCGTGCACACTACGAACATCTTCAGGAATCACTCACTCAAGTGCCTCTAACACTCGACTGTGTATTAGGACCTAAACCCTGCTGTAGGCAGCAGACAGGGGCTACGAACTGTTTATTTGATTATTTCGGTGACATTGCTTCTGTAGACATTCTAATCCTTCCGTTCAGCACTCTCACTGCACATTCCCTATGCACAGAACTTTGTCATGCTTTTTGCTACACGTGTCTCGTTTCATCTTTCTCTCCCAGAATCCCTTTCCCACGCAGAGTGTCGTCAGCCTTCTTTCGCAGCTGCGTCAAGTTTCAAAACGCATTTCCGTTTCTACGCACCGAGAGAGAGAGAGGAAGAAATGTTGAATGCATAGAATGGTACGGTGAGGCCTCATTCCAGAAGCCCATTGGCTGTTGCCGCCGCTCTTGTTCGGTTCGCCAGGGAAAGCTGGTCTTCCTAATGAGAGTTGGACAGCGCCGCCTCCCACTCCTCAGTTGTTGGGTCATTGATTCTTGGCATAGCTGTGTTTTTCTGGCATGCCCGTACCATATCGTGTAAGTTAGCCACTTTATCGCAGAAGGCGGAATGCGCATCGTACGAATCTGGAAACATATAGCCGAATTTGACGGCATTTATACAAGCATTCGATTGAAATTTCCTAAGGATGACCCCTTGCTCCCTGTTCAGATTTTTGTGCTCTTCGGTGTATAATTTCCTCGTTAAAACCTCCAATATTTGAGTTAAACCTCATAGCGTAAAAGCGGTTCATAGCGTGTAACATTTTTTTGCTGTTTTTTCTTGATTTCACGACACGGCCTTCCAATGAGCAAGAAAGCAAAAAAAAAAGTCCACAACGTTACCTCTGTGATTTACGTTTGCTGGTTCATTCCCTGCTGCTTTATTCACGACTAAATATAATCAACAATTCTATTAATCGTTGCAAACTGCAGAGCCTGTTGCACTTTCAATGCAAGCTCATCATCAGCTTTTGTAAAACTACAGAAGTTTCATATTGCTTCGTGGCAGCAGTGTTGATGGTAGAGAAGAAGAAATGCACGATTCCTGACTAAGATTTTTTATAGTTTAGCTATGTAAACTGAGACTATAAGGTATAAGTATTGAAAATAAACTGGAGTAATATTTGTGCTACCTGTATTCGTGCACTAGCTTGCAGTGTCGACAGCTTTCACTGTACTCTCGACAAGAGTTTTGTATTTGTTACCTTAAACAAAAAGAAACTAAATATCACTGCAGCCGTCACGAGCAATGTGTTTTTGGATTTTACTGGTGGCGCCGATTTCGTTGATGTCATGCATGGGGGGTGGGCTGAAAGCGCCATGGAGCCAAACTAGAGTACCCGATCAATCATTGCTGCCTGCATGGCGTTTGACTCACAAATTCAACCTCTAGGAATATTTCATTAGATGCTCTCACTTCCGCGTACCTATTCGTCTTTGCAACTTTTTTGTTTTCTGCCCCATGGAGCTGCTAAAAAGCGTTAATTAGGGAGGATGCCTTCTTACAAAATAATCGACATGCATAACTCCCGTCACTTCCGCCATTTTTATCTTTTCATATATTGGACAGGCCAATTATGGCATATGGACTTATGTAAACGTCTTCACTCGTTTCCACTACAGGTCATCCATGCGCTGAAGTGATACCAGGTCGTATTTCTAAGAAGAAAACGCTCGAAGAGACGTAGGATTACTAAAGATCGCTTCTAAATTATTCAACGCACGAAGCGTGCAATTTAGAAATGTATTACCGCTAAGGATTTTTATGTCGACAGATTTAAAGAACATTTAACATAACGATGGCTGGGATGAAAAGAGAGCTTGAGCAGGGTTTTCAAGGAATAAGTCTTTCATCCTCAAGAAAAATCTCTCGCTAAGAGTATCAGATACCTAAATTGGGAATCACTTCATTCATAGCTTTACTGACATAAATATTGCTCTCTTGGAACGAGTTGCCCTCCTACCAGTGCTTTTGGTGTCGTTTATTTCATGTCGTCGCATACCAAGAATGAAAAATGGGTTCATGTCTGCTGCTGCATTAAAGTCTTAATCAAAATCGTTGCCGAAAACACAGGCGTAATGAAGATTTATTACAGTATATGGGAGGGAGTGGATTCATTCCCTCGGAATCTGCTTGGCTACTCTATAACAGAGACCAACAGATAACGTGATGCGTTGGAGTAAATTATGGATACTAAGGAATGGATTACGTAGTGGGTTATGGACGAAGGTCAGGCGAAGAATGGGGATTAATTCGTTCGTTTGGTTAGTTTGCCGTGGCTGGTACACGACAGTTATACTTGGAGCGCACTGGGAGTGGACTTTGCCCATCTCTGGATGAAATCCGTCTAATGAGGCACAGCAGCCGGAGAATGAGTTGGATTTAAATGCAGGTATGTAATTCTTCGACTGCGTTTGTTCATTTTATTTCAAAGCGTACCGTTTTCTTTATATAACGCGGCAGTGCTGTTTTACTAGAGTTATAAGATCTCCGATGAGGCTCAGACGATTGGCGGCGACGTTGTCTGCTACGGTGCCCTGTTCGCTTTGTTCGCGTTTTACTACTGCATTGTGCGTAGGACTGCCTAGCTCTCTATTTTGAGCGACTGCATCTGCGCGAAAATGTGGCGCACGCGACAGCATGTCGGACTCCACGAAAAGCTTGTCTCATTCGGAAAAACACCGGCTGACTGAGGGCCTAGAATTTTTAGGGGTATGTTAGGCCTCGCAGCGCATGTTTATCGTGTTCTAGAAATGTACGGGCTTCGAAATGAGATTGAGTAGTTTTTCATCCCTTTGTGAAAAGTACTTGCCAATTGATAACGACCAGCGGCCTTCAAAGGTACGCGGTGATATGAGCAGATCAGTCTATAAAGTTTTGTTTATATCCGCTTCTATAGGCCGTGCTCCCGACCTCTAGGCCGCAGTGGCGGTAATACTGGCGCGCGCATATTGTGGTGTTTTAAAGAACATCGGCTCTGAAATGACCTTTCGCAATTTCATGTTCTGTTCTAGGGTGTACTGGAGCTCGGCTTTTGTTTTCTATGGGAAGGCCTCATAGGCGCAATGTGAAATAAAAAAACTGCTTTGAAAACTTCTATTTACATGCATTACTACGACCCTTGCCCCTAGCAGTTACCTCCAACTGGCGAGAGCAGCGCTACCGCATCTTGCTCGTGTCGCAAATCGGTGTATGCCTATAAGGTTGACTCCGCAACAAGCGTCCACTGGGAATACGTAAAAACACCAGCGGCCATTTCAGGACCCAAAGAGTACCTATCAAAATTGTGGCTTAGGCTCTCGTCCCTTTTCGAAAGCGAAGATCATTTTGTTGTGGCATCTACATTCATTAACCCAAAAGTGCCTGAGTCGAGCTTCGACATCTGAGGCGTTTGAATTTCTTGATATCTTCTGCTCTTCGCTGCCGACGTATTAGGTAGCGAGTGGAAGTCACCTGCTCTCAATCTCAAACATTCGGGCCGCCGCGGTGGCTCAGTGGCTATGGTGCTCGGCTGCTGGCCCGAAAGACGCGGGTTCGACCCCGGCCGCGGCGGCTGAATTTCTTTGGAGGAGAAATTCGAGGCCCGTGTACTGTGCGATGTCAGTGCACGTTAAAGAACCCCAGGTGGTCGAAATTTCCGGAGCCCTCCACTAAGGCGTCTCTCATAGCCTTAGTCGCTTTGGGACGTTAAACCCCATAAACCAAACCATCAAACATTGGAGAACGAACTGTCCCGTCTTGTAGGCATACACAAGACACGACTGCCCGCACATTCCAGCACAAAATGAGAACGCCACGAGTGGGAAGGAATAAAGGACACTGAAAAATAAACTTTAGTAAGCTTCCACTCTATATAAATATGTCACGTCTGCGGTTTAAGGAGCGGAGTATGGGCGTTATCATTATCATCAAGCCGCAGCGGTGGCGTGGTAGTTTGAGCATCCACCTCGAATGCGGGTGGTGCGGGGCTTTGATTCCCATTGTCACCCTGTACCCACCGGCGATACAGTGGGTACAAGCTTTCCCTTGGCTTGGTGCTCGGCTTATTCAGGGTGAAATGTTTGGGAAATGGGTCTGTGACCCACGTTTTGTTGACGCAGTACACCTTCCGCCATGGCGCTCTTTCCCAAGCTGCCCATGCGCCACTAAAATTCACCATCTTCTTGTCCTTTATTACAATCATACGCTTTTCTTGACTGTCTTTTCTTCTGCTGCCTCTGTTTGCTATTTATATAACAAAGCGAGACTATAAATACTAGACCTGCTATGACATCCTATGACATCCGTATCGCGGGCTGTCAGCCTGTTAATCGTGCGAATAGAAGACGACAGTGAAGAAGCTCAGAGCGAGAAGAAGAAGAAGGTCTTACGCTCTGCCGTTCTCAGCGCTCCGCTACATTCTGCTGAACAAACTGCCAGCGATGACCGGCGACGCCCACCTCGGCGCCCAATCGGTTCTGGCTTTGGAGTGCAGGAGCAGTTCAGCGGTGAAGCACGGAGTTGGCTATAATGGCGACAGTGCTGGCGAGCAGGTATTTCCGGATGGACCAGCTCAGGGAGATCTCCTGCAGGCTGCCCACGTCCTTGTCAGCACAGATGAGGCATCGTCAGCCGCCGTCATCAATTTCCTGGCGGGCCCGCTGGAATGCGGTGTAGCAAGTGATCCGGCGGCCGCCGTCCAGGTTGGCGTATTGGAGACTTTCAGGCAAGCCTCGCTGCTGGGAGGATTCGTCAGGCAGATGGCCTTTTGCTTGCTGTCTGCTTTCGCTTTTGCGGAGGTCCTTGTCATACCGCGTGGTCTACCTATACCGCACGGCATGTCGCCGTTCAGACTGATTGCCACCTTCGAAACCGCCTGAAAACATCTGTGCTGTGGTGGACATCCTGGTCTTCTGCCTAGTGGCGCCTGTCTCCATTCCGGTGATGCTTGGCGCGGAATTACGACGTCGGCGAGCATGATCTGCAAATCTGGGACTGGCGAATGTGGGCGATGGCGCACTCAACTTCCCTCACCCACTTCCACCCGGACAAGTTAAAAGAGAAACTTCAATTGGGGCCATAATGCACCTCATATGCGCGTATTTGCTTTGTGTTTTTCCTTCTTTTCTTTAGATATCGAATTAAGCTCAAGAATAAAATCGAAATAAATGTTGGCATTCGTTTGACGTTTGCGTATATCAAGATTTAGGGTCTTTGCATGACGGAATTGTAGACATTGATGGTACTTGCACATTACCAGCATGCGCTGAATAGTTTTTTTGTTCATAGTTCTCGCATAGTGGCGCTTAGGTGGAGTTATTGCTCTATTAGTATGAAAGAGCACATGCCGTTGAATTTGGGTAACTGTTTGCGGAGTTAGCAATTTCATTTTCTACAGGATGCTGAACCGAAGTGCGAGGTACTGTCTTTACCAAAAGTAACCGAGCAGCCATGACAGCAGCGGGAGCGGGCTCTCAGTCGTGCGGCGGCGCTACGAGTGCAAACCTGGTGACGTAAGGCCGTGCTCTTCTCTCGCGCTCTCGTCCTCCTTCCGTCGATGATGGGATGTGCGGCGAGCAATCTCGCGCCTTTGGAGTGCTGTCATAGGGTGCGAGGGCGGAGTTTACCCTCGCAGCCGGGGAGCAGCGGCCAGCTGAGAAGTTAGCAGCGCCGTCGCTGGGCTGCAAGTGCCCGCTGGCGAGGCTGCTCGGTTGCTTTTGGCAACGATAGTACTTGACGGCCCTCTAGGAAACGCTTGGTGTTCTAGGTAGGCTCTGACAGACTAGAAGACTAGTTGGTCGGGCAGCGAGGTTTTTAAGAAAAGGTGCAGTAGTCAGGCAGCCGTGGTGCTTACGGCAGCTGCTCTATGTACACGGGCCAGTGGTTGTTTTTGTTGCTATTTTCCTCAGTAAACATTGCCTCTGGGTGAACGCGGTTATTGACATCTTCACCGTCATATGGACTACCTGAAAGGGCTTTTAGATATCATGGAATCTAGTTGAGCCTTATGACCTTCTTCCTATTCGCTTGCATTAGTTCTCGAAGTATGCAAGTGACGTTCGAGTTTCCTCGGAACAAAAAGGGAGGTTTGAAATTTCGGAAGGGCGTATTGTCTTCATCATTATGAAGTTTACCGGCGTGGTACTGGTTCCCTCTGGGGCGTAGCGGCTTGGAAGTTCGAATACTGAGCCCAAAATCGTAGGATTGAATTTTGGCGGTGACATCCGTATTTCGATGGAGCCGAAATTTTGAAACGCCCGTGTGTTGTGTGACGTCTGCACACCTTAAAAGGCAACTGCGGCGTATCTACTGCCTGGGCAGATTTTGCTGAAACTTGCATGGTATGCTCTCCGGAGTTTTCTGGTAAATTTCGCAACCAGGTGACGCCTTTTTGAAGCGCAAATGAATTTTAATGAGTTCTATTTCGTAGCCTCAATAAGGGGTATTTCTACCTTAGGACTACGACACAAGGCAGGAAGAGATATGAGACATGATTTTAGCGCTCGTGTGTCTAAGGTTTTTTTTTTCTCTTGTGTCGTCGTCCCGTTCTGCGGTGCACTTCAGTGTTGACAAACCAACGAGCAAAGTGTCACGATTACATTCATGGAATGTCTGCTTGCATGTTCGTTGATATCCGCTCTGAATTTGATGAGGGACAAAACTGCGGGCTTGTTTTTCGTCACTTCCGGGAACTAAAGAACGAAGCTGTTACTCACAGTTTAACCGGTCAAGCCGCACACGGTAAGTTTGGGACGGTATCCGTGTCGCTATACGTTGGTGGGTCGTGACTTCATAGCTTGGTGAGAACCCAGTTTCGGTTTCTCGGATCTTGGTATCTTTGGAATACTTATTCTATGTGGCACCAAAAACTGGTTTTTGTACCAGAGAGAGGAACTGTAAGGATTGTAATGTTGTTAGCAACTGATATGTTGAAGAGAACCCTCGGAGTAGCCCTTTAATAAACCTCAGGTGGTGAAAATGAATTCGCAGCTCTCGCCTGCACTTTCCGTCATATGCTAACTAAAGCTCCGGGATGTAATCTCAGAAAGAAAATAAACATATAAACGCAGACTTTAAGGAATTGTATGGAATCTCATTCGCTTAATGGCTAAATAAGCTACTACAATTTTTAGAACAGATCAAGAGATCAAGAAGAATAAATGAACACGCACGCAGCCTGTATGGCGTGTACTGTTTACTGCAAAGATGTAGCCCCCCCCCCCCCCGCCCCCCCCTCCCCCCTTCACATTATATGTGAAATCAAATCTTTATTTTGAGAAACGCGACACAGTTCTGTAGGGGCTGGCAAATAAGCGCAGACATGCCTGACAAGTGTCAACCCCCCCCCCCCCCCCCCCGTTTGGCACAGCACTCGGTATACCAACAAAGAAAAGCAACAAAAAAGACAGCAATCAGAACTTAGTACACAAGGAATGTGCAACCTGTACGCGAAGCCGTCTACAGAGCGAACAATTCATACAACCGCATTCGGACAGAAAAGAAGCAAGGTGAAAGCACTGATTAAGGAATACAAACAGCAGTTCACAATAAGGCTCCAACTACTTATTTTGGAGGGACAAAAAATAAACAGAACATTCTTTCTAAAAGGTTCGGAGTGAAACACTTTCTTTGATCATTGTGAATATAGCAGGGTGAGTGTGCAAGTGTGCCCCTTGGTTTCTGTGGCTGTTAGCTTCTGTCATATTTATAACGAGCCCCTCATTCCCCTTCCCTTGTTTGCTTAATTGCTTAGCGAGGGCCTCGGTTCTGGCAGCCTTGACGCCATAGGAAGCATAAGAGGGTTCTCACGCAGCTTCCACCCTCTCCGTTCGATGACGTTCTACATCACACCTGCGGTAACTCAGTACGTTCTACGTCCGCCGCTTATGAACGTGGGTGGCGCTGATGAACACTCTCAAGGTTAGGTTACTTGTGAACATAAATACCCCCGAAAGCAGAAGATTTGACAGCCGTCGCCGTAGCTCAGAGGTAGAGCACCGGACGCGTAATTCGGAGGTCGTGGGTTCGGATCCCACCGGCGGCATGTGGTTGTTTTTTCTTCTGCTATTCTAATCAATTAGCTTCAAGCGATAACATATTCAGTAATATTCTAAATTGGTCAGCACCACAAAATAAATAAATATATAAAAAAATCCCCTGTGCCCCTTGGTTTCTGTGGCTGTTGGCTTCTGTCATATTTATAACGAGCCCCTTATTCGCCTTCCTTTGTTTGCTTAATTGCTTAGCGAGGGCCTCGGTTCTGGCAGTCTTGACGCCATAGGAAGCATAAGAGGGTTCTTACGCAGCTTTCACCCTCTCCGTTCGATGGCGTTCTACGTCACACCTGCGGTAACTCAGGACGTTCTACGTCCGCCGCTTATGAACGTGGGTGGCGCTGATGAACACTCTCAAAGTTAGGTTACTTGTACACATAAATACCCCCGAAAGCAGAAGATTTGACAGCCGTCGCCGTAGCTCAGAGGTAGAGCACCGGACGCGTAATTCAGAGGTCGTGGGTTCGGATCCCACCGGCGGCAAGTCGTTGTTTTTTCTTCTGCTATTCTAATCAATTAGCTTTAAGCGATACCATATTCAGTAATATTCTAAATTGGTCAGCACCACAAAATAAATAATTAAAAAAAAATCCCCTGTGCCCCTTGGTTTCTGTGGCTGTTGGCTTCTGTCATATTTATAACGAGCCCCTCGTTCCCCTTCCCTTGTTTGCTTAATTGCTTAGCGAGGGCCTCGGTTCTGGCAGCCTTGACGCCACAGGAAGCATAAGAGGGTTCTCACGTAGCTTCCACCCTCTCCGTTCGATGACGTTCTACGTCACACCTGCGGTAACTCAGGACGTTCTACGTCCGCCGCTTATGAACGTGGGTGGCGCTGATGAACACTCTCAAAGTTAGGTTACTTGTAAACATAAATACCCCCGAAAGCAGAAGATTTGACAGCCGTCGCCGTAGCTCAGAGGTAGAGCACCGGACGCGTAATTCGGAGGTCGTGGGTTCGGATCCCACCGGCGGCATGTGGTTGTTTTTTCTTCTGCTATTCTAATCAATTAGCTTTAAGCGATAACATATTCAGTAATATTCTAAATTGGTCAGCACCACAAAAGAAATAATAATAAAAAAATCCCCTGTGCCCCTTGGTTTCTGTGGCTGTTGGCTTCTGTCACATTGTAGTGATGTCCGCTGTAGTGGTGCTTCCGGTAAAAGGCAGCAGAATGAGGCTGAATTTGTTTGAAAATGGTTAACGCTAATCTCTTTTGATAAAATTGGAAGCACACTCAATGCTTGTTGAAATGTGGAGCAGAGTAGCACAGATAATGTGCGTTCTCAATAAGACGCACAGCTTTCTTTTTTTTTTTTTCGGGGGTTGGGGGGGGGGAGGAGATATATATTTTTTACAGGTCTTTATGTTGCCGTTCCCCACACAAGAAGGGAATAATGGATTCTACAATACACAAGTGTATAGTAGAGCTGCTTTTTTAACCATGGAGGGAAAAGTTGGGGTATTTTATAAATGTGCCCTGTAGCCCCCGAGATCTCTAATCAGAGCTTATCAACGTGGATCACCAATTTAGTTTCGCATAGAGGAAAAGTGCAGGGAATTTATAAAATGTTACTCCTTTTTCACCGTGGAATATAACTAAGCTTTCTTTTTCCGTGTTTGTTTCGAGGGTAAAAAGATGTATACTTAGTTTTCTTCGCATTTAATTACCGGTTGTTCATCCAAGACAATCAGGAAAATCTGGATTTTGGCACTCGGACGCCACGCATGCTGAACGATATGGTCGTTTGTTTTTCCTTCCCAATGATGCCCTTTTCAGCCGCTCTCCCGAAATTTACCCCTCTTTAGGTGAATGTGTCATAAAGGGCATTTTTACTGGCCTAAACTCTGAAGTGATGGACTCAGCCGTGGGTTCGCGGTTAGAGCAGCTAACCGATTTTCTAGAGGAAATAGATGGATTTTTTTTTCGCAGTGAATTTACGATATTCGTTTTATTTGTTCGTATCCCCAAGGTACGAATAATTTACAGACGGGAGTGGGGGTTACTTCTGTAATACTTAAAACATAAAAAACGAAAAAGAAAACAGCATGCAATGAAACAGAAAACAAAACCAAGGAGGACATGGTCCTATTGACGTGTACTGCGAAAGCATCAGTACAATAAGCGGAAAGCACTCTTACACAGCATCACCGATTGACATTGGCCACTGAGGACAGAAGCAATGATAACCGTCCAATTCTTGCCAATGGAGAGGGAAGTTGGTTCCAGTGCAGAGATGTTTGAGGTATAAGTGAGTGAGAAAATGGTTTGGTGTTGCATGTAAATAAGCCAAGTTTTTACACGTGATCGACGCGTATATGCGGGATGAGAGCAATTTGTCGTACAGTTTTTCGTGATAAAATATTTTGTGAACGAGGAACAGGCGCCGTGTCTGCGGCACGTTGCTCGCGGTGGTAAGTCGAGATTCAATTTCATGGTTGATATGCCGGCAGTGCGATGAAAGTTTGAGAAAAGGAAACGCAGTGATTTATTCTGGATATGGTGGTTCAACGCGTTTAACTTTTCTCTGAACGAGATGAAGATACAACGACACTGAGTTCGAACTTACAACTCGTTTTAATGGAGGAAACGGGTATTTCATACACAAGATGTGAGAGGTATCGCGCTGATGGTGCTCACGTCTTGTGTATAAAAGAACACCCGTTTCCTTCCTTAAAACCAGTTGTAAGTTCGTGCTCTGTGTTTTTGTGTCTTCAAGTCGTTCTGCGAAAATTCAAGCGCCTTGAACCACCATGAACAACCTACTAGGGCTAATTCTCGGTATTTTATTCTGGATATTTCTATCTAGTTTGTAGTGATTGCAATACCTGGGTCCCTTATTGCCGATGCGTATTTTAATTGCGAGCGCACGATGGTTTTGTAAACAACTAGCTTCGTTTTAGCAACGGCTGAATAAAAGTTGGGTTTCAGGTACCCGGGGATGCAATTAGCGTTGTTGACAATGTAATCTATGCGTGTTTTCTAGGAAAGAGTGTAAGTGATGTGAATGCCGAGGTATTTATGTGACATGACTGTTTCGAAAGGATTACCGTCTAAGTAATAAGTAGATAAGTTACGGCGTGAGCGGCAAACGCGCATGAGTTTACATTTTTTTAACGTTTAATGTCATATGCCGTTTTATGCACCATAGGTCGATGTTATTAATGTCGGTCTCTGAAGCGCATGTTTCATTGTCAGATGTTTTTTCAGGATAAACACCACAATCATCGTCGAATAGCAGGATGGATGATGAAACACAGTCGGACACGTCATTAATATAGATTAGAAAAAGTAGAGACCTAAGCACAGTACCTTAAGGTACACCGGAGATAACAGGATGCAGAGGGAAATTAACATCGTTGGCTGTGGCCAACTGTAGACGGGAAGATACAAAGCACTCAAGCCATTTCAGTGCGTTAGTGTGAAGTCTTATCGTGCGTGATTTTAGCAGTAGTAGCTGGTGACATACCTTATCAAATGCCTTAGCGAAGTCCAAAAATATGCAATCTGTAATGCAACGACGGTCCAGAATGGCCTGCAGCTTGTGGGTGAACAAAAAAAGATACGTTTCACGTGAGTATATCTTTAGAAAGCTGCGTGTAGCGTGGAGAAAAAAATGAGTTAATTCCAGAAACGTGACGGCTTGCAAGAAGAGGATGTGTTCTAATATCTTACTAGGTACTCTGGTGGTCGATATGGGCCTGTAGTTACGAGGAGAGTGTTTGGATCCCAATTTGTGCACTAAGACCACCTTCCCTATCTTCCAATCTTACGGTAAATCGGCGTTGTGTAATGACTGCTGGAATATTTTAGCCAGTGTTATAGATGAATATAGTTTGGTGCTTTTTAAACCATGGTATTATTATTATCGACGCCAGCAGCTGGAAGTAATTTCAGCAACACCGTCAGATTGAACCACCGCCGGATACAGTGGAAAATAACTGTAACCGCGAAAGGTAGGAACCTCATCGACGTAAAGAGTGGAAAAACAACTTGAAAACGCAACATTCAGGACACTCGCGCAATTGTGATCAGGTACGGGTCCAGCACCCTAATCTGTTAAGGTAATATGTGCAGTTTCTTTCGGGTTAACAACTTCCAATAGTTTTGGCAGTAATCTGGCAGTAATGTCTTAGGTAGTGCCTTTTAGGCAAAATATGTTTTAGCTTGCATTACAACTGAAATGTGGTCATCACTCCATTTATGGCACAATTCCCAACAGGTATGATTATGATATGCGGTAGCCATTCGGTGAAAGCGATTTTATCTGTTGGACAGGGGTCTGATATGAGAGTTTTACAAAGGTGCATTCCGGTTTTAGAATAGACTCTGAGACGGAATAAGCGATTTTAAGTTTAGCAACTTTGTTTTTGAATAAATTACAGTTCACTTGAACATAATGTTCTTGAAAAGCATATGAGAATAACGTCAAGAACGAGTGCAGGTGCGTAATAATTTGGTCGAAGTGAGCCAGTCTGTACTTAAAACATTAAGTTGGGCTAGTTGCTAACGGCTTGAAGGAATCATATTCTTAGCGGTAAGAAACAGACACAACACCAAGAGACACACATGCAGGACACCTGCTAGCGGGTGTCCTGTATGTGGGTCTCTTGGTGTTGTGTCTGTTTCTTACCGCTAAGAATATGATTCCTTCAAGCAGTCTGTAGTTGCGTACAACTTTTGTCGTGCTTTTTTTTCACTTGGATGTAGATATTAACTTTTAATACAGCGTGATCACTTACTTTTTCAAATAGGTCAGTTGAGAACATATTTCAGGGCACGTGCGCAAGACTAGGTTTCATATGCCAGCTATTTGTGCGACCCTGGTAAGTTTAGTGCCAATATGGCGAAAGCTGAATAATTATACAAACCGAGAAATTCGCGGCACGTATCGGATGGCGTATGCGCAGAGGACATCGCGAAAGGATACTGTAAACATTGAGGTGAAGCTCATTGATAAACGTCGGTGACGCACTGGGCTTCTTCTTGATGGCTATGAGAACATCACCGCACCTTGCCTTTCATCTCTATCAAATCTCTAAAAAGAAATTGGTTTGCAGAGCCAAGGTTTTCACTATCGCTGATGTTCGTATGCAACCACGTATCTGTTAGCACAACAATATCGGCGGAGCATGAATCGATGACAGAGGAAAGTTCTATACGTTTTTTGATGCTGCTTCTAATTCAGTGAAAATGACCGACGCATGCAATGAGTGATACCTATGCCCACTGTCCCTCCGTATTCACTATCAGATGAGTCTTCAATTGTAAGCGCAGGACTAGGTATGTCACACTGTTAGCCTGAAGCTGGGGGGCCGAAGTGACTACTTCATAAATCTTGTGAACAGCGGGATAAAACATGAAGCACTTGTTGCCAACGAAGAGCTTATTATATTATAGCCGGTAACGCGGGTAGGCTAGAGCTGGCTGCAGTTTAGCGAAATCGATTATTTTTTTCCCCGAAGAAATGAGTGATTGGTGAATTTTCCAGGCAAAGCGATAGATGCATGGAAACAACTTTTATTAGACAAAAGAAAATCTTCCAGGGTGGTTCCCTACTGGTCCAGGAGTCCATGAAATTGCGCTTTACATAAATCCCGATCCACCAGCCATTTCTGGCCGGCGGGCTGAGTGGTCCGTAAAGCAGCCTCCCAGGAAGAATGAGGGGGATTCCCAAAGAACATTCCCAAAGGTAGTGGAAAAGTGTGGATCTGGGTACGCCACAGGCGTTAGAATCAGGAGGAAAAGTGGGGTGGAAGGATGAGAGACGGTGGGGTGAAATAAAACAGCCTGTCTAATTGTCGCCATGTGGCGCTGGAGAAGCGCGACAAGGTACTGTGGGGTAGTAGCAATGTTATGCGGCTGAGTTTGTAGAAAGTGGTGATTTGATGATATATAGAAAGGACCGATGGGGCCCCTTGCGCAGGGTTGGGTGCCTGATCATCCGCGGTCCGGGAGGAGAGTTCTCGGGCCAGCGCATGAACGCGCTCATTACCGGGGATCTAGGCATGCTCAGGGATCCAAGACAGAGTAACCATTCGGTCGAGAGAGGTGGCCGTGGTAAGAATACGGTGTGTGGCTGGCGTCACCTCACCCTTTAGGTAGTGGCGGTACACGGCCTGGGAATCTGTGTAAATTTCGGTTATGTTTTTGTCAATGGTGGTTGTCGTTCGGGTTTTTTAGCGTTGTCAGCCCTAGTGATTGTATGGTTTGCCAGAGCAGGTTCCCTTTCGGAGTTGCTTTGGTATATCCCCATGCTGAATGTTGAGAATTGACGTTCCCCACAATTATTAGTTGAGCTGCAGCAGCTAGCTTTATTGCGTCTATTAAGAAGTGTGATATTCCTTTCCTTTTTTTTCTGTGCGGGTTGTATACATTAAGGATAAAGAGATTTATGTCTCCGTTTGCCTTGGTACTACCTCAACTAGGATGTAATCTACTTCCGATTAGTTTACAAAATGTTGAATCGTGGTGATGTTTCTATATATGAGTGTGGCTGTGAAGGAGCCGGCTGCGTTACGAGTGTCATAATTTGGTGGAGAATATGCACTATAGCCTGGCAGTGTAGCCCTGCCGCTAGTTTCTTGCAATGCAACCACGTCTGCAGTTGTAGCGGATGGTGTTTTTGGATATGGAGCTTTCAAGATGGCCCACTTACGGCGTAAGCCTCTGCAGTTACAATGCAAATTTTTGTCCTGGAGGTATGTTGGGATATAGATGGTTGTGGCGTCGCGGTCAGATCCAAGATGGGGTTAGATTGGCCTCGGCGGTTTCAATTCTATCCATTATTTGCTCCATGCAGGTGGCTATTTGGGATACGCGTCCCTCTAGTGTTGCAAATCGAATACCTATTTCTGCACATTTGGCGGTAACAAGGCCCTGGAGGGTTGCTTGGTCCGTTGATATAACGCTAGTTCTCTCCGGCAGAGTATTGATGTCTGTCCTGGGTTTGTAGGCGCTTTCTACCTGCCAGGTGTCAGATTCTGACGCCCCGGCATTTCTTTTGGATTCCTCGCCTTTATTTAGAGGAAACGGTCTCTTAGTTGCTGTTCTGCGTTCTGTTTCGACGCATTATTGCTAGAAGCCTGGGATACTATGCGTGGCACTCTAGCCGCAGTGGCTGCTTGTGCCTGGGGCGCTTGTAAGAGCTGTTTAATTTCAGCCAACTCTTTATTAATGCTGGCAATTTCTTGGTCTGGGCATTGTAGTTCCATTTTAAATTCCCTCTTTCGAGTATGCACAGATTGGGAGGCCTCTGGCGGCCAGCTCGCCTTTTCTTTGCAGCGGCTGTCGCTGCGTCTGGGGCTTGAGCTTCTCGGCTCCTTGCGTGCTGGGCTCCCCAGTAGCGGGAAGAAGGTGGAGGCGTTCCGGCTCTGGCTTCCTCCTTTTCCTGTAGCACCCTGTTCCCTGAGCCCCGGCCTGGACTGGTGCCCGGCTAGTGTTGAGTGGTCGTCCCTTTGCTTGGGTGTCTGGTTGCCATGGGGCGTTCCTTCCTGGTTCTTGCTAATCAGCCCAAATTTGCAATTCCGGCTTCCTGTGTTGTGTCCCTCGTTGTAGACGATGCAGACGAGTGTGCCGGTTGGCCCTTCTCCCTCAGGTGGGGGTGAGTGATTTTCTCCGCAGCGGCGGCAGAGGTTCGTTTTGAGTTCCCAGCAGACATCGGCCAGGTGTCCTGCTCTCTTGAAGTTGAAGCGAACTTCATGTTGCTCACTGAAGGGATGGACCCGAACACAGCGCGTTGATGGATTATTTGGCTGGGTAGCTTCTTTCCGAAAAACGTGATCTCTATATTTCTGGATTGTCCAATATTTAGGTTATTCACAACCTCTATTACTGGGTGTTTGTTTCCGAAGCTTTCAGGCGCGTCTACCGAGTAGGCGTTGTACATTACCTCTTTCACCGAGTCTTCGGGCGCAGCCGTGTACAACGTCACCTTGTAGGTTGGACTTTGTAGATTGAAAAACGTTAATGAGAGGGGCAGTAGCGAAGAGCAACTGAACATCTCGCTAGTAACGAAAGAGAGAGAGAGAAATAGCGTGAAGCTCATTATTTTAGAAGCAGAATATAACTAGCGTTTCCGCTGGATTGCTACTCTGCGTAGGGAAGGGATCTGCGGAGAGAAAAATGGAATGAGAGAAGCGTACTAAATACGATGACAAATTTCAGACATAGAGAATGCTCATTGAGAGTCTTGAACGGAGGGATTAGAGTTTGTCCTGAAGACCAATGGCAATAAAAAAAAAGTTCATAGCGCGTCTATTCTGCCTATGGCAGGCTAAGGGACCTAATACACAGTCGAGGGTTAGAGGCACTCAATTGAGTGATTCCATAAGATGTTCAAATGTGTACGCTCCTTAGCATACGCTGAGCATTCTAACAAAACATGTTCCACTGATTCTACTAAGCTACAGTTGTCCCAACACGCACTGTTCGATTCACCTAAACGGAACTGTAAGGCGTTTGTAAATGCAATGTTTAGACGAAATCGATCATAAAGAGCATCCAGATGGCGAGGAAGTCTAAATGACATTCTTTATCTGAGGTGTGGGTCAGTGGAGCGCAGAAATTGGTAATGATGAGCCGGCAAGCTCCACAGCTGCTCTGTTTCTTCGTAAGCGCTTTTTTGGCTGGTTGGGACGCCTCAGACCTAGGGAAGTACATCGGCTTGCGAGTCAAGTGTTGATGACCTGGGCAGGCTGCTCCATTCGCTTTTCCGTTGGCTGTGATTGCGCAGTGAGCTGGAATCTACGGAAATGCAATATAGTGGCCTCCGGCAGTCATCAGGTGATGTAGGTAACTGGGTAATGTTAAAAGAAACTGGCCGGTGATTATTTTTCTGCAGTCAGCTGGGCAGAGATTGTAGCGCTTTCTTGGAGTCCGTGAAAACTACCCAACGGCCAGAGCTTCTGCGCAAGGCATTGGAGAGAGCTTATTTATTCCCGTGAAGCTCTGCCGCCATGGATGATCTCTTCCACTGAAAGCAATGACACATAAAGACTACAAGAGGAAGACTACTGCGAAGTGGAGCCATCTGTGAAGATATGGATGTGCGCAGAGTATTTATCAGTGAAGAAGGAGCACCCTGGAGTAGGGCCGCTTGTGGCATGAGTGTCTTGGTATTTGCATCTGGTATGTACTAGTTTATCTTGACATGCGAGAGTGTCCAGGGTGGAAAGGTTGGAGGCAGAGATTTCTTTGGCTGAGTAATAATAGAGACGTTGAGCAGTTTCACAACTTGGACAAAGCCGCAGTCGCTCCTGAGAGGCAATGACGTCGAGAGGAAGTCACCCTGCTTCCGCTACTGCTCCCGATGCCGATGAACCCTTTGTGAGGCCAAGACAGATTCGCGGGCAGTTTAGTGACCTTTTAATTGTTCGCGATAGTCTGCGAAGAACCGGCAAGACGTAACGGAATATTCCTTCAACCTAAGCTTTTTAATCAATAATCTTGGAGCGGCAGGTGCAGCCCCATCGCGTTCCGGCCATGAATCTGAAAATTTGGGATGCTGAGGCAATTCTCTCGGTGCGAGATATAGATCACTGGTTCAATCTTTCACAAGCATAGGAAAGTACCTCAGGTCGTACTTCTTTTCAATTACATTTTGAAATCCGAGATTATTGCGTGCCTTTGGAAGCATAACCTTTTCGTGAATGCCGTGATCAACCTCTTCTCTCATGGTACATTGAATACACTCAAGGTGACAAATTTCACTAGCGGATAATCAGTCCGGTGCCAGTAGTATCCACCTCCGTGGTCTAATTAGGTGGCGGACAAAAAGTATGTAAATTGCGTTTGGGGCGACGTATACAGCGGAATTCCACCATTCCCACGCGCCAAAAAGTTCGATTCATCTAATTAAATCACTTCCGTTCGTGACCTACCCACATCGTGTGTTCCTTTGCCTGCATCATCCTGGAAATTCAGTTCTTTTCAGAGATGTGCGAGGCTCGAGTTGTGCTCCGTTCGTTTAGTTGAGCATATTACACATGACGTTTCACAGTCTATGGCGCTACTGTACAGCCAGATAACGTGGTCAAATGCTCTAAAATGCCAGTGAGAGTAAGTGTTTTTTTACGTTCGCGCGAGCAGTGTTTTTCTAGACAATTTGGTTGGTCGTTCTGGTATCCTCATTCGAAGATCGAGAAACAAAATCTCCTCTCAACCTTTTTCTTTTCACAACTCGTGAAGGTCGGGACTGCGCTGCTCTAAAATCTTTCTGTGTTTCATCACACATTTGCTGCTGCAGATAACTCCTATTTGAGGACTCCTGATGGTGCTGTGGTAACCTCAAACTCTGCCCCTGAATGCAGTAATACATGTAACCGCAGATTATGTGACGTGAAAATGACAACAAGTTAATAATATAGAACAAAAGGAAAATGAGCAGTGAGAAACGCCCATAAAGGGCAAAAAGGGGAAACGAATTGAAGGCGTACAGTTACGCTCCCAAAAACTCCAGATGGAATAAGGGGACATTATCGCATCACATTATATATATTCCGAAATAGCAAACAGATGTTTTACTCTATCCAGGATAATTTGAATTTTTGCGAAAAAATCGAAAATATTATCTTTTTGTTCAGTACTGTATATCTTAGGTAGTCTCACACATGGAATGATTTTAACTGCCATAGTAGGCAAACTCAGCTGAACACCCTTTGCATCATCATCATCACCAGCCTTACTACCCCCGCTGAATGGCAAAGGCCTCTCTCAATTAACCTGCTCTTTACCATTGAGGCCATCCTATCCCCGTAAACATCTTAATGTCATCTACACCCCTAACTTTCTGCCGCCTCCTGCTATGCTTGCCTTCTTTTGAAATCCATCGTCTGCAAACAGCTGTACACCTCAGTTAGAACACGAAGCTAAAGATGGGCCCGAAGACGTCGTCGAACCTGCTCTTTAACGCGCCTTTAAATTATCATAACAGTATCTTCAAACTTTGTCAGTATTCCCTGTTATTTGCAGCCACAAATCTGTGCGTGCATACACATTCGGCTGGTCTTATACTCAAACCTTTAAATCTCCTTGACTTCGTTGTACAATTTCTTCTGAGACTGTCAAGTAAGAAAATAAATACATTGTGAAATGGATATGTGAACGGGAACACATTTTATTTGAATGCGCACTATAAGCACCAGACATTTACCCTACGGCCCATGCAAGCTATGTGTGAACTGCCTGGCACTCTGGGCAAACATTTTATGGATGACAGGTATCCCACATGATACGGACGTTCTAGCGATGACTGAAGTATTCTGGAACAGTTTGTTTGCTCTGGCTGTGCGACAACCGGGAATATGCGGCAGTCCGGCATGGCCAAACCTCATGTTCTGTTGCAAGAAATCGTACAGACTGCGTTGATGTGGGCCAAAAGTCTACCATGTGTTGTATCCAAAGGACTGCCTCATAATTTGAAAGGGCTCTCGATCAACTTCACTAAGGTTAGTATTGCTCACTTCTTTCTCCTCAGCACATTTCCGGAATTTTCGGTGGGATTGCGTGGGTGTCGCAACGGCTGGGGAAGATAAGTGCTTATGTCAGCTGGCTGTGGCCTAACTGCAGTCACTTGGCCCTCTCCGCATCACGCGCCCGTCTCATCGACAGTGAAGGTCGTAATGAGCTGTTTCTAAATGTGCAAGCTGTGGAATATAAAGCAGGGATGACTCAGGGCTGCAGCTTTTGACTCTTGGGTAGAGTAGCTATAGGATTGAATCACGTTGCTACTGGCAAAATGTGTGTCTGTGTAATGGGTGAGAGCATCCTGACTGTTCGAAGAGCTCTTGAAATCATGGCTCTTCCACAGTGCTGTCCTCCTGTCTTCTGTGGGCAACAGAAAGTGATGCGTGTTGTTTATTATACGCAAAAAAGTTAGGAAAATCTTCGCCATAATATTGGTGGTCGAGAGTTACAGATACGTGAGCTACTGATGGTGACGTAATCCTTCGTGATGTTTGCTCTTGTGGAAGGAGTGCATTACCTATGTTATCATTTATGGTACCTCTCCTCTTTACTTGGTCCTTTACTTACACTTTCTGTTCATTACAAATACGCCTAGCTGCTACGCCAAGCTTAACTCCATACTTCCATGTCGCATGGCAGTCAACTGAATTGATTTGAATCCATAAGTCTGCATTGGGAACATGGCTTGAGGCAAACACCTATCTGTCTAATCCTGTCAACCGGAAGTCTCTTTATAGGTTCATGGAACATACTCATGTGCTGCCTTCTTCTCTCATCTCTCAGTCCACAGTATTGCCACCTCGGGACGAAAAAGATATACTAGAGTCCATAGCTCAAGGCCTTGCTGTGCGTTTTCGAGCTCGCACTACCTTTCCATCAACTCCGTTTCATTTGGGTGGAGACTTCACTAAGGTTACTGTATCGGATTTAGCGTCCGTAGTTAATTGCCTGCAATCTGCTGCCCCTGGGATTGACGGAGTAACTGTTGGCATGCTTAAAATCCTAATGCAAGATTTTGCCCCGTACCTCTTGCAGATTGTGAACTGGTCTTTGGAAAAAGCCTGGATTCCACAAAATTGGAAAACAGCGAAAATTATTCTACTGCTGAAAGAGCAGGGGAAGGGTTTTGATCTCGACAATATTCGGCCGATTGCTCTCACATCAAATTTGGTTAAGCTTGTAGAGCGGGTAGTCTTCAGCCGCCTCACGAGTCATATTCTGAGTCTTCAAGCTTTTAGCGAGGCTCAGATTGGCTTTCGCCGGGGGTGTTCGATTTGGACCGCGCACATAGACTTGGAGAGTCGTATTAAGGTTGCTATGAGGCAAAATGAGGTATCAGCTCTGGTTACTTTAGATATTGCAAAGGCTTACGACAGCGTTGAACACAGCATTTTGCTTCATAAACTGGCTAATGTACAACCTCCTTTGTACCTATTTGCGTGGATAGGAGAGTTCTTAAAGAATAGAGCGTTCTTTTGTTCTAAGGGTACGTTAACTTCTACAACATACGCCCAGTCTAGAGGTGTCCCACAAGGCTCCGTTCTTTCACCGTTATTGTTTAACATACTAATGCGTGATATCCCTATTCACCCTGCCGTCAAAGTTTATGTATATGCGGATGATATTGCTTTTTTCGCTTCTGCCAAAGACATTCATATCCTGTACCAATTATTGCAAGAGTATTTAAATGCTCTGGAAGTTTGGCTAGACAGCATAAAGTTAACTTTAAATGTGAACAAGTGTGCCGTCCTTGTTTTCCCACAAGCAACCCCTCTTTACATCTCTCTGTCGTATCACTCTATCCTCATCCCGCAAGTTGATTCAACAAAATACTTGGGTATAATATATGACTCGCATTTAGACTGGCGGCCACACATTAGAAGCATTGCGCTTAAGGGTGAGCGTGCCCTCGGCCGGTTGGTGAGGATCAGCAACAAAAAATTCGGTATGCGACGAGACACTCTCCTACTTCTTTATAAGACCTATGTACGGCCAATCCTTGAATTCGGCTCCGTTCTCTTTTCTGGGTGCCCAAAGTACAAGCGTGAACCCCTGTTTGTTATGGAGCGACGCGCTCTGCGCCTTTGCTTAGGTCTGCCTAAATCAGTAGCTAATGCTGTGTTGTACTTGGAGGCGCGGATACCTGATCTCAATTCCCGGTTTGAGCTTATCACTGTGCGGACATTTTTAAGGTCTTTGGAGCCTGTTCCTGGATTGGCTAACCCTATATTTACAACGAACCCAACTCTCTTCTTTGGTACTCCCTGGCCTCGGTATAAGCTCCCTCAGGTGGTGTTCACTAACTCCCTGCTGTCAAGTATTTCTGTATCAGTGAAATCTTTAGTACTGGTCAACCACAGGCGGGCTGACACGGCGGTCTTCTTTGACAACACCCTCCCAAGGAATGCTAAGAACCTGCCCGCCAATATGTTAAATGGGCTCATAGAGGAGTACCTAGACAATTTTCCTAACCATATTGCCGTCTATACAGATGCCTCCCAGCAAAATGAAAAGGCCGCTATTGGTATTTACTCAAGGGCTCTTGATTGGAGCTACTCATTTCGGGCCCCTGACTATACCCCTATTTTTGTAGCTGAGTTTCTGGCCATTGAGTTGGCCTTAATAAGGATTCCCTGCAGTATCACTCGGGTTATTATACTCTCAGACAACCTTTCTGTTTTGGCAGCGCTCGAAACCTCGAGTGATACTCCTATGAGCCGTTCCCTTCAATTTTTTATTCCTCCACATGTTTCAGAAGTTCGCTTTCACTGGGTCCCTGGGCACTGTGGCATTGTTTCTAATGAGAGGGCTGATTTTTTAGCAAAGTCTGCCCTTGATGGTCCTATTGTCCCTTTCGTCCCAAATACTATTTTCTTGACTCTAGCACGCTTTCAGCGATTCCAGCGTTTCCACACCTTGCGCCATGAGCCTCTCCTCGCTGCAGCGGATTTTCAACACCTGGCATTTCCTTGGAGTGTGCGGATGTGCAGTTCGAGGCAATGTGAGGTGTCCATGACCCTTTTGCGCTGCAGGATACCGCGGCTAAATCTTTATTTATGCCGATCGGGGCTTTCGATATCCAACCTTTGTGAGTACTGTGGCGAAATTGAGTCTATAGAACATTTTTTCCTCTCCTGCCGGCGGCTCGCTGCTCTCCGTAGAATTTGCTTGGAGATCCCCCTCGCTCGGCTTGGGCTTCCTCTATCTATTCCGATTCTCTTATCCTTCGGGGCAAGCGCCAAGGGATATGCCCTGAAACCAGTGTTCGATTCTATTCACAATTACATAATTTCATCTGGTAGATTCCTCTGCTAGAATGTGAATTCACAACTTTTCTTTCTCAGTATTTTTGTATTGTGCAAATTCTAGCTCTGTGTCCCAAATTTTAGATTTAATTATACTCCATTCCCTGTACATGAGTGCGGTTGTATCCGCTATGCACCCTGGCCAATCCCCCGCCGTGGGTATGTGCCATTCAGCCCGAGGACATCATCATCATCATCATCATCACGATCGCCCTCTTTCTTCGGTTCATTTGATATTCCTGAATGAAGGACAACGATGGCCGGCGAAGGACACCTCCGTCATAAACTCGCCCTTCACAAGGAGCCCAAGAAGCAGCCTGGGGCGAATCATATCGTAACGAGCCAGGGCGACCACCACCCGCACAGTATGTCCTCGGTTCTGTCGCCTGCTGGAGAACCCCAGCGGTCTGTGCGAGATCATGTGAGCGCAGGCGAGCGGCCCTCGGGTGCCATCGTCGGTTCCAGATCGGGGCGGCGACAGAGCGGTAACGCTGATAACCCAGCGGCCGGCGCACAGGCCCGCGGTGCAGCAGCTTTCAGGCAACCGCGGCCGTGCGGCGGACACTTCGGACCGGTGCTCTTCTGCTTGCTGGCGTCAGTGCCCTTTGTGACGGCCGTTGTGGCGTTCGCCCTCTTCATTATACCACAGGCGATATGGGCCGGCGGCAACAGCACCCCCTTGGCAACTTTCCACCAACCCCCTCAACGCGGTGGACTGCTCGGCCCGGTGGTGTTCTGCTTTCTGGCCTCACTGGCCTTCGTCCTTGTAGCATTCGTGCTCTATGTGTACCACAGGCCAAACCCACACGGCAACGTCACCAACGAACCTGTGACTGGCTAGTGACAAAGGAGGATGGGACTGTGGCGCTCTCCCGGCATATTCCAGCACGGACACGTTACAACCCTAAAACTCTCTAGGTTCATTAGGACTAAACGTTTAGAGTTTTGTAATCTTTGTGCCCTTCTGCAGGTAGATAAAAAATGTCATGCGCTCGTGACGTTTGTGCCTCAAATGAATGATCCGTCTGGAGCGGCCTGGGCGTTTGAAATATGTATCAGCTCAGGTGTGGACGGTTTTGCAATAAGTTGAATAAGTTGCTCAACGTACTCGATTTATGTTAAGGCCGGTAAGAACTTTAGTTATTTTTAAAGCAAGTTCTAGGGACGATGAAAAACTCCATTGCGTTTTATGATCCCTTATGTAAAGGTATAGCAGAAAATTTAAAATTTGTTTTTGAGGAAAGGAAAGGACGCAGTATCTGTCTTACATCTCGGTGGACACCTGAACGCGCCGTAAGGGAAGGGTGAAGGTGGGTGGAAAAGAAAGGATGATGTGCCGTAGTGGTCATCTCCGGAATAATTTCGACGACCTGGGGATGTTTAACATGCACTGACATCGCACAGCAGACGGGCGCCTTTTGCGTTTTGCATCCATCAAAACGCTGCCGCCGCGGTCGGGTTCGAACCCGGGTACTCCGGCTCGGTAGACGAGCGCCGCAACCACTAGCATCCACTGAGCCACCGCGGAGGGTAAAAGCAGTGAATCGGGTTTGGGTATCATGAAAAAAGAAGTAAATATAGCAGGCGAACATTGTCATGAGCTAAACGATATACGGTTCCTTTCCAAACGAGCTTGTTTCTCTTGCGAAATCAAAAGGACTTGGGATTTAAATGCTTACCCTCGTGCCGAAATAAAAACGGCTAATTCCAGCGTGAAGCTCCTCCTTCTCTATTGGCCTCCATTGCTTTGAGCTGGCTCAATGTGCCATGTTTTGTTTATGAGAACTTGCCAGTTCAATAACAGACGTGGTTGATAGCCATTGTTTCCACCGAAGCACCACGTCGTCGTCTGATGATTAAGAAGAGAATGCCGCAAAACTTAGCAGCTTATTTGTCGATGAGTATGCTTTCGCTGTGCTCTTCAGAGAATCAATTCTTGCTGCATCCGGTTCCGAACTTTTATTGTATTTTCCTGCCTTATAAGAGCAGTTACGGTAAACGTTGAACTCCAAAAGGAAAGTGCTCGGGCCTGCCCACTGACTCGGGCTGAGCCACACTCGCTGCTCCCTCACCATACCGCAGGCTGAACATTGGCGACAACTACAAACCCGAACTGCTCCATACCCAATACTGCTGCATGCCCGATACCCATACCAATTCCCGTCATCATGCAAACTTTGCGGCAAACCAGGAGACTTCTTACACACCCTCCTCACATGCCCCACCTTCCCTCATCCCCCATCACCAACCGCGGCGGAGTCTTACTGGGAGTCTCTTCTGACCAGCTCGTCCGCTCAAGACCAGCGCCGGATCATCTCCAGCGCTCACAGTAGGATTGCGCTCCAGGGGCTATCCTTCGCGTTGTAAGGGTGCCTCCTCCTCATATTGAGGAGGCATCCAAGTGCCATGTAGGGGGCTTCGCCCCCACGATTTACATCATTGGCAATAAAAGTTTCCACCACCACCACCACACTCGCTGCCACGTGCAGGCAGAAGAGAGTTCAAAGATGTTAGCGGAAAAAATGAAAGAAAAGACGCGCGTCGCAACGACCGCGTCCACCGAAGCGACGACGCCGGTTGTAACAGATACCTCCTCACCAGCCCTCCTCTTAAATCAGTTATGATCACCATCGCGATGTACTGCTGTATTTGAGAAGGCACGGCTCCGAAAGATACCGTCATGGGATACGGCAGGATACTTTATTTATTGAAGGTAGAAGGTTTGTTTGGCAAAGCATGAGTGGAAGTGTAGCTATCAACGGAATGCTCTTGATATCTGTTATGCTGTTTAAATTTTTTTTATTAAGCAAATAGATCCGTAAAGAGAGCTGATGAAGCCACCTGAAGCACTCAAAACACCCTTTCCTAAGATGTTCAACTTATGATTTGGTGGCGCTATCACAGTCCTATCACAGAAGGCATAACAACAGAATAAAATAAAAATGGTGGTTGATTTGTGGTAGTGGTCTTTTTAAAATATTCGGCGAGAGGCCTCTTGTCCTACCATTTTTTTTTCCTTTCAGGTCTGTTGTTTCTTTCACTTCTCCCTCTCTTCCTTTTTAGGTTGTTAGCTCCAATATTCGCAGTTGTTGTTGTTGTTGCGACTGAGAGAAGTATGAAAAGGAAAGTGTACGGGCCTGCCAACTGGCTCCTGCCGAGCCACCACCGCTGCCATGTGCAGAGAGAGGAGAGTTAAAAGACCAGAGGAAAGAGAAAAAGAAAAGAAAAGAAAAGGAAAGTTGCGACTGAGAGAAGGATGAAAAGGAAATTGCACGGGCCTGCCAACTGGCTCGTGCCGAGCCACCACCGCTAAAAGAAAAAAAAAAAAAGAACAGAAAAGACTCAAGGTCGCGTTAGCATGAAACACCAGGTCAAAAGTGGGACCAGTGGGCTGTAGCATTGGTACACAGATTGTGGAGCACATAATTGGCGCAGAGTGTTCGGAGTTGTATCAAACGATTCAGCGCGTTACGGAGCATAAAGTTATTTGCGAAATCAAAGCGTAGCTTATCATAGGGATTTGGACCAGTTACCTTTAATTCCCCAAACCGGGACTTCTTGAAACTTCAAAGGTGCATTACGGCCAAACTAATTGACGTGGGACATTCGAAGTGGTGTCAAACGATTTGTCTCCCTCCTAGTGATTTTGAGGGCCGGGGCCTTCAGGCACGGTCCAAGCAATATCTCTCTTGTATATAGTATAAATAAATATTTTACACCACCCACCCTGCTGTATACGTTGACATCAAAAAGTAGATATTCGAACATAACGAGAAATTTGTACTGGAATAGCGAAGATGGCTAATGGCGCAATATACTTTCGATATTGCTGACGCTTCATACTCTTAGGCTGCCTCAGCGTTTTGCTCTTTTTTGTCTTTTTCTCTCCTGGTTCTTTATATTCGTCTTCAATATCTTGGTTGATTTGTGTGTTTTCTTCTCTTCATTCTCCTCTTCGTTTTTCTTGTGCTTTTTGGTGCTCGGCTGCTGACCCGAAAGACGCGGGTTCGATCCCGGCCGCGGCGGTTAAATTTCTTTGGAGGAGAAATTCTAGAGGCCCGTGTACTGTGCGATGTCAGTGCACGTTAAAGAACCCCAGGTGGTCGAAATTTCCGGAGCCCTCCACTACGGCGTCTCTCATAGCCTTAGTCGCTTTGGGACGTTAAACCCCATAAACCATATACCAAACCTTTTTATACTGCATTCTTCTCTTGTTGTTATTGTTGCGATTGCAACATCATCTTGTTGTAAAATGCTTGAACACGTCATAGCCAACTTCATCAGAGATTTTCTGGAGGATAACAATATACTTTCACCTGCGCAGAATGGTTTTCGTAAAGGATTTTCTACGGTGACACAATTAACAACGGTAATCCATTCCCTTGCTAGAATTTTAGACAAATCCGGCCAGGTGGAGGTTATTTTTTTAGACTTCAGGAAAGCCTTTGACCTTGTTTCACACTCTAAGCTTATTGAAAAACTTAAAATGATTAACCTTCCTCCTTTCATTATTAACTGGGTTGCTGCGTATGTCACTGATCCTAGACAGTTTGTTAATATTGATACTTACTACTCCCATGAACTTCCAGTTACTTCCGGCGTCCCTCAGGGCAGTGTGCTAGGACCATTGTTGTTTTTAATATATATTAATGACATTGTGAGCGTTATTACCGAACCCGTCCAAATACGATTGTTTGCAGACGACTGTGTGCTGTTCAGGGAAGTGTCAAGCGAGGATGACCAGATAACTCTTAATAATAATTTACAAAACATTCTTTCCTGGTGTCGCTGTTGGGATATGCAGTTGAACGCTGACAAAACAGTGCATATAAAAATAACCAAGAAACTTAATAACCTTTCTTTTCCCTACGCCCTCGGGACAAAACCATTAACCGAAGTCAGCGAGTATAAATATCTTGGCGTCACACTAACAAACAGCCTAAACTGGAATACTCACATAACTAACGTATGTGACACAGCTTTTCGGAAACTTTGCCTTCTCCGTCATAAATTGAAGCACGCCCCCGCCGAAACGAAACTTTTAGCTTATACATCATTAATAAGACCAAAACTTGAATATGCATGCGTAGTATGGGACCCTTATACCAAAACTAACATTGACGCTCTCGAAAGAATCCAGCGTAAGGCAGTCAGGTTTATTTTTTCTAAGTACCGTACAACTGAGTCCCCGACAGCACTAATGAAACAACATGGAATACCGACACTGGAACTAAGAAGAAAATTTCAGCGCTTAAAATTTATGTTCCTTCTTAAAAATAACCTTCTTGCTCTAACTCCTGATCCGTACGTAACACTACTTACGGCACGCCGAACACGACATCGACACGATGACTCTCTAACGCCATACAGCACCAGAACTAATGTTTTTAAATATTCTTTTTTCCTCGCACGATAACTGATTGGAACAACTTACTTCTGCCTCTTCTAACCAGCATTGATTCAATTGAAACCTTGAATTGCTCTTGAATATTTTTCTTGTCTGCTTTTTGGTTGCCCAAACTGGTCGTGTTTTTGCCTTGCTGCAAGTTTGACATTTCATTTTTGCATATTTCATTCATTGAGTTACTTTTGTTTGTTTATGTTTGACTGTCCCAAATGAAGAGCTCGGTTTGCATTTCGTTTTGTCCTTGTTTTGCTCATGTTCTATTGCGCAAAGAACAAGTGTTTTCAAATTATTATTTGCTATCTTCGTTCTGTACACTTTGTATGCCCCTCCTGCTTGGGCCGTAAAGGCCTGCAGTATTGAATAAATAAAATAAATAAATAAATAAGGAAATTGCACGGGCCTGCCTGTGTGGCTCGAGCTGTGGCTTGAGCTGAGCCACAACAGCTGCCGCATGCCGATAGAGAAGAGTTCGAAGATGTGGGAGGAAAGAGTGAAAGAACAATTGCGTGTCGCCACAACCGCGTACGCCGAAGCGGCAACGCCGGCTGTAAGACATACCCTCCAAGTGATCCTCCCCTTCAACTATTGCCTCTCCTGCTTCTGTCCTTTATATTGTTTTCCTTCTGCTTTCCTTTCCTTTTCTTTCCCTTCTTTCTCCTCTCCTTCTTGCTCCTCTTCTTCACGTTGTTCTCCTTCTTTCTATTTTTTCTTCTCGCTTCTTTTTCGGACCCTGTTGAGAGAAGAGAGAAACAAGTTAATTGCCATAGATTTGTCTTCTTCGCTTCTTCTTTTTGTTCACAAGAAGTGGGAGCCAGAGTTGGTTCCTTTACTGCGAAAACACTATTAGCCTCCTACCCCCCCCCCCTCTCCCAAAATCAAAAGGCGAACATGAATCCTTAGAGAGAGAGGGAGAGAGAGAGAGGGAGAGAGTCATGACCGGAAAGCCGCATTACTGGCGCCCTTGGTCAGTATATACCTCAATCGCGCTCTCACCTTTGTGGGGGTGGAGAGAGGCGCTGTGCATGCGTTGGCGTTGGCAACGTCGTGACAGGAACGCGGCACTATGGAGGAACAGGCTGCCAGCGTTGAAAATTTGTTTGGATGAAAGGAAATGACGCAGTACCTGTTACATATCTCGGTGGATGCCAGAACTGCGCCGTAAGGGAAGGGGTAGAGGAGGGAGTGAAAGAAGAAAAGAAGAAAAGAAAGAGGAGCCAGTGGAAGTGTTCGGAATAATTTCGACAGCCTGGAGAGCTTAACGTGCACTGAAACCGCACAGCACACGGGCTCCTTTTGCGTTTCACCTCCATCGAAACGCGGGTAGGACCCGGGTAATCCGGTTCAGTAGACGAGTGCCTTAACCATTGAGCCTTCGCGGCGGGTGCCGCCGGCATTCATTGGGGTTCGCGCTGACGGCGTTGAAGACTGCGTAGATTTTTGAGGAAAGGGCATAACGGGCTCACTGGTTGAGTGGGCACCTTAATAAAGCTTTGAGGTACGTGGCGGTGGTTTCGACTTGCAAAAAACCGTGCTTTCTCACAATATTTCGTGGTTAGCAATGCTAAACCGGCAGCCTTATTTATTTATTTCCTCCTACTTTTTTCGTATCTTTTTCCTCTTCATATTTGTCTTTGCTTTTATTGGCTTGGCTTGCGGATTTCTACGACAACTACAAATACTACTTTCCATAACTTGCATGACCACCTAGAGTGGGGTCATACCGTTACCCTCCAAATGCCTATGATGGCTGAATGTCCAATTTTACACTAGCGGCGAACCCCCAAATCCAGTATTTGCTCTGAGTTTCCATTTTTTTTTGGTTCTATGGCACTCTTTGCAAATGCTTATGTTTTGGATGTCAACATGCACTTAGCCATGTTGAAGAACATGACATGTTTTGGGCGATTATATCAACAACGCCAGCAAACAAAGTATTCTACTACAGAGAAGAAACCATGTAATCAGTACGCCTACGTAACGCCTAACCAACGTTAAAACTTTAGTACGGAGCTTCAGGCTCAACAAATGCAAACCCCAAGATACTCCCAAAATAATATTTATTTTTCAAGAGGCAAAACAGGTCGAAAGTCCCAATACAAGCACGAAAATGCCTCAGCGTTCAGGTGTGGTATACCTAAGTTACAACAAAGACCCCGTCATGTCCCGTCGATGTTGCGGCAGGCGTTCGAAAGCGACGGAGTCTTCCGTCCCCAGACCACGACTCTCCTGACGAGAACGGAAAACTCCCTGACGACGCCGCCGAGACGATATCGCGTATGAGCAATGCAGAACGCACAAGGTCACAAGAACCACCAGGAAGATCGTTGACGCCACCAGGCACAGGACCAGTGGCCCGAAAAGTCCGTTGAGCAGCGGAGGCTGCCTGGAGGTCGCCAATACGCGCACATAGATGGCGGTCGCCGCCGGACTACCAGCTCCACCTTGGTCACGCGGCATGGGCCAGGAACCGACACCAATGGGCGAAGATGTCTCCTCAGTTTCAACAAGATCCTGCGCGATCTGTTCGGGTGCTCCTGAAGGTGGTTGGCCCGAGGGTTCTCTGTCGCCTGGGTCGTCGTCTTGGCTCGTTATGCCATGGTTAGCCGTGGACTGTCTCGTCAGTTGACTTGAGAGCGCCACGTTTCCCTCGAAGCATCCCTCGTTGGCCATGTGTGAGCAGAAATCAGAGAAGCGCCGATGAATGGCGAGCTACGAACCGTGGTGTCTTCTTCTTCCCTGTCGTCTTCTGTGCCTGCTTTTCACTGTCGTCTTCTCTTTGCGGGATAAATCCACTGCTAGATTCCTGACTTGGACCTACGGGAATGCTGGACCGTTCTGCTACAGTTACGTTCGTAGCGGCTAAACAGCGTAAAAGTCGTATATTATTCCCGTGCGTATCTGTTTTCCAGACCAATAAAATGAACACAACCGAAAATTTGCCAAGCACAAGGACAAAAATGCAGAACACACTGTTTGGAATACTGTGTTTCTCTCAACTTTTTCTCCGTCTACGTTAGCGCTGTTAGGCGGCATGTATCAGGAACAAGCCTGTTTTATAATTTTAAGCGGCATTCCATCATCTAAGGGTGCCAATGTTCCTCCGAAGTGCGAGAAATATTTCCTGATTAAATTCGTTCACTTCGTAAAATGCCATTAATACAATCTTTATTCAACATCTCAAGGATGTTTGCAGTACATACAGAAAGCCTGATAAAGGCTTGACTAGGCCCGCACTCCAATACATGGCAAACAGAGGCAGCGCATAGTAAAAATAAAAAGAGAAAAAAAAGAAAAGAAAAGAAAACACAGCATTTGGATTTTGTGAACGCAATCTGCAGCTACTGCTGCAGTCATAAAAATATATATTGTCACGGCTATACAGTCGGGACAGCCAGGTCACGTTTTACTGAGCAGCGCCAGACAGCAGCGAACTCCCGAGCGGAACCCGAAGAAGAGACGACGAAGAAGCCCTGCCCGCCACCATGGCTAAGGCTAGCCAGGATGGCGGTTAAGGCAGTTCGGCCAGGAGACGGCGCCACGAGAATGTCCAGGAATGTGGCATTGCTCCCCCCTCTGGAAAGCGCCGCCCTCGGCGCAGCAGGGCGTGTGGTCCGACAGCCGCTTCCCTTTCTACGGGCTTTTGGGGCACGAACGTCTGCTGATCATGGCGTGCCCTTGCAGAGGCGCAGTAGTCCTGGTGCATATAGTAGTTATCGGCTACGGGCGCGGAATCCACGGTCTCGGCCATCGTGATCTCGTACGCAAGGAGGGAGAGGGACTAAGACAATCATCATAGATGCGGATAGCTGGAGCATATGGGCGGTCAGGATGGAGAATGCCATGACCTTTTCGCTCTTAGTCGTCTGGACATTGGCTACTTTCAGTGGGAGCAGCATGCGGTCGTTCAGTGTTCCCGACACTGAAGCGTGGGTACTCTGTCGGACGAAATATTCAAGCTGCAGCGTGTTGGGGTTGAACAGCACGGCAAGTGTGGGATGGACGTTGACGTTGCCGAATTCCATGAGGCGGTTCTGGCCGATCACCATCTCCACGGGTGCGCACGGTGAAGAGCCTAGTGGAGAGAGAGAAGGTAGAGACGAGTGAGCTGCTAGCGGGCGTGGTAAGGCTTCATTCGGGCGACATGCACAACTTCGGACGTTGGTCGTCTAGAGGAACAAACAGTTCTTTGTGGCAGAACTTCATAGTTTACCTCGCCGAGTTGGCGTAACACTTTATAGGGACCAAAGTACCGCCGAAGAAGCTTTTCAGAGCGCCCTCGTTGACGGACTGGGCTCCACACCCAAACATGTTCTCCGGGCTGGTAAGTGACATCCCTGTGGCGATGGTTGTAACGGCCAGCGTCTTTTTCTTGTTGATGCCGGATATGCTGCCGAGCAAGTTGGCGGGCGGCCTCGGCTTCGTGAACACAGCGGTCGGGCCCCACGACAGTGGAGTTTTCACTACCAGGAAGCAGCATTGCGTCGAGCATTGTCACGGCCTCGCGACCATGGACTAAGCGAAACGGTGTGAAGTGAGTAGTCTCTTGCAGCGCGGTGTTATATGTGAATGTAGCGTAAGGGAGTACTACATCCCAGGTGCGGTGGTCGTCGTCGACATACATGGAAATCATATCGGCGATCGTCTTATTTAGGGGCTCAGTGAGTCCATTAGTTTGGGGGTGATAAGCTGTTCGTCGGTGACTCGTGCCGCTGAGTCGCATAACTTCCTGTGTCAGCGCCGAGGTAAACGCCGTTCCTCTGTCAGTTATAACGACCGTGGGTGCGCCGTGACGAAGCACGATGTTGTGCATGAAGAAGGTGGCAATTTCCGCAGCTGTTCCACGGGGAAGAGCTTTCGTCTCACAGTATCGACTGAGGTAGTCGGTGGCGACCACAATGTACCGGTTACCCAGCGAAGACTCCGAAAAGCGGCCGAGTAAATCCATGCCGACTTGGTAGAAAGGAACACTTGGGGGATCAATAGGCTGCAATAGTCCGGCTGGCTTAGTCGACGACGTCTTCCGACGTTGACACTCGCGGCAAGTTCGGACGTAGCGTTTCACAACCTCCGCGAGCTTGGGCGAGTAATACTTTTGCCGTATGCGTGCCAACGTTCGGGAGAAACCAAGGTGACCAGAGGAAGGATCATCGTGGCACGCCTGCACGCCTGCAATCCTTCATCGCGAAAGGCATTAGGGATAACGAGCAGATAGGCAGCCTCCGTCGACCTATAGTTATTTTCGTACAGGATGCCCTCCCGTAAACAGAATGATGACAGGCCGCGTGAAAAGATGCGGGGCGGAGTCTGAGCGCTTCCTTCGAGATAGTCAATCAGGGACCGTAATTCAATGTCGTCTCGTTGACGGTGAGCCAGGGTGGACGCGGAGATGACCCCAAGGAAAAGGGAATCGTCATCGAGGTCCACGGTGCTGGCTGGAAGTGGGGCACGGGACAAACAATCAGCATCACTGTGCTTTTGCCTTGATTTATACACGATGGTGACATCAAATTCTTGCAGTTGGAGGCTCCAGCGTGCGAGTCGCCCTGAGGGATCCTTGAGATTTGCCAACCAACACAGCAAGTGCTGGTCGCTCACCACTCGGAAAGGGCGGCCATACAAATAGGGTCGAAATTTCGTTACTGCCCACACAATAGCTAGACATTCTTTTTCGGTGGTGGAATAGTTCACCTCAGACCATGATAACGTGCGGCTTGCGTAAGCGATTACGCGTTCGACACCATCCTGCCAATGTACAAGTACCGCACCAAGGCGAACGTTACTCGCGTCTGTGTGCAGTTCTGTGTCAGCTGCCTCATCGAAGTGCCCAAGTATGGGTGTACTTTGAAGACGCGTGCGTAGCTCTTCGAAGGCATGTTGTTGCCCCCGACCGGACGGTTCGTGATGTTTGATGAGGAGAGTAAGGGGTTCAGCTATTCGGGAGAAGTTCTTCACAAAACGCCGATAGTAGGCGCAGAGACCCAGAAAACGGCGCACACTTCGCTTGTCAGCAGGAATGGGAAAGGAAGCGACGGCGGCAGTCTTGTCGGGGTCTGGGCTAACGCCCTTGGCGCTCACAATGTGGCCCAAAAACTTCAGCTCCTGGAAAGCGTAGTGACATTTTTCGGGCTTAAGGGAGATACCAGCTGAACGGATAGCTTCGAAAACAGCGCGTAAGCGGCTGAGGTGTTCTTCGAAAGTGTCGGAGAAGATGACATCATCATCCAGGTACACGAGACACGACTGCCATTTGAGATCAGAAAGCACAGTGTCCATCATCCGTTGGAAAGTTGCCGGAGCTGAGCATAGACCTAAGGGGAGCACCCTGAATTCGTACAAACCGTCCGGGGTAATAAATGCGGTCTTCTCGCGGTCACGTTCGTCCACCTCTATTTGCCAGTAGCCGCTCCGTAAATCGAGTGATGAAAAGTATTTGGCGTGGCGCAGACGATCTAGGGAGTCATCAATGCGCGGCAAAGGATAAACGTCTTTCTTAGTTACTTTGTTCAGACGTCGGTAATCAACACAAAACCGTAGGGTCCCATCTTTCTTTGCAAACTAGGACCACAGGCGACGCCCACGGGCTCTTCGATGGCTGGATCACGTCGTTCCGGAGCATTTCTTGAACTTGTCTTCGAATTGCATCCCGTTCCTTTGAAGATATCCGGTACGGCGACTGGCGTAATGTTGTCTGGCTTTTATCAACTATAATTCGATGTTTTGTTATCGGCGTTTGTCTAACTCTGGAGGTTGACGCAAAACAGTCCCCGAAAGAGTCAATGACAGTCTGCAGATTACGTTTTTGACTAGGCAGGAGATTCGGGTTCACGTCGAGTTTAACCGGAGCATTCGGTGATTCTATTCACTTCATAGTCCCCGTCAACGCGTACTCTCCGGCGCATTCCCCGAGTTCTTCAAAATAAGCAATCGTTGTGTTGGCCGCTAAACGTTGGGGTTCACAACCGAAATTTGTTATCAGTAGTTCGGCTCGCTTATTGTTCAGTTCTATAAGCCCGCGAGCTACATACACTTACCGACCCAGGAGCAGTGACATGTCGGCTTCAGCGATGCCATGAGCGGCGGCGCTGTCATCGCACTCGACAGTTTCTAACATGGTGGTTCTCGACGGAATCACCACGTCATCATCGCAGACCCGCAACTTAGTCCTGCGTTGCTGCGGTTCGTCGCCAACAGTACGGTGTGCGGCAAACGAGACAGTCAGCTCCTTAAAGTCGATGACAGCCCCATATTCCTGTAGGAAATCCAGACCGAGAATCAGGTCTTTAGAGCACTCAGGAAGCACAGCAAAGCAGCCGGGGAAAGTGACGCCGCGGATCTGAATTCGTAAGGCGCAAACGCCGGTTGGCGTCACAACATGGCCGCCGGCTGTGCGGAGCTGCGGCCCAGTCCAAGGTGTCAAAACCTTTCTGAGGTTGGTGGCTAGCCGGTTGCTTATCACAGAGAAATCAGCGCCGGTATCTACCAGTGCGGTTACTTCACAGTTATCGGCTGTTACTGGTATTTCCGTAGAAGCCAACTGCTGGCTCTTCGTCGGTGGGCTCGTCGGGTCAGGTAGTCGTTGGTCTCGTCGTCGCTGCAAATCGTCGAGTGGAGGCTCTTGTCTCTTTCTAGCTGCGGCGGCCCTCCCCCAGAGGACGCCGTCTTCAGTTTTCCCGCCGTGGGGACCTGCCTCTGAATTCACCAGAGGTCGACGGGCGGCTGGGAGAAGAGAATCTCCTTGGCGATAGGGATCGAGACTGGCGTCGCGGCACGGTCTGAGCCTGCAAGTTGGACGTCAGGTACTGTTCAATTTCTTGGGGTCCCTCGCCGTAGCGTGGTCGAGGAGCTTCTGAAGCAAAACCCCTTAAACCCATCCGACGGCCGGGGCAGTGGCGCAGGATGTGGCCGGGCTCACCGCAGTGGTAGCAAAGTGGCCGGTTCCTCGGCGTTCGCCACATGTCCGCTTTGCGCATGGCGGGCCGGAATTCCTGCGGCACGGTGGTGGGCACAGTTGGACGTGGGTACTGCACAGCCGGCACAGGTGAAAAAGCTTGTGCCACTGCCGCAGGCCGTCGAAGTGCTTCGCTGTAGGTCATGATGTAGAGTTGCGGCTCCGGAACAACTGGTGCTGGCTGCACCACTCGACGGATTTCATCCCGTACCACGTCCGACAGGGCGGCGACGCTGGCCTGTGGAGCTTCGAAGTGGAGTTTCGCGAGTTCTTCGCGAACGATGCTCCTTACAAGGTCTCGAAGATCTTTAGGAGGCAGCGTCGTAGGCGTGCAGGTTTGAGCGGCTGCCATACTAGCCTGACGGCCGTACTGCGCACCGCGTTCCTGCAAGGAGCGTTCCATGCTCACTGCCTCCTTCGTAAAATCGGCCACTGTCCTTGGAGGGTCGCGGACAAGTCCAGCAAACAGCTGCTCCTTAACGCCCCGCATCAGGTGCCGCACTTTCTTTGCCTCGGCCATAGCAGGGTCGGCTCGACTGAAGAGGCGCATCATGTCCTCAACGAACATGGTGACGCTCTCATTTGGCTGCTGCGACCTCGAGTGCAGAGCGACTTCCGCCTTCTCTTTTCGTTCACTGGTGCCGAATGTCGCCAGCAGCTCGCGACGAAAAACCTCCCAGGTGGCAAAAGAGGTCTCGTGGTTCTCGAACCAGATCTTTGCCGAGTCCTCTAGTGTGAAGTAAACGTTCCTCAACTTGCGCTCAACGTCCCACTGGTTGAGGCTGCCACACTGTCGAAACTGGCCAACCAGTCTTCAACGCCCTCGAACCTGTCACCGTGGAACGTCGGCGTTCACCTGGGCGCGTGAAGTACGAAGGGAGTGTCAGCTCCAAAACGTTGAGTGGTCTGGCTACCAGTGGTTGATACCATATCTCTTGCCGGTTTTGTCAGGCCGCTGAACTCTGGCTGTAGGCCTCGCAGGCGGCGGCTCGCTTTGTGGACGGGGGTTGTGTCCACGCACTGAGAGCTGGCTTCAAAGGTGTCTTCAGAGTCAGTGTACATGGGACGTTACCCAGCCGGCTCCACCAAATATGTCACGGCTATACAGTCGGGACAGCCAGGTCACGTTTTACTGAGCAGCGCCAGACAGCAGCGAACTCCTGAGCGGAACCCGAAGAAGAGACGACGAAGAAGCACTGCCCGACACCATGGCTAAGGCTAGCCAGGATGGCGGTTAAGGCAGTTCAGCCAGGAGACGGCGCCACGAGAATATCCAGGAATGTGGTAATATATATAAGTGCGTAAAGCAGACTAATGGGTGACAGTGAAACATACGCCAGTCCAAGTTGTGGATACATCAATAAGACATACAGGTAATGAAATTATTACATAACATATAGAAGCGTGCACGAACTTAGACTCCCGTATAAGATAGTAGAAATATATCTGGTAAAAAATAGAGATACAGAAGTAAATGCAAAAAACAAATGGTTCCAAAGAATAAGGCAAGCATGTTAACATTCTAATTCCATACAAATTTCTTTCGTAGGTTTTTCAATGAAATAAATTGTATATCTGTGTTCTCGCCCTTCGAGAAATCATTTAACATTGTCGCCAGTTGGAATTTCAACATTTGATTTCCATAACCCGTACGGCATTTACTCACATTCCATTGTTCGGGCTTGCGCGTTGGGTAGGTAGGAGTGTGCTTTTCCAGTCCGGCCAGCAATTTTAATGGATTTATATTTTTAGATTCTTCCAATTTATATTGTTTAGACAGTCTATAGGTGTACATAGATTCTACACTAACAATGTTCAGCTGCCTGTACATGTCCTTCGTATGGCTTAAATAAGGTGCTTTACAAATTCTGCGGACGGCACCTTTCTGTAGCAACCGAAGATCATTAATATTATTTTTGCTTGTGGTTCCCCACACAAGTGCGCCGTAGTTGAGCGTGGATGATAATAAAGAGTTGTAAAGCAGAATATTAACTGCTCTTTGGAAAAGTAAAACAATGACGCCGCATGAGACCAACAGTTTTCGAAAGTTTTTTGATGAAGTCATTTATGTGCTGATCCCAGGACAAATTTGCAGAAAAAATAACACCGAGCGACTTGAAACTCTGCACAACCTCTATCTCTATACCCTCAATTAGAATTGGCGGTAGTACATAAAGTTTATTTTTTGGATGGAACATAACAGCCTTGGTTTTTCCAATATTTAACTTCAACTCATTTTTTGCTGCCCAGGTGCTAACTATACGAAGTACACGATTAGCACGACGGGACAAATCTGCACCGGAAGAGCCGGAAAAGAATAAACTTGTATCGTCGGCATAAATTATGTACTTGGCCGTTGGGTCAGTGTTTACTATGTCATTTATATATAAAACAAATAGAAAAGGACCTAGAATGCTTCCTTGCGGAACGCCTAGTTTAACCGGTTTTACGGTGGAAGAATGCCCTGTTATCACAACACACTGTGATCGGTGTTCAAGGTAGGATGAAATTAACTTAAGGGCTGCACCGCAAATACCGTAACACTCCAACTTTTCAATCAGTATACGGTGACTAATATAGTGAAAGGCTTTTGTAAAGTCAAGGAAGACGCCAAGAAGCATGTTTTTGTTTTCAAAACTTTCCAGGATAATTTCTTTTTGCGTAAGTAGCGCTAATTCAGTGGACCTATTTTTTCTCAAGCCATATTGCGCAGGAGCTAAGATGTTACAGTGATCGGTGAAAGAAGTTAGTCGTTTGAGAATAACTTCCTCAAGTCCTTTCGAAAAAACTGGAAGTATTGAAATCGGACGGTAATTAGAAAGGTTGTTTCGGTCGCCCTTTTTATATATTACGGTTACCTTGGCACACTGCATACTCCGGGGGAACACCCCTGATGAAAGGCAGATGTTGAATATATGCACCAATGTATGGGGTGCTTATTATTGTCCCCATTCCCTGAGGAAATGAGCCTCTCTAGAGACTACACTGCTGGGTGGACTATAGTCGCGTTATGAAAACGAAGAGCCTTTGGCTGTAGCTCTAGTTATCTTTTCCCTGTGGATGTGGTAGCAAACATCGGCTGTGGCGTTCCACAAGGTAGCATTTTGGGTCCATTTCTGTTTAATCTCTACATCAATGACATTGTACATGCAACTCCATTCGTTAAATTTATCATCTATGCTGATGACACCAGTATTTTTCTTGCCGGAGATAATGCAGCTGAACTCACAGATACTGCAAACAATGCACTGAAGCAAATAGAAAACTGGAGTAGCAGAAATGCGTTGCTGATTAACACAGCAAAGACTAAAGTCGTCGTTTTCAGAGGTAGAAACAGGAAGGTCTGTCTCACTGAGAATATATTCCTTCAGTCCGTACCCTTAGAAGTTGTGCCTTCATTTAAAACATTAGGTATAATATTTAATGAAAGAATGTCATGGGATGATCATGTTAGCTTTGTAATAAATAAATGTTCACGTGTTATTGGTCTTCTTTACAAGAACCGTGAGATACTTCCGCGAAATGTAATGCTAATGCTATATAATTCATTGATACAATCTCATTTCAGCTATTGCCATTTAACCAGGGGTGCAACAACAGCAGGCAATCTTCAGAAACTACACTTGTTACAGAAAAAATTTCTAAGAATTGTTGAAAATGTTTCGCATACCTACCATACGGCCGCACTTTTCTTAAAGTATAACTTACTTCCAATTACTAAGCTTTATGACTATCGTCTGAGCAAGTGTGTGAAAAACGAGGTGTTGAAGAATATATCTTTTCTATCCAAATTAGCTGGTTTAGAAAAACGAGATGCAATGTACAACACAAGAAATATAGCACAATGGAACGTAAAAACATACAGAACTTTCTATGGTAATCAAACATTAGAAAATAAACTACCACGACTTCTTAACAAACTCACACAAAACGATATTGATCTCCAAAACACAACACGCCACAAACTGTTCGAGTATTTTTTACACTACACCTAACCTTTTTTTTTCTGTGATTTGTTTACCTAATTCTTTCTTTCACCATCATTGTAAGTTTTCTTTCCAGCCAGGACAATGCTGTTGATTTTATGCTGACTACTGTAACCTGATAACAGCTCTGCTATATGTATTTTTATTCCTTTGTTATCTGTATTTCTTGTATTTTCTTTTTTTGTGTGTGTGTGTGAGAAAAAAAAAACACTGCATTGCTGTCAAAGTGGGGGCCCGTGGCCTTGTCAAGCTGTCAAACGGCAGCTTTTACTACGGGTCCCCGCCATCATCTGTACCATGGTGGCAAAATAAAATTTGAATTTGAATTTGAATTTGACATTAGGCATGGTTATTCCTCCTGTCCTGAAGCGAAAAACTTCACTACGCTAGTCAACACCGCGCTTCGCGTGAGCCGGCGTATGTTGGAGCACGAGTGACGTCACGCACTGCGCAGGCTACTGCGCAAGTGCGCCGCCGCTTCTCCTCCTCGCCACCGTTTCACCTATCGCCGCAGCCGTGCACAGTGCGCATTTGAAAGGAGGGGTATATAAGGCGCGCTTGCCCATAGAACAGGCGCACGCTGCCGCGCGCTATGCGTCATCGTTTCGACGTTCGCCGCAAGCACGTGTTTATCGCGGATCACCGCAGATTTTCGCTTCGAGATACCCAGGCTTAACCTTAGCTATTTTCCCCCTTATGTTCCTCTCTAACTGACACAGTTTTGAGCGGCATCTGCGTGGGTTATTTTTTTTTTACTGCGTTATTTGTTTCCGCGAAAGTTCCCAGGAGCTATGTGTTTAATGTCGTCGTAGTAGTAGTAGTTGTCATAAAGCGTCACTGTAGCTCAGCGGGACCGGAAGTAGGGGTTAAAAGAGGGGGGGGGGGGGGAGGTGATCACGTGAATGTGCCGTGCATATGGCCCATGCCTAAGTAGGTGCGAACGTCCAATTTCCTGTGAAGCCGTGTTTGTGTTCGTAGTCATTTCAGTATGTGCAGCCGAGAGACTAGCCGAAAGGGGCTAAGCGCAGTAAGGGAGAGGGAGGGATGGGCACCTTGCACGAACTGTATTTTTCTGGGCCTAATCTTGATTGTATGTAAGCTAGCGCTTTTTCCGCGTAATCACCTGTATAGCGCTATTGAATTTCTTTTTTTCCTCTGTTATGTGCATTATCTCCGTTGAGATGCCTTCGAGTCCATATTGCGAGCCATGTTAGGAGTATCGCTTCCTAATTGGTTGTCTGCAGATATGAGCTCATAGCATTTAGCGTTTCCAAGGTCTTAGGGGACGCTTCTATTGATGCAATATGGCAGCATTAGGGAGGACTGCTTCTCGGTTAGCAATAGCTGGAATCGTGCATGTGAAAATTTCCTGATGAACTCGCGCTTCATGTCGATGGCGGGAGCCTTGTAAGAGCAGTTCTTCCGTTTCTTGAGAGGGTAACGGAATAAACGAGAAACTGGACGCAAGGAAGAATCGCTGTCTGGCGTTTGAGAACGGCCGGCGTAAAACTAGACAATCGGCGCGTGGCAAGGACAGAATTAAAAAAAAAATGAATTCAACGATGAATGAATGCTCTTGCTGACATTGTGAACGACGAAGTTAGAAGTGCAATTTTTTGCGTTCCGCCCTGTAAGCCGGATACAGCGGCAGTCGTGCTGCTTGCGTGTAAAACAGGCTGTGAAATTTGGCTTCAGTTCGAACTAAAAAAAATTGACAGACGATTACGACAGTGGGTAACGCGAAATTTGAGCGCAGGTCTTCACACGCCTCCTGCCACCATTTGCAGGTGGCGTCATAAACGTTATCCACCCTCCAGGATCTTGCCGTGATAGCCGCCTTTCGGTTGTTCGTACCCACTGTGGCCTCAACACATTCCAATACATATGCCAATTTTTAATGGGCCGTCAATCATACATCCGCATTCAAGATAGAAAGCATGGTCCTTACCTACTCGGCACACGGGGAACCCCCCAAGGTGCGGTACTTTCCTCGCTACTGTTCAGTCTGGCTATGATGCACCTGCCAGCCCAGCTGAGTGGTGTCGCCGGCGTACAGCGCGCCCTGTACGCCGATGACATCACCCTATGTTCTTCGCAGGTCAGCACAAGAGACATTGAAACCAGCCTGCAAACAGCTGCGACAATAGTAGACCACTACGCCCGCCGGTGCGGTCTTCAATGCTCCCCTCAAAAATCGGAATTTGTGCACCTCCGCCCCTCGCAAAGGTGCACAACTAAAATCTCTCTTTCTTTTGAGAGTGGTCCCATACGCGAAACTGGCGAGATACGGGTACTCGGATTGTACATCCACAAACACAGACGGCCAGACACTACATTGATCAAACTCCGTACGGTGGGGGACCAGGTGGGCCGCATGGTCCGCCGGGTTTCCTACAAATGCGGGGGGTTACGAAGTAAGGATGCCTTGCGGCTGGCAAACGCTTTTGTAACCAGTAGAATTCTCTATTCGACTCCTTAGCTCCACCTACGGAAACAAGAAGAGGACGCGCTTGAGGTCAGCCTTCGCAAAATTATTCAGCGTGACCTTGACCACCCCATCACTACTTCAAACAGCCGGCTTATGGCCCTTGGGGTGGTAAATACTTTTCGGGAGCTCCGGGATGCGCACCTTACAAACCAGTACACGCGCTTGTCGCTAACGGAGTCGGGTCGCCGCTTTCTTGCTCGACTCCATATCCAACACTCCACTCCCATGAGAAGGGTTCCTGTCTGCAGGCCGAACACAGATGGGCGCTGCCCGCACTGTGGAGAGATCTGCGATATCTTTCACATGGTGTGGGCATGTACTCAGAATCCTCACCTTCCCCCCTCCCCCACCCCCACCCGAGAGGCATGGGAGACTGCCCTCCTCAACTGCTCCACACTGGAGTCCGAAAGGGCTCTGGTCAAGCGGGCGCGAGACGGGGCCTCGTCATGCGGTGTCCCGGACTAAGGATACCGACCATGCAGCAGAGTTTTTTTTTTTTTTTACCCTCAAGCTCTCTTTGATTAAAGTTTTTCACCACCACCACCACCACTCCCATGAAAGAAAGGTTTTACATTCCTGAACTGTGGAGACGTGCCCTCCACGTGCGGCCTCTTCCAGCCAACATGTCACACGAAGACCATAATGGTCGGCGCCTGGAACGAGCGGAAGCCCTAGCCCGACATTACGGCAACAAAACAGATGTATACTACGTGGACGCCTCCGGTCCTCACCATGGGGGATGGTAGACGGTCGCGGTAGTTCATAACAGCAACGCAGTTAACGGCCTCACCTTCAGAGCCCGCAGTTCAACGCAAGCAGAAGAGATCGCGATTGCTCTCGAAGCCTCACATTCCGATTCAAAATACATAATTGCCGAGTCGCGAGCGGCCTGTCGGAACGTCGAACAAGGCTGCACTCTCTTCCTTGCGTTTGTAATCTACCAAACTACCAAAATTGCATACGGGATACGTACCCCGCACACCGTTACCTTATATGGGCCCCTGCTCATCACGGGTTGCAAGAAAACGAGGCAGCAGACGCAGCCGCCCGCGCGCTCTCTCACCGAATTGTTTTCTCTTCCCCACCCGATCAGGAACCCGATCCTAATCCGATCTATACCTTCAAAGATGTTACAACCTACTATCAAGACAGTCATCACCTTTACCCCAGCCCATGTAAAGGCCTAAAGAAGGCGGATGAGCGGCTCCTTCTCCGCCTTCTCACCAATACATTTCTGTGCCCGGCAGCACTAAAACATTTTGACCCCTCTTTAACGGCAGCTGCCCGCACAGTAGCGCGGTGTCTTCTGACACCTATCACATGGTGTGGGCCTGCCCCTCCAAGCCGGCTATTCCCCCCATCATTTCTGTGCCCGGCAGCACTAAAACATTTTGACCCCTCTTTAACGGCAGCTGCCCGCACAGTAGCGCGGTGTCTTCTGACACCTATCACATGGTGTGGGCCTGCCCCTCCAAGCCGGCTATTCCCCCCATCCCCAACCCAACCCGCGAGGACTGGGGGGTGACCCTGCTCGGCTGCCACGGCTTACAGGCCCAACAAGCCTTAGTCGGGCGCGTCCGGGCGGCGGCCACCGCCACTGGGGTCCCAAACTAGGGACCTCCACCTAGTGTTTGTAGGGATCGGTCCCTTACGGGCTGATCCAAACACACCTCCTGTCCCTTCTTAATCAATGTTTTCACCACCAGCACCGCCCTCGCCGTGGCAGGTGGCGTTTCGCTCTGCTACACCCTGCCAACACGCCACCCGTCACACGCCTACACAGCGACCTGTGAGGTGGCGTGATACGCCGACTACTCCGATGAAGACCGGGAACGCAGGAACGGGAGCCTAACAGCTGCAGTCTAAAACATGTGCCTTTCTTCCTAATGTGCTCATAAATATTACCAACCACGTGCGGCTTTAAATACGAACATAGACTCCTAATTATATGTACAGATAGAAGGCGACAAGAAGAGGATCGCCTTTTTCTCAACACATTTTTTTTTATAAATAACCGCGCCTTCCGCTCTCATTTTGTCCGTAAGCAGACACTGGAACGCTCGAATTGATTGCAAGCGTCTACGTGGCAGTTGCTTTATCGAATTCTGTTGGCTTCTTAATTATCATCCTCCTGTCATACTGATTCTAATGATGACGATCGCGTGTGGCTGTAACGAAGTGGTAAATAATCAGAATGAAATAGAATTCGAACGAAATCATTAGACCAGCCTCTCCCCCTCAATATCCAGGCACCATATCACCATACACGCATGTCACAATAAGTGCCACCATTGCCGGGTTCGAACCTGACCGCGGCGGCCGCGTTTCGATGGAGAAGAAACGCAAAAGACGCCCGTGTGCTGTGCGATGCCAGTGCACGTTAAAGATCCCCAGTTGGTCAAAATTTTTCCGGAGGAGCCGGCAGATCAGACGCACATCTTGTGGGACTGCATCAGAAATCCAAGGGAAGCAAGATCAGGAACAATCCCGCCGCGGCTGGAGGCAGCAGCGAAGAGCAACGACCATGACCAACAGCTATGGGCCGTCCAGCAGGTCCTCGGGGCGCTCGAAAGGCAGGGACCCAGCGAGCCGGCAACGGCGAGCGGAGACCCGCGCCGAGTAACGGCAGCCTCGTAGACGACGTAGGCCCTCGTCGGGGCGCGCGAGCGCCCAACTGCAGGCACAAATAAAGTTTATTCCAATCCAATCCAATCCGGAGGCTTTGAATACGGCACCTCTTTCGCTCTTTCTTTTTTCACTCCCACCTTTCTCCCTTCCCTTACGACGCGGTTCAGTTGTCCGCTGAGATATGGGAGTCAGGTACTGCGCCATTTCCTTTCCTCAAAAACCAATTTGCCAATTTACCAAGGACAGTCAAGCACAAAAGCTTGATGTGCCCCTTATTAGTTAGCGATTATTGCTTACTGATGGCGCCACGTATAAACATAAACCTGTCTAGTCCAGGAAGATCATCTATTTAAAACAAGTTTGGGTACCCGATAAGAAGAGTGTGGTCATGGTTCCTCGAACGTTGCACTACAGTGTGAAAATTTCCTGTTGCCATTACATTTGAAATTGCTGACACTGGAAGATTCGAACAATGACACTGAGCCGCTCTCCTTTCCCATTAGGCCGCAAGTATAGGATTAACAGAGCTCCTAGGAGACATTTTTGCATCAAAACTTTCGGAACAACCTGTGAGTTTTACTGTAAACCACTCGCCCAAAGGAGGAAACGACACGGTTTGCGCACGCATACATCCTTCTTGAAGTAGTGCGTGGAGCCGCCGCGGAGCGTGGGGTCTATTTCTTGAAAACTATCCATAGGACCGCCGCGTGCGGAGTTGCGTGGTATTTGTGCCTACTCATGCTGAAGGCCGCCCTTTTCTTGTTTCCAGAGGTTAAGCGTGGTCCCTTTAGAAACGCGTTATTGAAGGACCTCAGCTTTACATCAGTTGTTACAGTATTGTTTCGTCTTTGTTGGTTGTAATCGTGTTCAGCGTGGCTCTTGCATTGCAGACGTGATGCAATGCAAGCAGTCGCCCAACTGAGAAACTGTGTTCCGAGCTGTGCCGTACTGGTCCCCTGTCGGTTCTGGAATTAATTCTATAGTTTACCTTTTCTTCATCTTTTCTTTATCTTGAGCTCCAGCTGCGCGCCGTGGCAAATTACAGACAAATCCGCTCTGCGGTGGACACCTTGGACCACTGCTCTCCTCCCTTCTGGGGTCAATACTCTTCTTGACAGCCGTTATGATGCCCCTTCCCACTAATGCTACCAGCTTTCCGCTGCTGTTCTGCTGCTGACTATGGTCAGCTTGCAAGCCCCTCAGGAGGTGCAGCAGCCTGTACTGTGGAGATTACTGATGTACTGGGGACGCCTACAACTACTCCAGCGTACAGCTTGGCGACAACGCACGCTTTTGACGAAGACCAGCTGATGCGCTAAGTAGGAGGTGCTCCTGCTAGTGTTGTGGAGAGTACTGAAGTGCTGGAAGCGAACGTAAATACTCTACCCCACGTCTCGGCGACAGCATGAAAACGAGGCGAGAAAGGCTAAGCGGGCGGCCGAGAGGCCCCAAGAACGGGAGAAACGGCTCGCGAAGATACGCCGCCAAGCTGCTGAACTACAACGACGGCGTGTCGCTACCGAAATGTCAGTAGACGAAACTGCTTTCGCTACGTATACCCTGGCCTAGCTGGGCTAAGCGACTGCCAGTGTTCTGTAATAAATCGGTCAGAAGCTATCGCTAGTGATATGTGAATTTTCTTCGCTAGACCAGTGTTCTTTTTTCACTATACTGCATACGTTGCATATGTATTCGGAGATACGGTGGCCTTAGTTGGAAAAGGACAGGGTTAATTGGAGAGACATTTGTGATGCCCTTGCCCTGCAGTGGGCGTAGTCGGGCTGCTGATGATGATGATGAATGCATATGTTATAAATTACCGATGTTCCTAAACATATATCTTCGTCATCTACTTAGCGACATCGGAATGTAGGTTTTGCGTAGTAATATATGCGCGACAATGACAAACTGTGAGATTAAAATTAACAAACGCGCAATCGGTACAGTATTAATGCCGGTGCAGCTTCGAAGCCTTAGCGCGGGGCATAACCGTGGAGAGCACAAGTCTCAAGAAACTTCGTCTTTTTATTTTTCGACAGGCACTGGAATTTAAAGCTCGCAAACAAAAACACGCAAGTTAACGCAACGTTGCAGCCTCAGATCTCTCAAGCCTTAATAGACCACACTATGCCTTGTCGATGTTGCAGTCAGCGTTCGGAAGCGACAGAGTATTCTGTCTCCGACAATGCGTGAATTCTATTTTCCTGACGGCGTCACGGAGATGATATAGCGTGTGATAGCCGCAGAGCGTACAATGTCACAAGAACCAATACCAAGACCGTTGGCGAAAACAAGGACCAGACCAGCGGTCCGAAGAGTCACGACTGTGGGAGTTGCCAGTAGGTCGCCGATACGCGCGCATAGATGGCGGTCGCCGGACTGGCAGCTTCACCTTGGCGTCCCGGTGCAGGCCAAAAATGCACACCAACGGCGTAAGGTGCCTCATGTGTGCCGACGAGATTTTGCATACTCACGAGGATTTTCACGAGATTTTTCAGCACAGAAAACGCGTTGCAGTATCATAAACGCATGGATGGCACCACCTGGCTTTTAACAGTTTCGTAAAAGAGCGGAAATTTCCCGATATGCTCCAGTAACCCAGCGGAGCTTCAGCGTCACAATGCTGCGCTCGTAGGCAACGTATCAGAAACCGTCTCGAGGTGTCCTCTGAACTAGGAAGTGGTGCCCTATGATGCATAGGTGATAACATAGGTACACAATGCAGCACATGGTGGAGGACACGCCTTAGCTGACGCGTGAATTTTCACGCCATAGTTGTCACGTCTGCGTTTGCTTTCCTACGAGAGGCTTCTAAACTGCCATGATTTACGCAGATGTTTGTAGACTGGGCATTCGTGCCCATGGCCGCGCGTTCACTTCCTTGTGCTAAGCGAAACTCGGGGCCGCGAAATTTTTTAAATTCTAATAGTAAGCCGCAGGGCGTTACAGACAGCTATTTTAGCAAAACATAGCGTTGTTGTTGTTGCGACTGAGAGAAAAATGAAAAGGAAAGTGCACGGGCCTGCCAACTGGCTCCAGCCGAGTCACCACCGCTGCCACGTGCAGATAGAGGAGAGTTAAAAGGTCAGAAGAGAGAGAAAAAGGAAACAAAAGACGCGCGTAGCAGCAACAAGCGTGTCCGCCGAAGCGGACGCTGGCTGAAAAAAAAATAGCTGTGGCTTAGCTCTGGTTAAGCCTGAGTGATTGCGAAAGCAATAGCTCCCTGACTGCGCTTGGCTCTGCTGGTGGTTTGGCATGGCTTCGCCTTTTTTGCAACTAAAGGATTTACTCTGGACACAACATGGTTTCTACTGTTTATTCCAATGAACACGCTTTGGTGGTCCGTAAAGTAGTGACTCTTGGTCTGAACACTGGTAATTACATAGTCGTCCGAATGTCTGTACATCACCAAGTCTAGACTGCTACTCATAGACGATTCTTCGGCATTCAGAGAGTCCATGAAACTACTCTCGCTCACTGGACTTGTAGAACGCAGCCGGGCTCGCCATTCTGCGGCATAGGCGCGTTGCTTAGCCAACCGCTCTTGCCTTTCTTCATCTGTCTCCTCGGCACGGCGCCGGTGTTTGCGCGATGCGCGTCGCTCCAGCGACGCCTTGTACAACTCCTCAGACATGAATAAGCGGAGCGCGCCTGCGGCGCCCCGTTTATCCTCTCCTAGCGAGCGCCCTCACGCGGCGGGCCGGGGAGGCCGTCACGTGGTAGCCGCCGCGCCGAGCGAAGGAACGACTACGGCCGAAGAGACGAGTTGGGGCCCCTGCTCTCCTCTGGTCGTGACATCACGCTGTCACGTGGTCGTGCGCCGCAACTGCGCCGGAGCGAAGGAGCGACCTCCACCGACGGCAGAAAAGTGCTAGCAGTATTGCTTTCGCAATAAAAACAGATAAGCGGCCGTAGCCGCGCTTCATAACTACGAGGACTGGAAGAGTTCGTGTGCCTGATGCTGCACGCATTTTTAAGGCGGAAGGTTTTATGCCTCATCGTTGTAAGCAGGAGTTGTCGACAGAATTCTCACGCTTTTCAATTGGTCGAAACCGTCGTGACGTCATAGAGTGCGAGTTTCAAACGGGCCAATTGTACTTTGGCTAGTAACCATGCAACCAATTAAAGGGATCGTATAGTGATGCTTTAAGTAAGTGGGAATGAATTTATTTAATTGCTAAATCACCCAATTAGCCTAATTAATCTTTCTAATCAGGCCAGATAAAGAAAGCCGAGCACGAAATTGTCGTGTTCGGGAATCGAACCCCGGTCTCCGGAGTGGGAGACGAGCCTGCTAACCAGTCCGCCATGCCAGCTGTTTTTTTTTGCCTTTATTGTGTACTTGGGAGGGACGCCATGCCAGCTCGATGGTTTGGAATGAACAAAGGCGCGTCTAGTGAATACGGTGTCTTCGTTCACTGCCATCACCCTCCCTTCCCGTTACGGCCGCCGCGGTGGCTCAGTGGTTATGGTGCTCGGCTGCTGACCCGAAAGACGCGGGTTCGATCCAGGCCGCGGCGGCTGAATTTCTTTGGAGGAGAAATTCTCGAGGCCTGTGTGCTGCGCGATGTCAGTGCACGTTAAAGAACCCCTGGTGGTCGAAATTTCCGGAGCCCTCCACCACGGCGTCTCTCATAGCCTGAGTCGCTTTGGAACGTTAAACCCCATAAACCAAACCAAACCTTCCCGTTACGGCGAGGTTCAGGTGGCCACCGAGGTATGCGAGACAGATAATTTCCTTTCCTCAAAAACAATTTACCGACGAGCAAGGCTTAGAACCGAACAGGCGATGGCGTTCTGTGGACTTCCGGGCAGCGTTGCAAGACGCTGTCGCGTTTCACTCCTAGAGGTGAAGCTTAACATCTTAACAACACATCAGTGACACAAGCGGCAACACCGCGCTTAAGGCTTTAGCCTCACCGCACTTGAGGTGAATAAAGTGCCGCCCTAAAGTTTTTGCGAATTGTTCGAAACACTTTGATGGGAGCATCGGAAGTCAATTCTGTCCTCAGAACAGTAACATACGCTTGGTTTGCATTTCAGGCGTCAATGTATAATTAAACGACGTATGGAGAGAATGAAAACATACAAGGTCATTCCTCTGCGCTTGTCATACATGCTCCATTGTTAAAAAAAAAGACATTTTACATAAAGACGAATTCGCCTCTAATTTTTTTTTTTCATTCATGATTCTCGCTTCGCAAACGCTCTCGTTATTTATGTAAACATGCACTTAGCCACCTGGAAAGAAATGGGGGTTTTCGTATTATATTACTGCAGCGGGTAAACCTGCTGGAACATTGGGTAAAACTCGCGATCGGCATACACCACTAAAACATAAGCAGAACTAGGGATTCGGTGTGGTGCTTCAAACAAGCCATGCACGAACCTGATGGCACTTCCAATGCAATTTTTAATTTAAGATCTAGGTGTACAAGAATTCTAAGGTACCAGATAAACATACAAAATCTTGGAGCGGTCAGCTTTGATATCCCGGGCTCGAGCGAACACCCCACCATGCCTTGTCACTTTCCGGTAAGCGTCCGAGTGGGACAAAGTCTTCCGTCTTGAACAATCTCTTGCCCGCTATTCTACCGGTGGCGTCGCCAAGACGATACCGCGTGCGATACGTGCAGAACGCATAATGTCACAAGAACCATCACGAAGACCGTTGACGTCACCAAGCATAAGAACAGCGGCCCAAAGAGTTGATTTAGCAGGGGAGGTTGCCAGGAGGTCGCCGACACGCGCACAGAGATTATGGTCGCCGGATTATCACCTTCACCTTGGCCCCGCAGCGTAGGCCAAGAGCCGACACCAACAGCTGAAGGCATTTCTTCTGTGCTGACGAGATCCTGCGCCGTCCGTCGGGGAGCTGCTGGAGGCGGATGACCCGAGCGATTCGCGTGGACTGGGCCGTCGCCCTCGCCCGTTGCGCCGTGATTTGCCAAGGACTGACTGGTCGACTCCCTTGCGAGCACCGCTGCACCATCGAAGTGTTCCTCGTTGGCCATTTCCGAGTAGCAGTGATCGGAACGCTGAGACGTGGCTGGTGGCTGACGTGGTTTTAACTTCTTCACTTTCGTCTTCTGCTTCCAAGATTGTTGTGCCTACAGCCTACCGACATGGAGCGGGAGAGCAAAGAAAGGCGATTGATTGAGTTCATTCGAAGTAATGACAGTTATTCCTACTGCATACTGGCGTCGAAACCAAGGCTGAACGTATTTATACATGCCAAAAAGAGCTGCATTCGTGCTTCATGTTTAATGCAACTATGTGGTTTATCTAAATGCAAGTTATTCAAATAATTAAAATAAACAGTGGGAAAAGGTGTGGCCTGGTCTCTCACGGCAATCATTGCGACCCGTTTGGCACTCTGCCTTTGCGGAAATCCTTTTAGTGTGCTAGAACTGATTATTGTAACTTCTGAACTACGGCGATGGACGTGCACTTACTATGCATCCACCAGATCGAATCTACGGCCACCCCTTATTATGAATACGGACGGTACCTGAAACTTGAAGCCCACCGGTGGTTCAGATGTCAGTGTCGTGTCTCATTGCATGTCCCCTTATGGTCACTGTGCAAGGGCGTTGTCACCTTTATTAATGGAATGAAATTGACCCATTTGCAGTATTGGTCTAGCCTCGCGCACTGGCATAATTTGGTATGACTCCTCTTTCAACAACATTTATTTCTCATTTAGGTGGACCACGGTCTACCACGTCGCAAGATGACGTTCACTCGTAGGCGCAGTGTACCAAGATGCTGGTGATCGTTGATAGTATAGCTATTCCCTTTTAAACGAGCGTTTAAGCAGTGACACCTGGGAAGAAATAGAACTGATTATTAAGTGTTGAAAACGCACTTAAATGCTGTCCTTCCTATTGGGTGTGTGGTGTCATGCTGTGCATTTGAGCGCGTGAGATAACAGTTCGAATATTGTGTCTGAAAAGCTCATTTTGACGTTTTATTTTCGCACTAAAAGTGAGTATCTCCCCGTAATCTTTCGTAATCTCCGTAATGTTTTGCCGTAATGTAATGCCTTCGGGCCTTTAAGGGATCAATAAATAAATAAATAAATGAAATGTTTTGAAGTCTGACTTCGCGATACTTTTAAGCGAAAACAGCCGTTCAGAAAGCTTTAAAACAACCTTGGAGAGGAAGCCGATATTTTTGGTGCTCGGGCCTTAAGAGAACGGAATTAAGCCGTCCACATCACGAGGCTATTTTTTCTATTACATTCGTGCTCGAAGACGAAAGTAAAGAAGTCGGAACGAAGGCCGCCTCGCCGCGCAGCGTTCGCTGTCTGTCAGGGATTCATTTAGTCCTAGCCGAAAGACGCTTAAAGGCGCCACCATTCACATGTGGTGCGGCGAAATGACCCTGGCTGAAGGATGGAGCAACGTTACTTGAACAGGCTAGTTTCGCAGTTTCGCCAGAAAAGTTACCGCAGTGGTGGTCACGAGAACTAACGGCGCTGCAGTCGAGCCCTGCTTCCGGTGGAACGCGTCTTCTTCCGGTGGAACGCGTCGTCTGCTACAGGAGGAGAGGAGAGGCTGCTCGCATCTGTTACAGTTGCGCTACCACTGACCTGTGGAGCGACGCAGGCAAGTAAAGACTACTTGTTCATGCAGTCTAATACTCTAATGTTGGGCTCAGGTTTGGTTTGGTTTGGTTTGGTTTGGTTTATGGGGTTTAACGTCCGAAAGCGACTCACGCTATGAGAGACGCCGTAGTGGAAGGCTCCGGAAATTTCGACGACCAGGGGTTCTTTAACGTGTAGTGACATCGCACGTTACACGGACCTCTAGAATTTCTTCTCCAAAGAAATTCAACCGCGGCGGCCGGGATCGAACCCGCGTCTTTGGGGTCAGAAGCCGAGCACCATAACCACTGTTGCACCGCGGCAGCTCATATTAACAGAAGCGCCGCAAATATACTACAGGGACGTCTGTGGGTAGTGCCGCCTACAATTTTGAAGGTGATTACCTTCGTGACGTCCGACTAAAAGCATTTTTTTTGCTCGTAAGATAACTCCTCATTAGCTCAAAAAATTAAAATTGAAGGATTTAAGCCTGAAGAAGCGAACTAATTTTATGCATTTTGTTTCGTCTTTTTGCAAAAACAAATTGTGACGGAACGATTGGTCCGAACAAGTTTGCCCTAAACTGATCAGCTTCATCCGAGAAGCGACACTACTACAGCGTCGTTTTCTTTCCTCAAAAACCAATTTTCCATGGATTCCGACTGCAATTTCCTTTCCGGCAGTTGAAAGCATTTGCATGACGTGCTATTTTCTTCTTTGTGAATCTATGGACGTACAAAAATGTTTCGACAGTCTATAAACTCTCCGTAGACTTTTGTCATTGAAGTCCATAGAATTTCTATTGTCAAACCCCATCACTTATGTATAGTGAATCTTCAGTTTTATGGCCATACAGGTTTAGTAGACTTTTGTCTATATACATTCTACGGAGTTATGAGCGTGCACTTTAGTAGACCTGCGTCTATATTGGATTGGAAAACGTTTATTGTCAGCACTGAGCCCTAGTGGGCATTATACTAGGTGGCTTCGAGCCCATGGCTCTTGGCGACCTTGTGAGCCCACTCAGTGGCCCGGACTTGCGTCAACGGGTCTGAGCTGGCCAGTACAGCCTCCCACCGCTCTAGAGAAGGGACTGGTAGTAGGTCCGCCGGTGGCGGCGCCTTTTTGCAGCTCCATAAAATGTGGTCATATCCGGCTATCTCGCCGCATTGTTTCCATGTAGCGCTGTATTGTGTTGGATACATGTGTGCTAGTCTCGACGGGCTAAAGAAGGCTCGCGTCTGGAGCCGACGCCACGTTACCTCCTGGCTTTTGTCGAGCTTTTTGTCTGGTGGCGGATAGATCCTCCTTTCCAGTTTAAACTGATTGGTGTATTCGTGAAATGATATGAATGCATCTCTCGTGAAATTTGGGGACTCGACCCGGCTCACTGCTCGGCTGACATAACCTCGAGCTATACTGTGAGCCAACTCGTTTCCCCTGTTCCCCGAGTGTGCCGGCTCCCATATTAGTTCCACCTCTCTTTGGTCCCAGTCTTTATGTCTTAATATTCGTTCTGCCTCCTGGGAGATCATACCCCGCGCAAAATTGTTGATAGCCACCTTGGAGTCGCTAATGATGGTGACTGCTTTGGTGCTGGCCATTGCCATGGCGATAGCCGCCTCCTCCGCTGTCCCTGAGTTTTTTGTTTTGACCGAACCGGCCGTTAATGTTTCACCCGAGTCGTTCACGGCCACGACCACAAAGGAGTCGCCTCCTTCGTATTCCGCCGCGTCTACATAGGTTGTGTGTTCCGAGCCTTCGAGCTTGGCTTCAAGGGCCTTTGCTCTGGCTCTCCTCCTGCCTTCGTGAAAAGCAGGGTGCATGTTTTTTGGAAGTGGTTTAATAGTGAGTAAGTTTCTAACTTTGGTCTGTAATTTTGCCTGCGCGTTTCTTTCCGGAATTTTATCATGTAATCCTAGGTTGCTCAGGATCTTTCTCCCCGGGGGTGAGGTCGCAAGCCTCCTTAATTGCGCAAATATATGTGCCTCGCATAGTTCCGTGGTGGTGTTGTAGATCCCCAGTTTAAGAAGTCTTTCCGTAGGAGTGCAGTGGGGCAGCCCCAATGCTGCTTTATATGCCTGCCTTATGATCCCATCTATTTTGTTCTGTTCCGCCAGCCCTAGCTTGAGGTAGGGAACGGCGTAAACTATTCTGCTTATCACGAAAGCCTGAACCATTCGGCAGAGATCTTTCTCTTTGACTCCCCGTCTTTTGTTAGCTATTCGCCTTATGAGCCTGGTTGTCATGTTAATTGTGGACTTAAGCCTGTTTATTGTCTCTGTGTTCTTTCTATTGTCCTGTATTATAAGTCCTAGGACCCTGATTTTGTCAACTCTGACTACCGGAGTCTCATTTACCAGTACGTGAATGTCTCCTGCGTTGGTATCGCGTTTGCTAGCCCCCCGGATCACCAGAAGTTCGGATTTGCTTGGCGAGCATTTTAGTCCTGCCCATTCTGCGTATTCCTGGACAATATCGATCGCGTGTTGGAGATTTTGTTCTATTTCCCCATCGTTTCCTGTATGCGTCCATATTGTTATGTCATCCGCATATAGCGTATGGTTTATACCTTCGACAGTCTTCAATAGCGGCGGTAGGTTCTTCAACGCCAGGTTGAATAAGAAAGGAGAGAGCACTGAGCCCTGCGGAGTTCCCCTATCTCCCAGCTTAATAGTTTCTGACTGGATGTCTCCTAGATTTATTTCTGCGGTTCTGCCGGTTAGAAAGTCCCTTACGTAATCGTAGGTCCGCTTTCCAGGGGTAATCTCCGCCAGATTAGTTAGTATGACCTCGTGTTTGACGTTATCGAAGGCTTTATGTAGGTCTATAGGCCCAGTATAGTTTTGGCGCCCCCTTTGTTGGGCGGGTCTATGATGTCTGCTTTGAGCTGGAGCATGACGTCCTGCGTGGACAACTTGCTCCTGAAGCCTAGCATCGTTTCAGGAAATACCTCCCTTTCCTCTGCGTATTCCTGGAGTCTGTTTAATATGACATGTTCCATCAGCTTCCCCAGGCAGGACGTTAGCGATATCGGCCTGAGGTTGCCCACTTCAAGTTTCTTCCCGGGTTTTGGAATAAAGATTACTTTGGCATGTTTCCATTGTGAAGGTAGACTACCTCGTTTCCATATCTCATTTAGGTAATCTGTGACTGCCGTGACCGAGACTAGATCTGGGTTCCTTAGCATTTTGTTGGTTACCCCATCTGCCCCCGCTGCCGACGTGGTTCTTAGTTGACTCATTGCTCTCCATACCTCCGCTATCGAGATGTCCTCATCTAGCTGTGTGTTCTCTGCTCCTTGGTAAGCTGGAGATGAACCCCCTTTGTCTGTGTTAAGGTACCTGCTCTTCAGTTCCTCTATTAGGTCCGCGGCTGTTCCCTGGTATTTGTGAATCAATCGTTTAAGCTGCCCTTGTGCCGCCGACTTTGTTTGTCCTGGGTCTAGTAAGTGGCGAAGAAGATGCCACGTGTTCTTGCACCCTAGCTTTCCCTTCATTTCATCGCAAATTTGTCCCCAGTGTTGACGCTGAAGCTCGTTTGTGTAGTCTTCTATCTGTTTTTCGAGTGTCGATATTCTCTTCTTTAGCCTTCTATTGTGTTTCTGTTTTTTCCACCTCTTCAAGAGGCTCTCGTGGGCTTCCCACATGTGGGCTAGCCTCGAGTCTGTGATGTCATGTTCGGTGGTTGGGGTCTGTCTAGTGTGACTGTTTACGTCTTTTTTGAGTGTCTCAACCCATTGATTTAGATCCGATATCTCCCTCGGAGCGGTTCTGTCCCGGACTTTTCGGAGGGTGTCCCAGTCTGTCAGCTTCGTTTCGCGCAGCTTCCCCTTCATCGGCCTGGTTTGTGTTTCAATCTCTATGATGTAGTGATCGCTACCCAAGGTGTGTCCTGTGTTTGACCATCGTTCACCCTCGAGGTCTTTGCCTAGCGTCAAGTCTGGGGACGTGTCTACGCTGACGCTATTGCCTATCCTCGTGGGGTCTTGCGGGTTGTTTAGTAGCGTGAGCCTTAAGTTTTGGATTTCTGTCCATAGTTTGTTTCCCTTAGGGGAGGCCGTTCGTTATCCCCATGCCGGATGCGGGGCGTTGAAGTCCCCCGTAATTACTAATCCCTTCTTATAAGATAGTCTAATGGCTTTACGTAATAGGTCCGCCAGCCCTGTGCCCCGGTTTTTCGGTGAGTTGTATATATTCAGAATAAAGAGACTGTTGTCCCCCTTTCTGTTTGGGATTATTTCTAACATCACGTAGTCCTCGCTTGTGTTTTCGAGTGCGTGTTGTGTTGCCGTTAGATTTCTATGCACTGGCGTGGCCGTGAACGACTTGGGTTTGTGCTCTTTTCGCACTTCTAGCGGGGTGTACGCGGCGTAGCCATTTAATTTGACCATGCCGCTTGCCTCCTGCAGCGTGATTACGTCCGGTGTGGTTATGTTTTTTTGAATGTATGCCTGCAGGTTCCATCTTTTGGACTGGAAGCCTCTGCAGTTCCACTGCCAGATTCTAATTTGTTGGCTAGGGGCCATGATGTCCTATAGAGGCTGCTGCTGCGGTTGCAGCGAGGGGAGGGTGTTGCCGGCAACAGGGGGAAGCCTGGCTTCTATGTTTGCTAGTTGTTCCAGAATTTGCTGGAAGCAACCCATGGTTCGTTCCCTGAACGTGACGAATTCCGCCGTCAGATTGTCAGCACGTTCGGCTATTTTGTCTACCCTAGCGGTAAGGGCATCAATTCTAGCGTCTTGAGCGTCAACCCGCTTCAATAGTGTGTTCATGTCCGGCCTAACGTTCATGTGGGTTTTAGCCGATGCGTCCTCGTTAGGACTTTCTGCCGCCTTTTTGGGAGTACTGTCGTCTGTGTTTTCCTCTCTGGGTAGAGGTCTTTTCAAGGGGACTCTGGTGTCTGTATCCATTGCGTTTTGAATGTCTCCCCCTTCATATGTGTCACGCGGGGGTGCCTGACTCGCGTTTTGTGATTGTTGCAAAGGAGGTTTTTCGACCACCTTCGGCTGTTTTGTGTTAGCGTGAATGAGTTTCCTCAGCTCCGCCATTTCCTTCTTTAAGGTGTCTAGCTCTCTGTCCCTCTTAGCGAGCTGCTCTACCAGTTCCTTCTCCCGAGCGGTTTCCCAAGAAGAGGCCTTATCTGGCCAGCTCACCTTTTTGCCCGCGTCTCTGTCCTTGCTTGAGCCTCTTCCTCTGCTCGAGCTGCTCTCTCTGTCAGGACCCGAGCTGGCGCCTCCGGTCCCCGGTAATGGTGGGAAGGAGCTCGATCTGCTTCTCCCCCGGTGGCCTTGGCGGGTGCCGCTGTGGTCCCTGGTCTTCGGTCTTGGTTGGTGTCCGGAGTCAAGTTGCCCCAGGTCGTTCTTGGCTTTAAAAGGTGCTTTCTTTGCCAGCCGATACTTGCAATTCCGGCTGCCGGTGTTGTGTGGCCCCCCGCATACGATGCATTCGGGCTTGCATGTCGGCAGTTCTCCCTCCGGTGGGTCTGGATGGTCTTCGCCGCATCTGCGGCAACGCTTTACCCATGGCTTATAGCACACATCCGTCCTGTGTCCCGTCTTCCTGCAGTTGTAGCAGGTCTCTACCCGCTCTCGGTACGGGTAGACGATGAACACTGATCCCCAGTAGAAGACTTGTCTGGGAAGCTTTTTCTCTCCAAAGGTGATGAGAATAGATCTGGACTTGCCAATTCTTCTGGCGTTGAGTACTTCGATGTCCGGGTTGCGTTTGATGAATCCTTGACGGACTTCTTCCGGTGTTCCGATATCATAGGCGTTGTATACCACGCCCTTAATTGCGTCGTCGGGAGCCGCGACGTAGGGTGCCATGGCGAGGGTCTTCTCCCCGATAACTATCGTCTTTATCCTCGCGTAGGTGCTCGCGCGTTGACGATTCGGTGTGCTGATCGTGTACGTGTTGTTCACGGAGTTGATTCTTGAAGTGTCTTCGTCCAGGACATCTCCGTATGGTAGTTGCGCGGCCGCGCAGGTGGCCTGCAGTAGGTGACGTGGCACGTAATCGTTCAAGTTCCAGCCTCTGGGCCTGAAGATTATTTTATAGTCGCTCTCCGGGAGCTTCGGCATTGGTGCCCTTTTTCGGATGTTCGGGTCTTGCCTCTTTTTCTGAGTGGCAGTCGATTTCTTCACCCCGGCGCCGTGATCGCCAGCGTTCCCGCCGAAATTCGCGGCGGCGTTCGTGCCAGCGTTTCCGCTGGCGTTTCCAGGCTTCCCGCCTTTTTTCTTCATGCGGTCGTGCATGCTGAGAACGGTCTCCCACTCACCGTTCTCAAATTCCGAGGGTGCCAGTTCATCTCCGTCGACGGCGTTGATCATCGTGGTGGTCACGGGGCCGCCCCAGGGGCCGGCTCCCGTCGATGCACGGGTAGCTACGCTAGGTCTGGGCGTTAGGCCTAGCTAGCTCTCACGCGTCCGAGAGGTGAAAAGTCCCATGAAATGTGAAATAGTCCACCGTCTGCCCGAAATCCAGTGTCCCCTTGCACGGAGGGAGAATCCGGATCTGTTCGCGGTAGTTTCCGGCCCGCAGGCTAAACAGTAAGTAGAATACGTTGCTATAGACCGCTATAATCAGCGGAAATTTCAGTAGACCACTGCCTACAGATGTGTTTATATAGAGTCTACAACCGTGGAAAAATTTCCCCACACGGCTTTGAGAAATTACACTATGATCAATATGCGTAGAGCTTAATTAAGTTTACTTCTAAGCTGTCCAAGCTGACCATGTTCCCAATAAGATGGGCAGGCTTTGATGACATCACAAGGACACACAGCCTGGGTTGCAGGTTAGCCACCTGCTTGCTCGCTCACAAGGTCAACGCCAGATTCTGTGCAGAACGGCGACCCTTCAGGCTATCGGTTTAATACGAATGATAACGTATGTAATTGCAGTATAGCAAACATCAGAGCTGTGTCAGTAATTAAGGTCGCCCGCACCGTGTTGTAAACGTTAATTACCGTACTACATCAGCCCCGTCATCTCAGTGAGCTCCCAAATGCATTCTTTCGCTTTTTTAGTAAACTTAGTTCATCATTGCTTGATTGCTACCAGTAGTTTTAACCTGAGTGCGTTAAGAAGCTCTTGCCGCGGAAAATCCGTCATCGTCATCGTTGTCCGTGAGCAAAAGTTCCACGAAAAATCACAAAAGAAGCAACCTAGTATTGAGGTAGGCCACCTAGGTCACATAACCTTGTGACGTCATCACAACCTGCTCACCAGGCTGTGAGCAAGGTGTGTACTGTGGCAGGTGGCAGTTAAATTAATGATTGGTCGCGAGTTGCTGCTGAGACAGAGCAACCTGGGTCTCTCAAGCCCCATCCGTGGCAGCAACTGCCGTGGCAGGACAGTGGCGCGTCGCTTAACCGCTGCACCACTGCGCCTGGGTTGGGATGAGGACACCCAGGGATTCATGAATGTTAAGTACAGAGTAATCAGTTCTGAATATATGGACATTACGATGGACAAGCTATCGCATCATGCACTTAAGGCGGCGCTTAAGTGTCCTCTCCAGTTTTTTTTTCGGTGACGTGCTGGAAGTAATAAGGGCCCACCTAGGCCAGACAGTGTCGGGAAGTCCGGATGGTGCGAAACTTCCAAAATTACTCTGAAAATAAGAATGCAGTGAAACACATTTAGTCGGCACTCGACGGTCGTGAAGAGCAGCTTTCCAATATGGGTGAAGAGTGAAGCAATTCTCCGATGTTACCGTTCCTCACCCAAGAGTCTTAAACTTAACTGTAGGCTGATGAAAGGCTCGAAACTCAAATTTGGAGACGAGAAAACTGCGGACAAGGAGTTGGCGTGGATAACGCAAAGACAAAGGAAGAGAGCAGTCCTCTCGGAGAGAGAAGCCCTTTAATGAAAAAGCAGAGAATTTAGCCAGAGTCTACAAATCGCTGGCATGCTACTCTGCTTGGGGAAGGGAACTTGGGAGATAAAGGCGGAAGGACCGCTCGGATACCGACTGTTCGAACCCACCCCAAACGGCTGTCAATGAGCAATTACTCCCTTATTACAAATATACTCCACCTTGGGGGATTCCCCTAAACACTGACCTTCACTGTTTCCACTTCCAGCTATTAATTTGCTCTCGCGCTGCCATGCGCTAGCCGTCCCGGTTAGCTCAGTTGGTAGAACGACTGCTCCGGTGAAGCGGTGTTTCCGGGTTCGAACCCCGGAGGAGGACGCATGTTTCTTTAAATAGGAGATCACTCAGAAAGTTGTTTACCTTTATTTTGTACCCGTTTGGCTGGGCTTGGGTGGATTCCAATGAGTAATTACTCCCTTATTACAATGTCAATCGACATCTAGGTGGCCCACTTACCACCTAGGTTGCTTCTCTTGATATTTTTCGTGAGTTTTTCGCACAGGGCCAACGAAGACGGCTTCGGCTTTTCTTCGACACGTGACGTTTAACTCTGTGGCGTTAATAATTTCGATTTGCAGTAAGAGATTAACGGCTTCGAAGGTCCGGCGCATGTGGTACCAGGGCTCACCAGTCGTGACTGTGGACGGGTGCCAGCCAACCCGTGAAGGTGAAGGTGAAGGGGGAAGAACTGAGGTTTCGGGGCTACTAGGTACTGTAAGGAGACAATGCGCAGGCGAAGATCGATTATGGAAGGCTGCCTTTATGGAGTAGTCAATTGCCTCGTAGGACTCCAGATAATCGCGCAATCTTACGGTCACGATGGAGGTGAAGGATGAACACCAGCTGTAGTAGGAGGCCAGTGTCATGTACTTTGCTTTTTGAGGTGCGAATTCTTGTGGATAGATGGAAGGGGAGCAGTAAGTGAACAGAAATCTCGCTTACGGCACATTTGGAATGCGCGGAGTGCCTTTTTGATGCGTTCTCTGTTGAGTTCGAGCACTCCTCCATTGCTTCCGTAGGGCTCGCTGTTCTCCGCGTTCACACATAGTTGTTGTGTCCATGTCTCTTCACTGTAATGCATCTAATAAGGGGGCACTAATGCTCCCTTATGTAATGCCTCAACAGAGGCCTTTAAGGGTAAAATAAATGATGATGATGATGATGTCATACATTTGGTATATGCGGCTGACTCGTCGTATGCATATGAGATGCCGGCCGGCTGGCGTGATAATGTCTTTTGTCGGTGCAACCGCTCCTTTTCAAGATACTCTGCTCTCAAATAAAGGTTCTATGCCGTCCGCCTCATCCTTCTGCTCCTACGAGGGTCTGTCGGTGATGAAGCAACTAATATAGATTGTGGCAAGTTTTTCAGGTGCAGCTTCATTGCAGGATAAGTGCTTATCGATGAGATATTGAACATTAGGTGTAGTAACACAGTAACGCTGATAAGATACGAAAGGTCGGCGTGGATCACTCTCCTGCATGGTGCTTGCTGCATGCACTTGTGCGCTTGTCCGCATTTTTACCTTCCTTCTGCGTGTCCTTTTATCTAATCTCATACGTTTGCTCGCTGCCGCCGAACAGCTGGCATGTCTGAGTGGAGTAAAGCTGTTACGGAATCCGCTGAGCTAACGGCTCACATTTCAGTCGTCTTCAAGAATCCATTCTCTCGAACTCAGGGCGGTCTTGTCGTTGTTAGGCCGGCTTTCGGCGTCAAAAAGGTGAGCGTGGAGCCACAATTCTTTTTTTCTTTGCCAGTTGGGCCCTGACGGCTGGTGAATGGGCAGCGTTGGGCGAAAGCAGCAGTGTGCCGCGAATTGAAAACAGTCTGCAGACACACCTTATTGTATATGGGTCAGGGAACGACCTTTATGAGAAAGCATGGAAGTCGCTTGTTCCAACATTAGGTTTTTTTTCTGTTCTTCGACGTACGGAAGCTTAGCAACGTCGGCTGCGCTTACTATGAAAGCAGAAGCCCTTTTAGCTCACTGCTAGCTCATATGTTGTTTTATCATATGTTTAGCTGTAGTAGTTCAAAAGTTCTGCAACCATTTTTTTTTGTCACCACCTCTTTCTGACTTATCTGGATCGTCTCGCCGCTTACAGTTAGCGTGTTCGGGTCGTCCTCATCAAGATTTTACTTGAGGATTTTTAAGCGATCGTACCGATCCTAGCTTGAATACGTCGACACTGTGATGCAACCTTCTACGTATAATGTGGCTTTGCGGAGCCTCCATTTGATGGCACTGACGAGCCCCACTTTATACCGCTACATATTCAGCTTTCTACTTGGACTTCCTGGCAGAGGTGGGTTCTTTTGTCACCTTATTTCAGATGTCAGGTACGAAGCACAAGCTACTTTTATTTTTCGTAGCGGATCAGACTGTTTAGACATGTGAGCCTCACCTGGGGACAGTTTTTTTCCTTGCTTAGCTGCTCTTTCTACTTTATTTTGACAGCAAGGCCCCTATACTGAGGTTTCCGCAACCGTGGTTGGAAGTGCAGAACTCAATGCTAGGGTTGGTTGAGTTCAGTGCGTGAACGTTAAGTGCCTTTGGTTTCCGTGGTATCAGATTATCCTTTTCTGCCTTTCATATTCTTACCTTCTAAGATGAGCGCAGAGTACGCAAATGTGTCCTGAAATGCGTCAATACCACATGCCGTTCTTTTTTTCACTATGAAATCCGTGACACATCTGTAGCCTCCGAAATTTTCTCCTTGCCGTAGAGGAGGTATGATCGAGGCAGCCTAATCATCCTATTTAGTGCTTCCCTCCAATGTACTGTGCCTTGTAATTAAATAATTTATATCCGGTCAGTTTTTCACCAGTCCTCCTGGAAAATTTAATTTTTCTGGCAAAAAGTGCGAGTTCGATTTGTCATGATGTTTTGCATCTCGCGGTTTCGAGTCGTAGAGACGTGGACGGTCGTTTACATTGCATGTTTGTACAAGACCCTGTACTACTTTGCGTTGGCGGCTAGAAAATAAGTCGATGATATTATTTCATTTCCATCACTAATCAAGACAGGAGTTACGTTCTTTCATTTCCATCATTAATCAAGACAGGAGTTGCATTTTAGCACTAAGAAAGAAACATATACAACGAACATAATTAAAGCAAAATAACGGGAACAACACACCATAAAAAGATTTCTGCATTAGCCTAATTTCCTGTGACGTAAACTCCGAAAAAGCTTATTAAAACAGAGAAGGCGCATTCGCGTTGTCGCACGTACTGACACCAGAGCTCATGTTTTTTCGCCTACAGGGTACGGTCATCTAGATGGCATTACATGAAACAACAGCATATGACGTTTGATGCCGTCTTGCGCAATATGCTCGTTAGTCGTGATAAGTTTTATTTCAGTGGAATAGCTGTTGGATAGCACCCAGCAGCGGAACAAGATAAAGTGGGGAAAGGATGTCGCGCCCCTTCCTTGTCATCTACGCATTTGTGCAGCAGAGTGATGCATTGTTAGAAAATAAACGCGAATTATATAGCTGGATGTACACTATCATGCTACATTCACCCAAGCGAGTGACCTAAAACCCGTACCATGGAAAAGAGCAATGTGCTACGCACGCTGAGTATCTGAAACGTGGTAATGTCTCAGCATACGCTCGACTTGTGACGCGTAGAATTTTACTGCGGCTTCGTACCCTTTGTGCACGCCTGACGCGGCCATACTGCCCAGACAGCAAAACGGGTGGCGCTATTCATCTCGGCATGTCACTTCTCCTCGGCTCACACGTGCTGTCACGATACTCAGCACGCGTCCTTTTACTACACTGCATCAAAGGGCAAAGTTTTCGGCGATGTTTATAAGCGGGAGGGTGACCTATTGAAGCAAAATTGGTCCACCTTTCGGCAACGCAATGCGCGGTCGTAGCAAGGTTGTAAGACGCAGCTTAGTCCAGGCTAACCCTTTATAAAGTACTCTAGCTCACGACAGTGCACTGTTATCCTCTACATTTTGTTTCAAGCGCATTGTACAAGCTGTCGGCATGAACTCAGACTGCGTTCGGCACTGCTGAAGCCAATGCAGCCTTATATAGGCAGCGTCTTTAATGCCCACCTGTTGTCACTCGAGAGTTTCTATGAGATAGAAGACCCCCTGAAATTGACAGTTTGGTCTGTCGGATACTGACATGCACTAATTTCTCAGGTCAGGCATGCTGTAGTGCCTGATTTTTCCGACAGACAGACTGCGAATGCAGCCTACGAAGAGGTTACAGGTAGATTCGTCTTTTTGTGGTTGTGGCTTGTCCGCATCGGCGAACACTTTTAGGGGTTGCCTGTCCGGCTTCCAATATCTATCAAATAGCTGTAGTTAAGTGTGTGTCTTTCTTGCCGGCTGTACCTGATTGATGAAGTCACAGTTGTGAAGCAGTGTTGAAAGTTACAGGCTCATAGAGAGCACCTCTGCCAGTTAAAGACTCTGGAGGCACCGACTCGTTGATTAAGGCATTGTGTGCCCAGCCAGAGGAGGTGGGGTCGTTCTCAGTATTATTTGCTATCCATCAATGCATCTCTAGCCCTCTACTTAAAGTTGTTGAGTTGTACGTGGTCTGCATATCTGCTTGTAGTAAAAAGATACAGCCCTAAGTTACTAAAAACAGTAATGATACCAGACAGCAGTGTCGTGCCGCAAGCGTTTAGGCTCGCTAAGTTTCTACGCGATATCCCACGATATTCGCAAGGGCTAAAGGGAACCAATTTTAAAGCGAAAATTCAAGCTCAACTTTTATGTGAACATAACTGGCTTGGCACTGATTTGATGTTGTGCGAACCACACGCAACGAAACACTAATGTTTCGTGTTCACTTTTTTAGGACATCCTCCTTTAACAGCGCTCTAAACCGGTCACTTTCAGCGCTGCGTAGGTCATGTTTTAACGCTATCTGCACTGTTCCGCGTGAAAACAATACAGGACGCGAACTGGGCGCTGCAGGTGTGATTGCAGCATGGAGGCATTTATCCAGTGTGGGACAAAATACGATAAATGGCCGAGATAAAGGGTTGGCAAAAGGCTTCCTTCGTGGAACGTCTACTCCCTAATAGGATTGGTAGGCTATGGCTTTTTGAACGCGTGTTGAAACGTGAGGCAATTTATTTTTTTCGAAATGAGCCGGTCGACTTCAACCGAAAGCGAGTAAAACGCGAAAATTTGTTATCTGCAGAAAGCGTGCGCAATAGTAGCTGTTATATGAGATGCTTTACGTGTTAGAACAACTCTTCGGCATCATGTAATGAAAGATCGTGAAATTAGTTTGGTCGATGCCAACTATAAACTTTGCATTTTGCTGTTTTGAGTGTAAACGTTTTGATCTGACACAGGTTTGTTCAGAATTTTTTCTTATGATACTGAAGCTCTGGTTATAAAAATAGTACCTAAAAAGGATTATGCTGTGAATTCAGCGGAGGAATAAGTAGAACATTCAGTGTGTGCTACCAAGGGCACTGCTGTGTCTCACTCACACAAGCAAGTAAACGAGGATAGGTGGCTTATGTCACAAGCACGGACATGACTCTTCTTTTCTTATGTCCGAACATCGACAGAGTGAAAGTAAACTGTCTGGAATGAATGGGGTCTAGAACATATTACACTTAACTGTAGCATCCTATATTTGAAATTAGTTGCGAAATTCTACACTCGGGCTGGTTACACAACAACAGGACAACCGCTAGTCGGGTCGTTTACTGTCTGCGTGTGCCACTGTGCTAGATGTAATGAATTCGGGAAGCCAGTACGAGCTAGCGCAACTAAACGCTTTAATACTGAATTTAGCAGCGGCACATCCTTACATCCTGTTGTTGTTGACATACCCACCGGCGACGCAGTAACGATTCCTTTGTTAACGTTGTTTTTAGGGTTCTTAACTTCTGCGGAGCTCTTCCTAGCCTTGGCAGTCCATGATAAAGAAGTGCTGAAGATCGAATAAGTTATTTTATGACAACAACCAAAACAGATCATTCTCGAAACAGTCCGCCCTATAGGATTCAAGCTTAGAAATTGGGCTCTTACGAGTGAATTTGGTTTATTTTGATCCGCACATGCGCAGGATATTAAGCATTTTTTACTTGAAGTAGTATTTGCAGGCAAGTTTTGAAGCCGTTGCGAGGCCCCTTTCGTTTTCTTAGTTTTAGGAAAAAGCAAGATGTACGGGCTTGCTTGTATTACAGCATAATTTTATTTGGGTTGTGTTTCTGCCCCTCTCGAAAAAGGAAACGGTCGTCTCGTGCTTTGGTAGCAAAAATGCCTCCTGCTAACAGGTTTTCAGATTTCACAGTATTTTAAACATGCAGTTGACGGCTTAAAAGAGGGTGCAGCAGACATGTCCTATTGCATGATTTACCCGATACTAAACGCATGGTAACACTTGACACCTTCTTTATATTACAATTTCTTGGTACTATGGCAATAGTTTATGATGTTATTATCAGCAAGAGCAGCATAACGAGGTTGAACCACTGCTATTTGAGGTGACTTCGTGCGCAAACCATACTTTCTCTCAACCCCTCTTTCGAATCCATTTATTTAACTATTGTGTTGACCACATGGCTATGTTGTAGATTTCATGCTGCGGCAGCCTGCAACCTTCCGTGTCGCACAGCTCGATAGTGAATTCGAATCGATAGTTAAACAACGAATCAATAGAGGAGCAGGAAGACAAAAGAGAACAAGCATCGCTGGTGTTTGCTGCCTTTCGCCGCCTGGGTCTTGGCCAGTCCCCCGCACTGGAAACGCGCCATTATTTTGAGGACAACAACAACTTTCAGCGATCGACCGTTCAGTTTTGATACGAAAGCAATGGCCGGCGAAAGTCAGGTGGGTGAACTTGGACGAAGAGTCAACGAGCCAGTTTATGTACGATCATATAATAACCAACCAAGGCTACCACCAAGCCGGCAGCATATCCTTGGATCCATCACCTTCTGGAGTACTGCAGGGAGCTACACAACATCTCGAGGGCGCAGACAAGCGGCCTTCAGCGGTCGTCGTTAGTGCCGGACTGGGATCGTAGCCGAGCGGTGACGCTGACGCATGTACTATATTTAGTATATATTTTATCTACCTATATGAGAGAAGAATTGAAGGTTCTTCTGAGCATGGTGGATACAGAATGTCGCTTATCATGATCGCGCAGCATAAACGCAAACAGAACAGGCGGTGCGCTGTTGTCAGCACGCCATCCTGTTCAGCAGCTGGCTGAAGCTATCACTGATACCAAACAGCAGCATTGGAGCCCCTGTAATTGAGAACAGCTTAACGTGGCTCCTAGATGCACCGATGCAGCCCATCGTTAGAAGTCCTCTGTATGCTTTGGTGTCACGATGACTGACGATGAGCGGTTGACTCCTCATGGT